>NC_087268.1:24369743-24671462 GCF_015220805.1 Pogoniulus pusillus | reverse complement strand
GAAGCATGACACCATGAAGCAGGATGTATGACAGCATTAAACTTCCTGGTGTAGCTCCAGTCTTTTAGTGTTACAGCCATAAGCATCAGTGCCATAAGCATCCTTGCTGTTCCCATGTATCATCATAAGGGACTATCTGTTTCTTAGCACAGTAGCAGTTAGATTAGATGCACCATGTACAAAGCTTTGCATGGATAAAGAAACATTGCAAATTCACATTAAATGAGGTTTTAATTATCTGTAGAAAATAAACCAACAATCACAATATCCTACAAGATTGGGTTTGTTTTTTTTAATGGAACACATGAGAAAAAAAAAATCTATTTTATTTTTAAATGGTTGAAAAAGAAAAACCTAACAGTTTTATTGTTGTTAGCAGCAATAGAGGAAACGCTAACACTGCTGATTTTTAGACGTGAGAAAAACTGATCAAATGTACTTATTGACAGATGAAATATTCCAGATTCAGTACCAGTACAAAGTCATGCTTGCTAACGCAATCTTGAGCCTGCATTACATTACATTCTCTAATGAATGACTTAATAACATGCTTTCCTCCCATCAATATCGCTTTGTCATTCAGACTAAAGGTCAGATGATGGAATGCCTCAATTTTTATCACCCCCGTACATGGAGTGGATTCTTACTTCCCAGCTACTTAGAACCCTGTCCTCCTTTATCATTCAGCCTTGCCTCATTCAGCAGGCAGAATTCAGAGAATACATTTCTCACTTTACACAAGTTGCAGAGTGGGCAGTGGTCAAGGCAGGCTTCCACGCAAACAAGGAACACTGTTTATGTGACTTGCAGAGAGCATTTTAATTTCCTAAGAACTTAGGTACCTAAGATCAGTTGATGATGAAGCCTGCAGGAGCTAAAGGAAGCTTTGCATTTCCCACCCTTTGCCCCAGGGCCATCAGGTGGTTGTACAAACCTTGCAATTCAAAGTATTATAAACAATGTTTTCTTGCAACACTTTCTGTTTAGTGTGGCCAAGCTTGGAGTGAAGGTTGCTTGCAGACTTCAAGCATAGAAAGCTAGAGCACGTATAATCACAGTAAAAACCCCAACAACTTGTAATTACTACATTTAGGCATAAGAATAAAATGAGTTATTCTGTGTAGTGAAAAAAAAACCCTACCCAAGAGAGGCATTGAATGTTTGATAAATAAATTGTGTTCCTGGAAGCAGCGAAACAAATCAAGAGATTGGCTAATGTGGTTTTGGAACATATACTTATGAATCTATTGCACCTGCACTTTCAAGAAAAAAATTAACCCCACATACACTCCCAAAGTACAGGTCTCTGAAGAAACCTGTGCTATGGCAGCTGCAGTGTCCTAAAGGATCCAGAGAACATTCAGTACCTACTATCTTTAATTGTGTGACGGGAAACCGTTTCATGCCTGAGAAATGCCTTTTCTATACCTGAGGGGAAGAGTTGTGCAATTCTGAATGAGTTGCTATGCCTAGGCTCGTTTTTAAACCCTTGATACCAATTGTATGAGGAGATAGAGCTCTGGAATGCCACATTCCCATCCCAACTGGATGCCTTATATGGAATATTTCTTTCCAATCACTGTTTACCCAAGCCATCTCAAAGAGCTGAAGCCAATGCTTTGGTGTGCCGCAGAACAGCCTGGTGCCTGCAGGTGTGTATTTCCATCTGAGTATCAACATGCAGATAAGACTGGCCTGTCGATCCTGTAAAGCAACTGATCTTTTATTACTTAATGACTGCAGAATAAACCAAAGCAAAACAGAAAAGTGCTGAGCTCAGCACTGTTTCTTAGCTGGGAACTCTGCTTAACACTTACAACCCAAGTACTGCAAATACAAACAGTGTATTGGCTGTCAGACATGAAAGGGAGCATTTTAATATCAAGTTCAGGTTATGAGGCACATATTTTTGTATATTTTAATACGCTAGAAAAAAAAACGTTTAGTTTGGCTGCCTGCAAGCATGCCAATTCCCCAGCAGCACGTATTGCTCCTCTGCCTTAAACAAAGGACACGTGGCTGCTCCTGGTATAGATACTGTCAATGGCTGAGTCTAAATTAAGACTTAACAAGACCAGAAGACTGAAATTCACTATGTAGAGATTTATGTGACTCTCCAGGTTGGCTGGTGTATTTTTGGGTTCTAAATAAATGGATGCGTGGCATTTCGGTGGCGTCTGTTGAGAGTGCGTTTATTCCGCGTTTACCTCCACGCAGTAAGCCGCACACGGCAGCGCTCCTGCACTGTGGCCCCGCGTACAGCCCTCGCCCATCCCCGCGTCCCGCCCGTGGGCAGCTCTGCTCTCATGCTTTTCCTCTTGCCAGCCTTTTCGGCTGGGGCGCGGGCCCGGCGGCTAAGGCCGTGCCGTAGCAACTCGCCGGTCTCCAGGTCAACAGCGGGACGACGGCAGCGGCGGCGACGCCGTGCCGGGACGGGCGGGCGGGGAGGGCGCTGCGGCCGGAGGCAGGTGAGCGCGGGTGGGTGGACAGAGGTGCCGGTAGCCAGCGCCGCGGGGCAGGGGTAGCTTGGCAGCCGGGTCGCTAAGGGGCAAAGGGAGCCGTAGCGTCCCCAGCGCCACGGGTTCTGTCCAGTCTCGGCACTGGCGGGCAGGCTTGGGGGTGTGGCGCTGACCCCTAGTCCTTTACCCCAGGGGCCACAGCTTCCCTGCCCCGCCCGTTCCCATGCAGTGTATCTGGAGACACGGTCGATTATCTCAGCTGTCGACTGTGAGGTTGCACCGCTGCTACCGCTTGCCAGCGCTGGCAAATGACGTAGCCGTGACTCACCCCAGCTGGCCCCGCTGGCCATGCGGCCGTGCCCCGTGCTCCTTCTCTTCCTCAAGCACCGCTGTGATTTGCTGTGACACCCTCGGCCCCGTTTCTGCAACAGGCAGCTGCCCACTTCATCCCTCCACATGCTTTTTTTTGTCCGAGGTCTGGAGGTTGAGGTGTTGTGAGGCAGCCTGTTGGGATGTAATGCACGTGGACTTTCACATGTGAGGACAGCCTGGTCATATGGCCTAGGCAAACACTACCCTGGCTGTTAAAAACTCAGAGCACTGTTGGGTGAAGGTTTTAGCTGACTGTTTGTGGTGGCCAGAGTGGAAAGGTAGAGGTTCCCAGATGAACTGTTGTTCACCTTTCAAAAATAACCTGTTTTGATACAGAATTTGGGCTGACAGTTATCCCAGCTCTCTCTGAACTCTGCTTTCCAAAACTTGAGGTAAACTCACTGTTTCTGTTGGAAGTCACTTTATCTCCTTTCAAATGCTTTTCATACAGTGCCAGCATTCCAGGTGCTGTTCAAGCAGCTGGTGGTGGTGCTGGAAGGTAACACAAAGGAAAATCAGTTGCAGTATCCCTGGGCGTCTGGAGAGTGAGATAACACTTGAGATTTGTTCTCTGATGGAGGCTGCTCCTTGAACTGTGTCTTAGTTGTCTTACGGTTGAGAGCACTGTGGTTCTGTGATGCAGCCCGACAGAGAAACAACACAAGTCTGGTGGATCACTATGGCTGTTTACTGTGGCTACTGTCTGCCATGGCTCTTCCATGGCAGGGGCTCCTTTTGACTGCACTAACACCTAGTCCAGGCTAATGAGAGGCATCTTCTGCACAACAGAACTGTGGATCTGGTGCAGAACAGAACCCTGTTTTTTTAAGTCCTCCTTACCTTTCACACTACTCATGTCTTTCTTCATGAGCAGGACAAAGACTGGAATGATTTATGTTTCCATATAGGTATTCAAACCTATATAAGAGGAATAAATAGTATGTTCGGTTCTGCAGTGAAGAAAGAGTGAGTGGGCTAAAGTTCTAGGTTGTGGTTTTATTCTGCTTTTGCTTTTCTTGTAAGAAAAAACTGCTTAATGCAAATAGCTAGTCCCTGACCTGCTAGTAATTCATAAATATTCCTCATTCATTCAACCTATTTATCAAAAGAAGAATCAAGTAAAGGGCAAAACGTGATTCAGGGTATGTGCTACCTGCTTCATCTGGTGTTTTCTTTTCTATTCATATGTTGTGTCTTATTCACAGTTGGGCCCTATATACGTACACATACATGTCAGTGTACATGCCTAATTCTTCTTTGTGCATCATCTTGTAGTCTTACAGGCAAAGTTACGAATCTCTTCACAAAACTGCATCTCATGTAGTCCCAGGTTTAGTCATAAGTTGAATTATAGCAAAAGTAAGGTGTAAAGCAAAGCAATAAGTATACTACATCTGTCTGACAGCAGGCCAAACCACCGCATTAATTTCCTAGCATATCCGTGTGGAAGCTTCTTCATTGTCTCTTTTCTTTATGATAATGGATAGATGGAAGCAAGGGAAACCATAGTACCAATTTCCCGTTTTCCCACTTGTGAGTGTGGGGCTCCCTGTCAAATCTGACTTCAGCCTTTCTTGAAATCAAAATTAGCAGTTCTTTTTCATTTATAATTTTGTATTCCTCAAGGAAAATCTTGATCTCAGCCTTCTGCAGTTTATTACTGCCTGGACCTGTGGTGCTGATCTCCAGTTCATGTCAATCTATGATATTTTAGGTTTTTTAAAACATAATAATTCCTCAGGTTTTAAAGAAGAAAACAAAGAGGAGCTGCCAATCAGAAGACTTGCCATGAGTAGTAATCCATATAAGAGACTTGCCTGGAGTGATGGTGAGTATTTCCAGACTGTTTTTGCATAGATTCCATGTTGTCCTGGATAACTTGCAGTTTCCTGTGCAGCATTGTGGTGTGCTGTGTGCAAGCCATTCTGAATCTCTGTCACTGTCACCTGTGCTGTATGTGGGGTGCTGTGCTAGTGTTTCTGCATTTTTGGAAGAGGAAACTAGGAATGACCACTCAAATGACTTTAAATACTACCTGACTATATACAAAGCTCAAACAGCTGCAAACTTCACCTGTCTCACTCTAGAATAAACATCTGTCACTGGTGCCAGCCTATACAGACATGCCAGCCCAGTGCTCTGCTTGTATGACTGATGACTGTAAAAAAGCTGGTTCCAGTGTGCATCATATAGAAGCCTACTGTCACTGAAAGATGATTTCTGAAGATATAGTCTCGTTTCCTTTATATATTATTAATTGGGGAACAGTCTTTCTAATGAACCTTTGTAACCAGGTCAGTTCTTCTAATAACTGATCATAACAGAGAGTTCTGATTATATTCCGAACTAGTCTGAGGGTTATTTTTTAGTCATGAAAGACAAAAGTACCCTTCTTCATATTTTGAACCACTTTGATCCATGTAGTAGATGTGCAGCCAGCTTACAGTATATGGGCAATGGAGGACCATGATACTCCAGATAAAGTGGGTGCTGGGGAAAACAGAAATTGAAAAAGCCTACAGAAAGTAAACTTAGATACATCAACAGTATTTAATCAACTAGAGACAGCTTAGCTCATGCAGAGTATTTTGAGAAACACGAAAGTCCTCCTAGAACCTCTGTACTGAAGACAGAGGCATTACCGTTGTGATCACTTTCATTTCTGCCTCAACCACTCTAGGCTCTGGGCTGCCTCTGCTGCCTGTGGCAAGTGGAGCTAGCCCAGCCAACCATACATGAGTGCTGAGATACGGTCATTGTTCTGTAGCACATAGAACTGGACCTTCATGTCCGTGATTTCCTGTGCGTGCACATGATCCATCACAGCCTGGAGCAGATACTGCCAGAACCATTGTTATAGACTTGAGGTAAATGATGTGAGGAGAAGGAGTTTCATCAACCTTGCAATAAATCAGGATCTGCTACTGGCACTGCTGTTGCTTATGGTAGGAGTTCAACATGTAATTGTTAAGGAATCCTTATGTGTTGCATAATACATCTAATGTGTAGGTAGCAATTGTCTTGACAATCTGTGAATGTCTATTATGGGTCCTGACTGCCAAGACTTTGGAGGGGTGTTCTGGGACCTAGAAGAATTGCCATTTGGCAAAATTGACTTACATTTCAGAGTTTGGTTTACAGTATGCAAGGGACAATTTCTTTAATGAATTGATGGTAAATGCATATAGATTAATAAAAAGACATAGCGTCAAATAGACATGTAGGACTGAGAGCAGCTTTCCAGATGAAGAACATTTTTCAATATAACAACAAAAAACAAGAGATGAGTGATGTTGTCAGAGTAGCACAAAATACAGTTAAATAAAGGAGACAATTTGAGTGAATTGCTTCATTAAAATATAAATTGGTATTTCCCTCATTTGTCCTCATAACAGATGGCTTTGATTCAAAGCACAGACAAGATCTCAAAGATTCCAGCGTGACCCACAAGAAGAAATCAAATGAGAAGGGAAGGAGACTGGCAGTCAGTCAATGGGACACAGATGTACAATTCCTTGTTTCATCTTCTAAATGGCTTCAACTTCATGGTCTCAAAAGAAACAAATTGTCCCTATCCCAGATTTTGTCACAGATTGGATTCCAGCACAGGAAAGGTATAAGACAAACCAATAATAGAATAGTAATATAATCCCTGACTTTGAATAGTGTATGGGGTCATGCTCATTTTGCACTGTGATGTAGAGAAGAGATTTCAATGTTGTCTTTTCATTTTATGATAATGTCAGAAAGGGAAAATGTATCCACAGTTACTGTCCTTTCCAAGTCAGAGAACTGAGGAACTCCATTTCCTTTTGTTATGAGGAGGTCTTAAGATCTGAGCAGGGCTTTCCTTATCGACTATACTGTTGCTTTACTCTAGGCTGCAGTTCAAGTCTTCTCCAGTTTAGTTATAGCTGGGGAAGAAATCATGCTACTGAGGCTGTTAGTCTTTTTTCTGCAAGTAATATACCATAAGATCTCTCCCCATTTTTAGAGGGCAAATATAATGTATGCCATGCCATAATCTGTGATTGACTAGTCAATCATCAATGCTACCCATCCTGCTTGGGAATAGTATATTATTTCCAGGGATCCAGCTATAAAGAAGCAGTTATATTTGATAACAATTCAGGCTGCTTTTTGTGCAAAGGCTATACAAAAATGGCCCTTTGCAGTTATTCAACAACTGGAGAGGAAGACTTTGCTAATAATTATTAATCACTGGCATAACAGTGCTTTGCAGAGCGTGGTAAAGTACTCTTTTCTTTGAACAACCTGCTGCCTGAGAAGTAGAAACTGCAATTGTTCTAGGTTGCATAATGTAAGATTTAGTCTGGCTTGTGTCCATGGGTCATTCAAAGATCAACACTGCAGATCTGAAATCCTGTATGCTGTAGGTGAAGAAGAAGCTGTTAAGTGAAGTTGACGTTGTTGCAGTGCAATTTTAGGAGCAGAATGTACTCGCTTAGCAGAGCAGTGTGCTGTACAGAATATCTGCTTTGTGAAGTTCAATATTCCCACCCCTAATGTTTTTCTATCAGCAGAGATCCTGTGGATTTCTAGCTACTGAAAGAGCAGAGTGCAACCTTTTCCTCAGATGCACTCACTTCTGCACCCATTTAGTTGTGTAAGAGAGCAGCATTATCTGTACTAGATGTATTTTGTTCGATGGACAAATATTTGCAAGTCCCATCATGAGGTAAATGGAGAATACAAAAGTTTAGTTTCCTAAACCTTCATTTATTAAAGCCTCCTGTAGATTTTTTGGCCTATAAATAATCAAATGTGAGGGCTTTCCATACTTCTGACTAAACAGTCAGGGAGCAGCAAGAACAGGACTGCTACACGGGGGAGAAATGAGACAGGAGCCAAACAGGATCACAGCCCAGGCAGTGCCCTCACTGACAAGGTTGCATCCCTGCAGTATCTAAGCACCACAGGCAGAGAAGAATGCTGCTAACAAGTGTCCACAGACAATCCCAGATAGGGTGAAGTCCATCTAGGGAATGCAGCCAGGAGCAGCAGGGGATGAAGCCAGACACATGACTAGAGGTGACACCCCAATATATGTTCTAGAGCCACATTCAGGACATAGAACTGGAGACAAGGCTATAACACAGGGCTGAGAGGTCTATCCAGGGAGTGGTCACCAGTAGAACTTGAGGCAGATAAATCTGAAACACAGTAAGGAAAGACTGGGTGCCTAGGCCTAAGCACCCTGTAAGTGGGAACCCCAGGTGAGGTTAATCAGAGCAATAAAGGCCTGCTGGTGCTATCATGGCCCCATCACAGACATAGCCAGAAAAAAATTGTAAAAAAAAAATATTAGAATTTCTCTCAGGTGTCTTAATGTCAAGAGTTCAGTACAGATGCATGTGCCTCACATATGGATGGTATGCTCATTAATCTGAAAATACCCGTTCCAAGTAATCCTTATAATTAGCAACGTGATCTGTTGTAACCTTTACTGCAGGTTATGTGACCACCCTGGGGAAACTTGTGGCTTCTCGGTATGCAGATGGTCTGTTTCCTCAATACAAGAAAGCACAAGACGGCACCGTGTATAATGTAAGGGTGACTGCCTTCTGGTAACTTGTATGTGCTCTTAGAAGTTATTATCATTAGCAGAATGATGTGGCTAAAATATCTCCCCACGGTGCAAAATGGTAATATTCTTTGTGAGAATTTTGTGTTTAGATTTTTTTTCCATGTTTTGTTTAACTGTTAGTGATAACAGTCAGTGGCAAAGTCTTGTGTGCAACATTGGAGAAAATCTTTCCAGATGAAAGTTTCTAAGCAGCATTTACCCTGTCCTGAAAGAGGGAACACTTAAAAAAGAGTAGGCTCACGTGAGTTAAAAAATAAAATCATAGTCAATAAAACGAATGGGAATGCTGAAATAAGAAGATATAATGCACCAGCATTGCCAATGCAAAGCACTGCTTTGCATAGTGCCAGCGAGTTACAAAAGGCTCAGCCTACTTATAGAGACAGCTCCCTGGATCTCTGCCCAGACTCATGTTCTAAGGAATGTCTTAGCAACAGCTGCTGGCAGCCCCATTGTTAGAGGGGTGGATTCTGATTGAAGAGATACACATGCGAGCAAAGAGGAGAGAGAGTTAATTTATAAAGGATTTTACAAAAACAAATGGCTTGTCATTTTTTTCTGATAACTAGTCACTTCTGATGCACAAGGCTTAAAATGGGAAAAGAATCATTTCAGAGAGCCTTTTCCTCTCATTTTCCCCATTAATTCCATACGAAATATCTACACGGTATCTTTTAATCTTAGGACATGTTGCAAGCAGTAAGAAAGACGTTTCTAGTAGTATTAAGGTAGCAATGTCCCTATACAAGATCTGGTGAGATCTCATTTAAGATACTGTACAATATTGTGTATACTTACCACAGGTGAAGAAGAAGCAGTTCAAACCAGAACAAGTCCTGGAAAGAGCTAGTAGGGTAAATTGTAATAGAGTGTGATCTCGTAAGAAGGCTTTATTGATGTTGGTATGTGTAAATAAGACTGAAGATGACTGAAAAAAGGTAGCATTATTACCCTTGAGTGCCTACAGAAAGGCACATTACAGGAACAAGGAAAAGCTATCGTTTTCCATGCTTGAAGGCAGGCTAGTCAAAGAATGAATGGGTATGAACTGCCGTGAACAAATTTAGGCTGGAGAGTCAGAGATTTTCCAGCCCTGAGGGAAATGGGAATCTAGACTGGCCAACTACAAGTGATAGAGTGGTGCAAGGTTTAAGATGGAGTTTGATCAATGTAGTGCAATAAGCTTCTTTGTATGAGTCTGGCTGTCATAGGAGGAAACAGGATTTTCTAAGTGCTCCTTCTGAGCCCTACATTTCTTTGGCAGACAGCCTGAGACTCTCTATCTGGGAGGCACATTACTGGGCCCTAGCTGACATTAAAGAACAGAGTAAAATTCAAATGAGAGTAAGAAGTGTGCAGACTGACACACAAAGTATTTTCTCCCTGAGAAATGTTCTTTGTACTTCGGCTCAGAAAGGTAGAAGGCAGCTGGTAAATTAGCTTACATGGGTCAGAGATATTGTGGGGATGTCACTACTGGAACCTGCAGTGAATTTTTAAACCCACGGAGCCTTTTGCATGATGAATGTACATACATATATTAATAGAAAATACATTTTTTTCTTATTTTACTGATATAGCATGAGAAGTTTTATTTGTTGATTGCAGCTGTCTGAACTAAATTTGTCCAAGCACCTACCCACAAATAGTTAATCTGTAACGCTGGGCATTGTTAGTGAAGTAATAGTACTAACAGGAAACACTTTACATATTCCTTTCAAATGCTAAAGAAAAGGTGGAGATTGAAGGGCCCTAGAACCAAACGTGCTCCCTTGTATGGCTGTACGAGATTTAAAGACCCAGCCAAAATTCTAGTCTAAGAAGGTACAAAGTTTCTGTGTCCTTATTTGTTCACCCATCTGCTCTGCAGCCCTTTCTACACCCTAACTTGTGTTCAGCTCATTCTAATTGCTCCAGTCTTGAGACAGACAAGTCAGACAACCCACTGGCACTGTCCCACGCTCATATAAAAAGATTATGAAAAGCAATTAGGACAAAATGCAGTGTCTTTTCTTTATAGCTTAGATGCATTTGTCAAGTATTTGCTCTTGAAATAGTGGAAGAAAAATGGGTTGTTTTCAGTGCTACCTTGGCTGGCATATCTGGCACTTGCAAACCAGCTATTGCAGCTGTGCTAAGCTTGGGGCTGCATTTGTATTTGTTTTTTATATTCCATTTCTTTCTCTCCCTTATTTAAATAAAGCTGACAGCCAAAAAAGAACTGATCCTTCATTTTGTGGATTGTCTAATGGGAGCTATTGAACTATATAAGCAGCGAATAGAATGGTTAACCAGTGAGAGCCGACAGATATTTGGAGTGATTCAAGAACAGTGCATCATCATTGTTTTGGATTTTGGCACAGCATCTCCAGCTGAATTTGATGTATGTCAGGATGCAATTTGTATGGTACTTGTGGAACAGGTGACCCAAATTGCCAAATTCAACCTCATTCGGTAAGCTTAAAGAAACATTGAATCATAGAATGGTTTGGGTTAGAAGGGACCTAGTCCAACCCAACTCCCCTCTGGCTAGATCAGGTTGCCCCATCCAACCTGACTTTGAATGTTCCCAGGGATGGGGCGTCTATAACCTCTCTGGGCAACCAGAGTGTTTCACAGACCTCCTTGTAAAAAGATTTATTCCTTCTACCTAGCTTGAATCTACCTTCTTTTAATTTAAAACTATTACCCCTTGTCCTGTCACCACAGGTTCCACTAAAAAATCTGTTTCTGTTTTTCTTGCAACCCCCCCTTTAAGTGTTGAACAGCTGCAATAAAGTTTCCCTGGAGCCATCTCTTCTCCAGACTGAACAAAGAGTCCATGACTCATCATTTCTGGACAATAAAATTGAGTCACATATTTATTTGAATAATACACTTTCTCTAGTGGAAATTGCCCTGATTCATGTCATGGTAGTATCTTTAGATTTTCCACCAAGTTTCATAGAGTTGTGTTCAGTTTGCTACTTCTGTTTAACAGAAGACCATTGTTCTGAAGAACAGATAAAAGACTAACAGAGACCAAATGCGATCCCAAATGCTGATAAATGCCTACTACAGCTGTAACACAGAAAAACAGAAAGACAAGGATCTTTGCAATAGTAGTCATGTTCTAGGCATCTAAGTATTGAAGTAAATCAGTGAGGTCCCATCTGACTGCTTATGCACTCATGTCTTTGGACATTAGAGGTTTCTGCTTTACAGCTAGATGTACACTTCTCCAAGTGCCCTAGGCACAGGCATAGCCATTTCTACCGGTCACAGAAATCAGTAGCAGAGCTAGGAAACAATAGTAGATTTCCATGACAAAAGACAAGTGCTTGTTCCCTAACATGAATAAATTAATCTGGGTTTAGATACAAATAGAAGAATTGAAGCAGCTATTCAAAATGATCTATTTCCGCACAAAGAGAAGGGTTTGAAAGCATAAGCTTTGGTTTGGATAGATGAGTGAAATCCTGACTATGAAACGAGCAGTGTGCAAATGTGGGCATATAATTTTAAAATTGGTTCCACAATGATAATTTGCAACTACACTGTTGTGCTACCCAAGCTCTGTCCCACAGATTTGGTTCTTTATCTAGTTTGTGACACAACTGAAATTTGAAAAGCAAAAGATAGCTTCCATAGCTTTTGAGAAGCACATAAAGCATTTTATTTAAAAATTATATCAATGACAAGCCGGTTTGTTGATTTGTTTGTTGGCCCAGGAGAGAGGACAACATACCATACAAATGATTACTTTAAAATAATATCAGAAAGCATACTTAGCCTTTAGATTTGCAGGAAAATTAAAAATAGTGCTTGATGGAATGCCACAGGTACTAGAACCAGTTTTGTATAGTTTGCTTCTTGTCTTTTTATGTACAACTGCACAGGCATACATGCTTGTATACTTTGTACTCCTGTAATGCCACTACAGCTAAGGCCTTTGATCAATTCAAGTATCAAATATCTTAGCATCACAAGTTTATTTTGATGGGTAGATAAAAATCAGCCCTACTACAAAAAAGCTTGTCATTTAATATGGTCTGACACAAAGGTCGAGTAGCAAGCTGTGGAAACCAGAAACTGGTTTTCATACACACCTGATTGTGGTTTTCTACTAAGAGGAGGTAAGAACTGGGAACTGTTTTTGAAGTACTTTAGCTCTCTTGACCATACTTTGGAAACAGTTGTTGGAGGAAAACAACATTATAAAAATGAGGGTTCTAAGGGTTCTATTTTTCCTTTCCATCATTTAATGGAAGTCTAGATTTAGTATCTGTGGTTTATTGTAATTATAACTAAAGAATAGTTAACAATAGCAGAGCTCCACTCTTTTGCTCTGCCAGCATTATTCTTACTATTTATGATTTATGGTTGATGTAATTTTCAGAGTTGCTCAAGTTCTTATGAAGTGGGAACCAAAATCTACTCCTGTGTCTGAGCATACTGTAAAGTCTGCTGTTATGTGGCTCTGGAAGCTGGACCATATGACAGCTGCCAGCCATACCAGCTCTGCTGAAGCCCTGCTGGAAGCCATGAGCGATGAGGCGGTAAGCTCACACATCTTCTCAGAAAAGCCTCAAGTAAATCCAAGAATATTCAGTGCCAGACTGACTACTGTGTTTTGGCAAATATTAATGATAGCATTAGGAATATTTTTTTTCCCTAAGTGTAGTCTCATATTGTGTTTACTGATGATCTGTTTATATAAATGTGCTGTATTTTGAATGCAGAAACTCATTTATTTTCTAGAGTACACAGAATAAATAACATATTCAGTCATTAAGAGAAAAAGAAAACATCTTCCCTTCCGCTTTCTTTGCCATATATGTTTTTCAGAGCTTCAAGTTTATGCAAAATTTGATAACATTAACATTACTGAAGACAGGGAAACAATTTTTATTTTGTTTTATCCAAACTTCTTATTAGAAATTATATTTAAAATCCAAAATAGTAAGTACAGAGATTTATTGAAGCCTTAACTCCTGGCAGGGTTGTGCAAATCCTTTTTCACCAGCCAGGTTATCGCTAGAGTTTCTTTCAGGAAAAAAAGACAGAGCATGCACAGGTATTGCTGCACTTAAATTCTGTCCATTGCTAAAAGTACCATATTTATTCACTACAACAGAGTCATAAGTCATAAATCATATATGCCACTATTTGAGCTGGTCACTTAAACTTTGTATTATTGAATAGATATTTTATGAAATTTGCTTACAATGTGCATTGTTTCAGTTCCCTAGCATCCAAATGTAATGTAAAATTTGACCTACTCCTTGTGGACTAAAATCAGAATCATTGGTTTTCACCCCTGTGCACAGATCCAATCCTAACTCTTTTGTAAGTATGATTCTGAAGTGTAGTTTGAAGAAGAAAAATTTGACATGAATTTCCTTCTTGTTCCCTATTCATCTGGGTTCTCATCCAGATGAGATAACTTGGAAACTGATATTTAAAAGGAATTGAGCTAGGAACAAATCATGCAACAGTGAATTTTTTTATGACTGTTTTTCTAAATGCCTTCTTTATAAATTTTCTTAACATTTTCAATTTGCAAATGAAAAAGATCTTATTTAGATTTCAGTATTATCTGGCTGAAAAAATGGTTTGTGAGATATCTGTATTTTTTTCTGGGCACTGGTGAGCTAATGGGTAATCTAGAGGAGTTAATTATGGCAGGTGTTCAACATAAAGCAAACTTCAATTACTCCTAAATACAGTCATTATTGTTCATAACTGGCAGTTCACTTGACTGCAAGCTTCACTGCACTGCAGGCTGAGGGAGAATCTCTAGATTCCTTTCTTTGTGACCTGTCCATCTCAAGCTCAAGATCAGTCTGCTGTAACATTGCAATCCTTTGAGCTCAACCTGCTACAGATTCATCCACCGTGTTTAATCTGTGGTTCTGTACAGGTACCTCTCAGTAGTGTGGCTCACCCTTTCAAAATACGTCTCTCCACCAGCATAAAGACTTTTGGTAATTGTTTATGTTCTCCTTCCTATTCTTGTGCAAAGTTGGGGGTTTTTTTTGTTTGTTTTTTTTTTGTGTGTATGTGTGTGTTTGTTTTTTCCCCCTTGCTTGGATGGCTGCATAAATTGTACTTTTAAAAATATAAAGACTAAATTGAAAGGCTTTAACTCTTCCCCACTAATCTGTAGGGAACATATCCTTTGGCTTATGGTATTGCTGGGTTTGTGGTTAAGGAGAGTGGATTGTCTGTGGTTAACAATTTTATTCATTTTCTTATGAGTAGTTCTGCATCAGCTTAGCCCATGAAATGTCAGCATTTTGAAAGCTGCAGAGGAGGCCATACATCCCCTGGAGGAAATGCAAAAATATATAACCATACTGAATATCAAGTTTATGAATTATTGGCAGTCTTAGGAGAGGGGAGGAAAAATGTGAATCTGAAGATACACAGGAAAAAGTGATTGTGCAATATGCATGCATTCATCCAGGTGGGGAGCTTCTTCAACAAAAGGAACTGGAACAAGGTGTTCAGGAACTGGGTCACAGCTAGAGAACTCTGCATGCTCAGATAGCTTTTTAGCTGGATGAAACAGAGGGGGAACCTTGTAAACTATAGCACAGATAGGTGCAAGAGTTCTTTAATTTTCTGTGAACCTTTTTCTAAAGCTAATAAGTATTTTGTTAATCTTTCACTTTAATGAAAAACATCAATTCTTCTATTTAATCGTCATATTTGTCTGGCATTAGCAGTGATGCCAGGACATTTGGCTAACTACAGAACTTCTTGCTCCCGAGCAAGTGTGGTCTGTGCCTATGGACCCTGCCTCCCAAATGGAGTATCCCACCCCCTCTACAAATTCAAGGGAAGCTTGAGGTGGCAGGATGCTGTTTTGTTAATTTGCCTGCTCTAGCCACAGGCTAGGTTCTGCCTGGGAGAGATCTTCCAGTGCTGAGGATTAACCCTAGCAAAATACAGGGAGAGACAGAGAGACTGAAATCGTATGTGTTGATCAACATACATATGATGTAGGACCATATAGGAGTCCTATAACCTGGAAGCTTCTGCATGAAATTATATTGATGCAGAAATGTTTCCTCAGAGCCATCCCACAGTCAGATAGTTATAATGCATATCCCAGGATTTCTAGTATTGTATTTTTTCAGTTAATCAACTATATATCATATACTTACCAGTTGGTGTGTACCATGCCATAGGACTGATACGCTGTATTTATTGTCTTGAATATCAGCACAGAATAGCTGTAATTACATTTGTTTTTACTGATGATGCAAATTGAAGCAGCATGATTACCGTGAGGATTGTTAGTATAGATAAGTGCAGGCAGTATCTCTCATAATGTATTACTCAGGCAATAACTAAACACTATTTCCTCAGCTTCTCTCTCTTCTTGCAATAACGTTTTCAGAATATAAGTAAGTGTATGTGGTCATAATAAACCTGCCAAGCTCCCTCTGCCTTGGGAAGTGTAGAAAATAGGTAACTAAGCCCCACACAGCGACTTGCTCACTCCCTCGCATCAGGATGGGAGAGAGAATCCAAAGAGTAAAAGTGATAAAACATGTAGGTTGAGAAAGAAAGTTTAATGGTTAAAGCAAAAGCTGCATGCAAAAGCAAAGCAAACCAAGGAATTATTTTGCTGCTTCACACAGGCAGGCCGGTGTTTGATCATCTCTGGGAGAGCTGACCTGTATTAAACTGGCAGTTAGTTGGGAAGGCAAATGATGCTACTCCAAACATACTCCCCTTCCTTCTTCATCCCTGAGCTTTATGTTGTGGAATACCCCTTTGCTTGGTTGGAGTCAGCTGTCACAGCCATGTATCCTCCCACCTTTTTGTGCATCTCTCTTGACTTGCTGGTGGAGCATAGTTAGTAGAAGAGGTTTTGACTCTGTGTAGGCACTGCTTAGGAGTAACTAAAACATGCCTGTGTTATCAACACTCTTTCCAGCACAAATTCAAAACACAGACCCATACCAGCTATTATGGGGAAAATTAACTCTACCCCTGCCAAAACCAGCACATGTGTGTAAATACCCACAGTAGCATTCAAAGAAAATGCATCTTTCCTACTCTCAAAATACATGCTGCCAGTAGAAGCATGCCAATAGAGGCATTCAAAGAACAATGCATCTTTCCTACCCATAAAATACATGCTGCCAGTAGAAGTATACTATTGATTTTCAGCCCTGGCAAGGCACAAACGTAATATCTCTCTTCATAAAATTGACATGTGGGCACAAAGCCTTGTCCTGACCAATAACAGAATTTTCCTTCCATCTCTTTTTGTTTTCAGTTGACTTATGTGGCAGTGGGCTTTCATTGGGCAGGATCAGATGCAGGGACTGTGGGCCAGGTTTTCTTCTCCAGGGAATTTTTTGTGGAGTTCATTTGAATTGCTAATGTAAATAGGAGGGAGAACCAAAGATTTTAAAATGTTAAGTAATGCATTGGTTCTATCAAACTTTCTTGCCAATGCTCAGCCCAGGGCAGTGCCAGGCATCTATGTAAAACAACACCGTCCAATTCCTTTCTTTTTGTTCTGTTTAATGACAGGTTGAAGCTGTTTATTACTTTGCTGTGGGCGATGTTCCCGTGGACACAAAGCAGCTACTCCTTGAAAAGGTTTCTGATGCCCCCTGTCCAATCAATGCTGTATCTTTCAATGCTAGGGAAGATGAAACTATTCTTTTTCTGAAAGAGCTGAGCCGTTTGGCCTGTGGCAGGTATGACAAAGATACAGGACAGTAATGCTTTCAATACGTGTAAAGTGCTTTGATGCTAGGGAAAGTAATGGAAGATATCTGAACATAATCCCTGTTTTTACTTTTGAGGAAGATGAGACAAAGCAGTTCAGTAAGTGATCTGGAGAAACTGGGGAAAAAATCTAGGTGATATGACTAAAATGCAAGACACACTTGAGCAGGCCACCTCCATGTGGATGCTCACTGGCTTGCAGAAAGGCCATTTGTTTTTCATATACTATGTTGTTTGTCATTGCTTCTCTTCTGAAGTTTGAAAAATTGCTCAGGAGAAACAAGCATTTATTGTACTGCTTGCTACTCTAGTAATATCCACAGGCACCAGCAAAAGCTCTAGAATTTTCTTGGATCAAGTGCCATACAGACATGTACTGAAAAGGTAATGCCTTCCCTAAATAGGAAGTTCCTGGAACAACACAAAATTGATGGGACATTATCCATCAGGTGTCCATCGTGTGGAGATGCAGTTCTGTACTGTGCTCTCTAGCATCTATTTGGTATGGTTGGTGGAAATAGATATATTCCCTGCTTTACCCTGGGAATCAGTCATTTGGTGAATCCCTTCAGTAGAAAGGGATAATAAAACTTTAATCTTCATTCTAGTATTTAAATAATAAAAACAAACAAACACAACCCCCCACAATACCAGACTCATGCTGAACGGCAGGAGGGCAGTAGGAGTTGGTAGGTGTTTGCTTAACAAAAGTCATCATACAGTTACAGAGCTATGAAATAGCTGATTGCTCTTTCAGTTTCACTGTTTGTCCAAGAGTAGTAAGACTTCCAACAGTAGAAATCTCCCAAATGACAGCAGGGCAATTGGTAAGGTGGCTAGCTGCTTAGCACTTTTACAGCCATCTGTGTTTAGAAGTAGCTTTTAAGAGACAGAGTGTCTGCCAAAAACAAAACTGTGAGAAAGTGTTATGTCTGCTTTGGTCTACTGTGTGTCCAAAAGGATTGTTGTCATTTAGAACCATGATACCTCCATGACACCAGGTACACTGCCAGTCTTTTAAAAAAGGAAAGTTAGTATTTCTTGTATGGTAGAGAAAGGGGCAAGAAGAGGTTGTGGCAAGATGCCGAGAGACATTGTTTTGCTTGATACAATTCCCACTATCTTCTCTTTTGCATAAGACTTGCTTTGGTGCAGAAACTTATTGGGCCAATTAATATCTTGTTGGTGGGTATTTGTCCAACAACTACCTATAAGTTTAAGTCAACTTTCCCATGGGAATGGCCAAATTCATGGGCTTTTCATGACTTGAGCCTGCTTAAAGTGTAGTTCTCATTTAGAAATACATTTTTTTCCTTGCTCTGAGAGCCTTTCTGTTTTGACAAGGAGGGTAAATGAAGTCTGCTTGATTTCCTGATTTGTATGTCAATAATGGAATAAATGTTCCTGTTGAGCTTTCAACTGTGAGTATAATCTGATAAAAAGCTGTTAGTATTACCTCAGACATCTCAAATGACATGCTTGCTCAGCATGCTAGAAACATGAATTAAAAATAGATTTCCAGGAGATTGGGAATGAAGGTGCCTCAGAGTAAAGGACACCGAAATGAAAGGATGTTCTTAATGGTAAGAATTCATAATGCACACAAATATAAATAAAAAGCTTGATAATATTCATAGAGTTGTTGTAGTTGACAATTTTGATATCTCAAATAGATAATAAAATAATTTCTGAAGTTGCACACCACTAAGATTTTGCATCTTCTTAAAATTAGGGAACTTAGCTTATGTAGCTTATGTACTGGTGAGAACTCATTTTGTGTTTCAGATTCCATGCTTTTGCTGAGAAGAATAACTGCAGAGATGCTAGTGGACCTGCACTAAAATGTGAAGAGGATGGAAAAGATGTAATCACCCTGAATTCCAGAGCAATGAATGACCAAATGCCACTAGGTAGACAATATAAAAAACAAGATGGTACTGATTTTCTCAGTGATGTTTTGGAATAGAAATGTAATACAGGAACTGTCTAAGTGTAAAATTTAAAAAAAAGCCTCCTGTAGGCATGGGTGGGGTGAGGACAGGACTGGTCAAATGTAAATTCTGTGGTTGGCAAGAGGAGGAAAAGAAAAAGAGAGAAGTGAAGAGAGTAGAGGATGTGCATGTGAGAATGAAAGAGAAGTGAAAAAAGGAGAAGAACAGTTATTTAGGGAGATGAAGAATGGTACTTGGTGTGCTTATGCCAGTGATCTTGTGGAAATGTACAGTGAAATACCAGAAAGGATGAGGTACAAGCCAAATTCATAGATAATGTATGGAGATTAAATCCACATGAGGGTGACTTAGTTCTCTCAAGAGAAAGATTTTTTTCATGGACAGGCTGCAAGCATAATAGAAATGAAGATGCAAAGAGAGGATAAAAATTACTAACTTCCCCTTCCACTAGAGTAAATGAATAGCAGAAACAGTTTTACAGGAGAGGTGGAGTTGCCCTAAAGCTCTCAGTGTGTTTCTTATTAGTCACAGTGCTACTTCCTCAGGGTAAGTCAACCTTACCATTCAGTGGGATGGGATTGTGGTTCAACACAGGTTAGGAGGAGACCAGCTTGTGGTGTGAAGTGAGGTTGTGTATGTCAAATCTGGTATCTTTATCAACAAGACATTACATGAAAAAAAAAATTTCCTCTAAATATCAGGAGGAGTAATGCCTCTTTATTCTAATGGCCCACATAACCATTATGCTAGGTGGCATTAGTATTAGCCCAAAGGCAGAATGGTGTTAGCTTCTTCTTACTGCTAGGGACTATATGGCATAAAGTGGATTTAGTGAGTCATCAAAGATAATTTGTCAGTCTAGGATTAACTGACCCACATTTCCTGTGTTGTAGTCTGGTTCCTTGTGTACTCACCTATCCTTAACTAGGACTGTGATTATAGCAGTACAAGAGAACCTCAGTGAGGACCCAGAAATAAGAGAGGTATCACATGATATTTGGCTTTGTGAAGGAACAGTCAAGCCTCACCCATGCAAGGTTTAGAAACCAACAGCAGAGTATGTTTCAGAAACCATCTCTCATTTTGTGCTGATTCAGAACAATGTATGATTGCCTTCAGTCTGCTATGAGTGCCTCCTTGCCGGACACCATTTGGAGGTGTGCATGGTGGGAACTGGTTTCCTCTTGCCCTCGGGGCAGTCAGCCTGTTTCAATAGATGGGCCTAGAGCTCCTGTATGACTGAAATTACTTCCTCATCACTGTTTCTAAAGCTGAAAGCTGAATAGCTTTAGTCACTCAAAAGGGCAGTAATCCCCTTGAAGTGTATTGTCTGTTGTGTCTTATTGCTATTATGCAATAGAATTTACACATTAAAAAGGAACACAATTAGCTTTCTGCATTTACTGGGTATTGTAAGCACAGTTATTACATCACTGGTAGCCAATCAGAGTGTTTCAGTCCTATGCAGAATCTAAAGTTCTTTCAGAAAAGAAAACACATTGGGGACATTATTCTTATCCCTATCTGATGTGTCTTTTTCAACGATTCCTTTAAGAGTGTAGAAGGCAATAAAAATAAAAGTGTGAGTTACTCACCACTGCACTCTGAAACTGGTTCTTGGATGTGTGGCATAGACTGTACAAGGAAATAAATAGGAAAGTAACCAGAGATTGAATCTTTCAAATGAGATGTTTCTTGAAAGTATGGAGAGGCACAGAAATATTTTGGTAGTGTTTGGTTTTGCCCCACAAACACAACAGCTGGGAACTGAAACTCATGTTTTATAGACTTGAAAAGCTGTTTTAAGGACATCTGATAGTTTTTTGGGTATCCACTGAATAACAGTATTTTGCAAAGTTATACTCATGTTCACTTTTTCCTCTGCTTAACCAAAACAAGTCGGAAGTGAATTATTTAAATCTTAAGAACTCTGCTCTCCCTTGCTTTGCATCTTGAGCTGTCTTTTAGAAAGCAGTCATGAGAAACTGTCACATTTGAATTTTTTTTACACTAATTTTGAGTGGGTGCTCAAGATCAAACCGGGTGTAAACTAGCAAAGAATTAACGTCCTTATGTTGGCAGATTCAGATTTACTTAAGGCAGAGAAATTACTTTACATAAAGCCTAATTTCACCAGTGTGGTGGTACCTCCAGCACTGATTTTCCCATTATCATTTCTGCCTACATTCTTCATCTGCAAAAAGCTGTAGAATTAAGCAATCTTCTTATGTGGTTAAAATTGTAAGTGGAAGGAAGGTGAACTTTAAGTTGGAACTTGAAGACATAGAGGGCAAGAGATGGAAGTTATGGAGAAGAAGTTTCTTGCTGGAAAGGGACACAGTGGTAGCATCTGCTTGGAGTTACAATGAGATCAGTGCTAAGTAAGGCTTGAAGAGCAATGGCAATGTGAACTAGATCCTGAAATGGTCCTCAGTGGCTGAAATAGAAACAACAGTAAATCTCTGTACAGAGCTGGTATTGGTTTTTAAAAAAAAAAGGTGAATGGTCTCAAACCAGAATTTGACTGATGTGACAAAAAGAGAGATATGTCTGACCTCCTAAGGAACAATATAAGGCTGTATTCTTTGGTGTGCTTGATTTTCCAAATTTACTTGATGCTGAGAGGGAAAATCTCAGGTTGCTCTGTCTAAAATGGAAAATATAAGACCACTAGACTCCTGCATGACATTGACTTGGGAGAAACCAAGCCCTCCTTTTGGGGAGCCAGGCTAGTGACTTAGGGGTAGCTACTTTGTCTACAAGTTGTAGCCAAGATCATTGCCTCTGCTTCTTCCCTGCGTGTGCTTTGTCTAGTCACAGCAGCCTAACCTTGGCCTGGCAAATCTCTTTGCTAATGTGTGGAGAGTGATGCAGATAGTTGCTCTGTGATGCCACGTGGGATACAAAGTTCATTTACATTGTCCATTTGCCCAATGGGAAAAGGGCAGGATCAGGCTGAGGTGAGTTTCAGTGCTTGACCTGGCAGGTACGAAGGTAAAGCTGCTGCTTCCCTCCCCTGTTTCTTTGTTCCTTCATTCACCTCCCCCCTTTAGGTGAGGATTTTAAAATACAACGCTTGAGGAACTACTGCTATGTTCTGCTGCCACATAGAGGCCGAGGAAGAGACCAGCAGTGAAAAAATGAAACTGCCCATCTTGTCTTGCAGGCAAATTAATTTAAAAATAGATTTTATTCGATTATATTTTGATTTGCTTGCTTCCACGTTCTAAGTGAGATAAACGTGTCCAGAGAAGGGCAACGAAACTGCTGAGGGGGCTGGAGCACAAACCCTATGAGGAGAGGCTGAGGGAGCTGGGGTTGTTTAGCCTGGGGAGGAGGAGGCTCAGGGGTGAGACCTCATTGCTGTCTACAACTACCTGAAGGGACATTGTGGCCAGGTGGGGGGTTGTCTCCTCTCCCAGGCAATCAGCAATAGAACAAGGGGACACAGTCTCAAGTTGTGCTGGGGGAAGCATAGGCTGGATGTTAGGAGAGGAAATTATTCACAGAGAGAATCATTTGCCGTTGGAATGGGCTGTCCAGGGAGGTGGTGGAGTCACCGTCCCTGGGGGTGGTGAAGAAAAGCCTGGCTGAGGCACTTAGTGCCATGGTCTAGTTGATTGGATAGGGCTGGGTGCTAGGTTGGACTAGATGATCTTGGACGTCTCTTCCAATCTGGTTGATTCTATGATTCTGTGACAAGCCCTGTGAGGAGAGGCTGAGGGAACTGGGGTTGGTTAGCCTGGGGAAGAAGAGGCTCAGGGATGAGACTTCATTGCTGTCTACAACTACCTGAAGGGAGGCTGTAGCTAGGTGGGGGTTGGTCTCTTCTCTCAGGCCGCCAGCAACAGAACAAGGGGACACAGTCTCAAGTTCTACCAGGGGAGGCATAGGCTTGATATTAGGAGGAAATTCTTCACAGAGTGTTATTTGCCATGGAATGGGCTGCCCAGGGAGGTGGTGGAGTCTCTGTCCCTGGAGGCATTCAAGAAAAGCCTGGATGAGGCACTTAGTGCCATGGTCTAGTTGACTGGATAGGGCTGGGGGATAAGTTGGACTGGGTGATCTTGGAGGTCTCTTCCAACCTGGCTGAATCTACGATTCTCTGATCAGAGAAATAACAAATCTTTTCCATGAGTTTCTTTTGGATCAATACTTGTTTGGTCTTTCAAAGACATCATTGATTTTCCAGGATTTTTCTCCTTGGTCGTGTTTTTTTTTCCTTTTGTATGGGCTTTTTTCTCCCCCTCAGCAGGTTTTTAATCTTATGAAATCAAATGGGTTCCAGTAACTTGTTAAACTGGATGAGTTTGTCTGCTGGGAGGTAGGTGTGGAAAAGCTGCTGCTTTTAAGATTGCCTGACAGTGTTAAATAGCTGGGAAATGGAAATTAGAGTGGTTATAAGTTTCCGTGTCCATGTGCAAGTGTGTTTGTGTTTTCGCTTAGGCCTACCAGCTTGCTTCTCAGTTTGGCAGCGTCAGCATAATGCCTCTGCCCCTCACGCCCTTCCACTCCCTGTTTTTCAGGGCCCCTCTCCTCCATAGCAGAAATCCCACTTAACTGAGGGCAGGCCGGCCAGGTCCGGAGCGTTACTCAGTGTGAAGTGCTGTGCAAGGGAGGCGGTGGCAGCGGCAAGAGCCGAAAAAAACTGCCTGTGCTGGGAGAGGGCCGGGGGCAGGCAGCGGCGCCCTGAGTCTGGCTCCCTCCGGCGTGTCAGCTGAGTACACTCTTGCCGTTGCCCTGTGGCAGTTTTCTAACCGAAACCCGGAGGGCCCCAGGAGTGTGACCGTTAAACCACCAGCCAGGGCTGCTGCTGAGCGGTGCTGCAAGGTGAGGGGTGTGGGGAGCCATTCCCTCTGGAGTTAAAGCAGGTGTTTTTATGAAGCCCTCCCTGGGATGCAGGCAGCTAGAGGTGTGCAAAAGCCAGTGGCCCTGGAGCGGTTAGGCGCTGCACACTCCAGAAGGCTGACTTTCATCGGCTGCTCAGTTGGTGGCTTGCCAGAGTGGCACAGCTGAGGTGCAAACACCAAGAATTTAAATCAAAGAGAGGTTCGTGCTTTTTGGTCATTTTATGCTGATGTGTTCTGAGAGACAGGCTGCAGGCTGAGAAGCATTCCTGGAAGACACTATGCATTGTGCAAGTATGTATGGTTGGAGCTGGGAGGCTCACTTTTGGAAAGGACAGCTTTTTCTTCACACTCCTCCGTAGCTGGAGGGGAAAAGAGGCTGAGGTGGAGGTAAGCCTCCCATGTAGAGAGAGAAAGTTGCAATGGTTATCACTACTTGCAACCTGGTCTCCTAGTTGAACCTGAGAAAAAGCTTTGTTTTGTAAGTCATTTGACTTCCACAACGTGCAGTTGTGGATGACTGCATTTGTCTTGAATGTCATCATCAAACACACTTGTTGGAAAGTGTTTTACTTTGCTGTGCTGCAGCATAAAGAGGTAAAAAATAGCATACATATGTTTTACTGGGAACAGTAATAATAATAATACTGTAAATTTGATGAGTCCATAACATTAGTTTAAGGGGAAATGAAGCAAAAGAATATAATCATTATTGTTTTAAAGATATTTGAAAAATACACACTTTTTTCCCCAACATTTTTAAACATAACATTGAAAGCATTCATAAAATTAAATCCAGATCCCACTATTTGATAGCATATGGAGGATATCCAGATTCAGCTGGAGACAGCTCCACTGGAATTGTATGCTTGATAGTTTTAAACTTAGAAATTTTTGCATGTGTGGTATGAATGCATGTTTCATGGTTTTGACTATGACAAGTGTATACATAAATATATATATTATATATATATTATATATATACATATATATTCAATAGCTGACAACTCATCAGAAAATCTTGAGCTCCATACTTGCTGCAATTTTGCCACTGCTCAGACGTCATATGTTTCACATTTTTGGTAAGAATTTGGTCATAAAAGAAAAGTTGACTTTTTTTTTAAGTACTTGAACAAAATACTTTTCTTAGAATGCAGTGGCAATGGATTTATGTTTATTTCTCTCTCCCTTATGTGTTGTGCAAGGGTTGGTTTTACTAAAGTATTTTGTAGTTTAGGAAATGTTCATCTTTGTCCTAATGGCTGAAAGAGATGTTTTTGAAATGCAGGAAGGTCCCAGGAGATGGCAGTGTACAATAATACATTTCAAAATATTTATTGGAAACCTAAACCATTTCATAATTAAAATTGAACTATTATTTTGTAAAACATTCATATTATTATTTCAGGGAAGTTTATCAAAGAACAAAATGATCAGGTTGGAGAGAAATTTGCATGTATCTTTTATACAGTAACCCACCACTGTACAGTAACTGAAACACTAGATGATAAGATTTAATTTGATTCAGCATCTTTATAGGCAGATCAGTAGTAGGTTGTGCTCTGCAATAAGTTCTAGTCTGCTTTTGTGGTAAGTATGAGAAAGTGATTGGATACTGGAATGGGCTGCCCAGGGAGGTGGTGGAGTTGCCGTCCCTGGAGCTGTTCAAGGCAAGATTGGACGTGGCACTTGGTGCCATGGTCTAGCCTTGAGAATTGTGGTAAAGGGTTGGACTTGATGATCTATGAGGTCTCTTCCAACCTTGATGATACTGTGATAACTCATGATTCAGATTCTTCTGTATTTTTACTGTGAAACTACATCACGATTTTTATATATTGTCCTGTACTGCAGTAATCTTATTTAGCAGATTTTAAAATAGTGTTCATATTGCTTAAGTATACATGATTCTCAGTTTTAATAACTGTACTCTACTAAATAAATATTTTTTTAAATTAAGATAAACATGTCCATCAAGATTAAGAAAATCTTGTATCAACTCCAGCTTTTGATTTTCCTTTTTTTTTTTTTTTAATATAGACATAGTAAAAAAAAAAAATTAAATGCATTTATTTATTTAAGCATTTATGTATGATGGTTGAGAATTATTTGGATGAAAAAAAAAGTTTTGAAGTTGGGGCTAATATTTGGAGCCAGCTTTCTCAATGACATCTAGGGGACAACATATGGATTTCTTTGTGGAATCTCATTATTATTATCTGAGAGTGTTAAAAAGGATTTGTTTCCACTGTGGGAACAATCTATGACCATTTCTGGAGGCAAGGTGCTTTCACCAGGCTAAGCACTTCTCATGTTGTGGTGCCAGTTTTTAGCCCCTTTTTGAAATCTGTCAAAGAACAGCATTTGCCACTGCAATGATGCCTCAAGAAAACAAGCTTACTTAGCAACATTTCTGTGGTAATTGAGGAATTATGAAAAGCAGAAATTGTCTCAAAAGGTCAGTTTCTATTTATGATTTCTTTTGCAGTAGCTGGTGTCCATCAAGATGTCTTTTTGATCTGGAAGGAGATGGAGGAAGCCAAGAGTACACTGATACAAGTTCAGAAAGTTTTATCAGAAACTGACCACCCTGTTTCTCAAAATGGTATAATTTTTGTTTCAAGATAATTACCATTATATTAATGACTGTCTTAATGAATATAATTACTTTTATACTCAATATTTATTTATAAGCAGTTGTGATTAAATGCCAATTTAGAGATTATTTTTTCTGAAATGTCTATATGCATAAGGTGCAAAAATGTCTATATGCATAAGGTGTGTAAGTAACTTATGCTTAGCACCTGAACTTAGAGCTACCTAAAACTTTTAACAGCTTAGGCTAAAACACACCAGTTTTAGTTCACCATTGACTAGGTATAGAAATTACCTGGATTTCAAGATAGCAAAGGTAATTTTTTGTGATCTTGTTACATGTTCAGCCACTCTAATCTGCTGTTGAGTATTTGATACCATGCCAGCTTGAAAAGGAAAGTGCTGGCCCAAACATCACATAATGGGGCTTGAAGTTCATAGGCTGGATGTTAGGAGGAAGTTCTTCACAGAGAGAGTGATTTCCCATTGGAATGGGCTGCCCGGGGAGGTGGTGGAGGCACCGTCACTTGAAGTCTTCAAGAAGAGACTGGATGAGGCACTTAGTGCCATGGTCTAGTTGACTGGATAGGGCTGGGTGATAGGTTGGACTGGATGATCTTGGAGGTCTCTTCCAACCTGGTTGATTCTATGATTGTAACATGAGAAGCTACCTGTTTCTAGATGCTGCTTCTGGTTTCCATTTTTGGGCTTCTGGTCTTTTCCATTGGGCTGTGTGGTCTTAGGGAGTGTAAGGGGGTTGTTTTATGGCTGGCTTATGCCGCTGCTACTGCTTTTCTGCTAATGTAATTATGCATTGTATTATTTTCATTAAATTCTCTTTATTTCAAACCAGGACTTTCTTGTGTTACTTTCCCTCCTGATCTGTATGTGGGGAGCTTTCATACAAGAGTGGATTGTCTTAAACTGACAGAGGTCTGCCCTTCTGCCTGTGCCAGTAAATCTTTATTTTATTCTACACAGTGCTGGGGGATTACCTCATTTCTCTCCCACCACAGCCTTCTTGGGATAGCCTGCACCTGGTAGGTAGTACATTCTCCTTAAAGGGACGAAGTGAGAGTTTGAATTCTCTTAGTTGAAAATAGAGGACCAAAACTATATGAGTTCTCTGACAACTTTTGTTTTGAGAAACATGCAGAAAAAAATCCACGTGTGTTTCTTAAACTAATAGTTCCCATGATTATGTCTGGCCTAGAATATAATCCATTTACTTTTTAATGCATACTGATTGGATTGAGCCCTACTGGAGTCAGAAGCATAGTTGATTTCTCAGTCTCTGTAAGGCTTAAATGGGATGGTGCAAAGTTACTCAGGTCTGATAAGATGGCGGTGCTCTGGGGGGCATACTTTGGAACAGACTAATAACACTGACAAGACTTAAATACTGAAAACTTAAGAATCTGTAGAGTCTGTGCAGTTTCAGTGCTGGGCTGCAATTAAGGAGGTGGATTTTCAGGATGGTAACTGTAATTATCACTACCTGTATTCTGCATTAGTCTCTCGTTTAAAAATGCTGAAGTGGTCTCCAGTGATATTTATTGCATAAGTAGATACAACATTCAGGTTAGATTAGCACAAGTCATTAGTGATTTTGTGTTGCTTCAGTACTGTTTTTTTGTGGTGGAACTGCTTTTGTTTTGGCTAGATGGAGGCTGGGGCCAAATGCCCTTTTCTGGATCACCTGCTGTAGAATGCTTTGTACAGTCAATTGGTCAGTCATTTGAATACTCAGAGGGGTATTCAGATGTAGGACTAGGGTGGTGATTGTCAGGATTTGAAGCGTGGAAGTTTCTTTGCCTGCACTGGTTTTGAACATCTATCAATAACATTAATCTGCAAGGCTGAAGCTCGAGTTTTTTTCTTCTATGAAGGCATAATACAGCTCCTTATACTGAGAATAGTGTCTTCTGAATTAGCAGGACTTTCTTTATGAAGTTAAACAGATACACTTCATAAATTAATTAAATTAATTAGTGTGCTAGTTTGAAGCAGGCTAGAATGTTTTGGTGAGAAGAACTAGATTACAGGCTGTGGAAAGAAAACAATGGTGATGTCTACTTCACTCACAGGCTTGCTGAGATGTATAGGAACAAGAAATAAAACCATTAGATAATACACTCGGCACCACTCTCACTTGGGCTTCTGGCTGAGCTGCATCTCTCTAACCTCACCCTCCATTTTGGGCTAACCCACTTTGCTTCTTAACCTCTGGCCAAACCTCTGTTCTTCCTTGGGACTGGGGTAAGGTTGAGAGGGGTAGGGGGAAGGTGAAGGGGTGGTTGAGAGCCCCTCCTGGGGACTCAGGTTTCTGGGAGGGGAGTTGTGTTTCTGTATTACCTTTTTACCTTGTATATTTCTGTCTATAACTGTATATACTGTAAATATCTGCTTGTATATTGTGCCAGCTGTAAATATAAGCTTCACTCATATTTCCAGAGCTGGCTGAGTCTAGTCTGGGTGATTTCTAAAGTGTGGAGGGGTGGGGAACACCCAAACCATCACAATTAGAGTGTGATTTATTGTGTCGATTCCTCAGCATTATTTGAGTGCTCTCCAAATAACTCTGGTGTTTGTGTTTCACTTCGTTTCTCCCTGATCTGTTGAAAATGCTCTGCTGCAAAATGCAGTTTGTCCTGAAGATCACAGTGTTGTGCACCAGAGACAGTTTTTCTGCTGACTCTCCAAACAATGCAATAATTACCTGAACCAAAATATTACTTTTTTCCATAAAGCATGTGGAAAAAAGAAAATGACATTTTTATTTTTAAAATTATGTATTTGTGGTACTTGCCACACTGGGTGTTCTGAGAACCACAAGCAATCAGAAAGCAAATGTTTTCATGTGAATAGGCTCCACGTTGTACTTGTTGTGATGCTGGCTGATCTGTGTGTGTTAAGGTGGTAGTTATCACCATAGATGGGGTTGCAGGCTCAGAATCTCAATACTCTTGTGTTGTTAAGCTGCATCTAAATAGAGTAGACATTTATACCATCTAGGGCCATCTAGATGAAAATGTGACAAAAAGAGTTTGTCCTGAGGAGTGTAGAGCTCTCTATCCCATTACCAGTATGCAGAGATTATACAGCCATCAAGTCACAGAGTGGTTTGGATTGGAAGGATTATTAAAGAGAATCTATTTTCAGCTCCCCCACTGTCTTCCACTAGACCAGCTTGCTGATAGCCCCATCCAGTCTGGCCTTGAACATTTCAAGGGAGGGGGTATCCACAACTTCTTTGTGCAACAGTGCACAACTCTAAGATGATCCTTACAAAATTTCTAAGACAATTTGACATAGAAGAGTAAACATAGGAATGGTCATACCAGATCAGGAAAAAAAAAAAGTAATTAAAAAAAAGATCCTGTTGCTTTTGGTATCAATTAAAAATGCTAGAAGAAGGGATAGGACTAGATAAAATGTTAAGATGGTGCAGGAGTGATTTGTGGCTTGGGATAAATGGTGCAATATGTGGCCTGTAAAAATGCAATATTGCATTGAAACACAGTAAAATGTCTTCCAAAGACATTGTAGTTTGGGCTTTACTTTACTTTCTCTGAGGAAGACGAGCAGCAATGTTAACCAATATTCTCAACTGCATTTTCGATTATACTTTTGTTTCATTTTTTTGACTGTCATTATGGCAGGGCAGAGTGAACATTATGGCTGGAGCACCTCTCCTGTGAAGACAGGCTGAAAGGATTGGGGTTGTTCAGCCTGGAAAAGAGAAGGTTCTAAGGTGACCTTATAGCTACATTTTGTTATCTGAATGGGACCTACAGGAAGGCTAGGGAGGGACTGTTTAGGAGGGCTTGCAGGGATAGAGAGAGGGGAAATGGTTTGACACTGGAACAGGGGAGATTTAGATTGGACATTAGGAGGAGGTTTTGCACTTTAGAGTGGTGAAATACTGGATCAGGTTGCCCAAGGATGTGATTGAGACCCTCATATGATTCTCTTTGAAGTTAGCCATCTTACAGAGGAATCTTTTCTGGCATTTTGTAATTCAACCAGAATGAAGATTAAGTCAACCTCTGTTGTGAAGAATTGACTGCTATGAAAAAAAACTCCACACAACCAAAAAAAAGAATATTAAAAATTAATCATAAATACCCACTCACTCCAACACTGTCTGTGCAAGCAGAATAAGTTTGAAAATTTTTACTCCAGTATCATAGATTAGTTTTGATAATGAGACGTGTTATTTGAATGATTTTGTTTGTTTTGTTTTCTTTCTTGGTAACCAAAGATGAACACCCATTACAAAAGCATACACCTGACAAATATTTGACTTCTGAGAAGTGGTTGCAGAAGTATGGCTTGAAAGCCCAGAAGCTTACACTGTATGATGCACTCGCTGATTGTACTTTTCGCCATGCAGATGGGATTGTTGACATAAAAACTAAACCAAAGGATGAATCTTCACAAACTGATGCTGTGAGTATTCTTAATTTTCCTGTGAGTTGTTTGGTTTTTCCTGTTAAAGTTTGAAAACTTGACTGATAGATAAATTTGTGATAAAGTGTATGGTCTGTTGTTCTGTAGTTTTCATTAAAATTGTTCAAAAGGGCTATTTGAAGTTGAGTGTTTCAAGGAGTCCTTCCTGGTCCACATATCATCTGCAAAGAAGAACAATGCCTCTGGGTTCCTATGTATTTATGTGCAATGGGAAAGATTGCTTGTCATTTTTATTTTTCTTTAGAATAACTGTTGATCTCAGCTGCCTCAGTATTTGCAGGTTCTTAAACAATTTTGAATTAATTTATCTTCTGTTTGTTTTTCTTAAGCTCCACACTGCTTGGTAAGCATCCGTTCTTGCTACCTAAAAGAATAAAAACAGTTTCTACAAACTTTTGCTAGGAGCAAGTTCTGTGACAACCTTATCTAATGCCTATTGCACCTGTTCATGTGCAACAAGCATGTACCTTTGGAATTTATTTGCCAGATATTAAAGGCACTGCAGAATAATATGCTTCAGATGATGAAATGTGTTTTTCTTGGCTGTAGGAGACGAAGAGGAAGATAATTAATGCAAAATACTGTGACAAGTTTGTACATACCTTCTGGAAAGATGGATCTGTAGTTCACGTGTATGTTAGTTCAGAAAAGTATAAGCAATATGAAGAGAAAATGAGGACAGCTCTCAGACAAATGGAAGGGAGGTTAGTGCTCTGTCACATAAAATCAGTTTGTATTATTTTACACTGGTGTTGAAATGTTTGACATTTATTGTCATAATAACCTGAAGTGGTTGGTAAACTGCCAGTAGCACTACTAAACTGGAAACCCAGTTTACATCAGAAGCTTACATGTACAGTTTTGTCACAGCCATGTAAGAAAACTGATGAGCAGTTTTATCTCTTGTTCTCTCACTGGAACACATACATGCAAGTCAGTCTGCACATTAGTGAAATACTGCTGAAAGTGCCAAAAAGCGTTGGGATGTATGGCGGCAGAGAACTTCTAGAATCATTATTAAAACTGGGTCAACATTCAACCTGTGTAGCTAGGGTCTCCCATGATACCTACAACACCAAGTAGCTCAGTTTGTCTTGTGCCCATACTGTAATGTTTATGTGACCTTTTTGCAGTTTTATGTTGAAGAAAAAACACTTTAAAAATGGATATTGTAGAGCCAAGAGAATAAATATTGCCCTCTGTTTTGTATTATTAGGGTGATGAGATGTCTCACTGACAAAAGCAGGATTGCACTTACATTTAATTGCACTTCTCTACCACATGTAAAACAGTTTGACTACATTTTGCAAGGTTAAGCAGATTTCTGTTATTCCTTTTAGTTTATATTGCTGGATTTTGGATAACATCCACATACTTTGAAAGTAAATTTTGAGGTAAAGTATGTATTTTTTAAATCCAAGCCAAGATCATGGGTTTGCTCTTTTGAAAGGTTCATCTAATTGTTAAAAAATCTTTATAGTCGAATACTTAGGTGGAAATAACGAATGGCAAAGTGGCTATCAATAGCAAATGTACACGATCCTTTCAGTTTGCAAGATAACATTTTTTTTAAACCTCTGTGGAGATGAGTAGTATTTTTACTAGGCCCATTGTATTCTGTCTGTTAAATGCCAGTAGTTCAGAGTAGACAAGTGGCTTATGACTCAAGGGAAATCACATCTGGACCTGCTGCAGCCATTAGTGAGGAAGTGTTCCTATACCCAGCAGTATGTATGCAAGTATGTAGATGACAGGTGTGTTTCAATCCTGTTCAAAATGTAAAGCTAAATCTGTATTTCAGGCTCAAGGTCAGCAGAGCATTGAAGCATCTGTGTTATATTAAGATTTTTCACAGTGTTCAAGTTCTTTGCAGAATAGGTTCTCAAGTAGTTTTCAGAAAAGAGAGGCATATTAGCATTTGCTTAAATGATTTTTTGTGTTCAGTCTGGAGAACCAATCGTTTGGTTGGATGGGACCTTAAAGATCTTACCTCCCTATTGTGGGCGTATTTGATGCCTCCCTGTCTTCCACTAGATGAGACTGCACAAAGTCCAATCCAACCTATCCTTGAACACTTCTGGGGAGGAGGCTTCCACAAATTCTCTGTGAAACCTGTGCCAGTGCCTCACTATGCTCAGAGCAAAGAAGAAGCAATTACAAGGGCAAATAGTTATACTTACTTCTTCATGCTATTTCCCAGCTGAAACTATCTTTAAAAAGGCACTGTGTGCTGTATTCCTGTACTTGTTTTATCTGTCCCTAGATTCCTACTGAAATGAGAAAATAAAACTGCCTTGTATTGTTATGTAGCGTCAGAGGATTGGTTCATCAAGGCTAATGTACTGCTTCTGACAGTGATGAATCACAGGTGCTTAGAGAAAAAGTACTATAGCAGTGATAAAAAGAACCGTTCTATTTAGATTCTGATACTCAAAACTCTCTTGAACTTACAGACCAGGTTTTCATTTTTGTTTATTTGTTTTCCTTCCCAGGATTAAGTGGCTTCAGCAAGGAAGCAGAGGGCTCTTTGGAAATGTGGTTGAAGATAATGTCTATATTCTTATTGATACATCTCAGTCTATGAAGAACAAGCTGCCACTGGTAAAGGAGAAAATATTCCAGCTCTTACAGGTATGATAAAGTGATGAGTCTTAAGACTGAGTTGCATTTTAAAGTAGGCTGATCATATCTGGATGGTTGTTACTCTATTTTTTTTCCTTAATAGCAGCTTTATAAAAATACTTGATTATTTTTCTTGGCATGCTCATTTTCTAGTTAAAAATGTTTTTTCCTCATTTGTATAAATATTTGGAAAAAAATATGGAGAAGATTTTACAAATTAAAGAGACCTAAGTAGTTCTCTCTCTCAAGCCACTTCCCTCCTGAAAAAAAACACCAAAAAACAACCAACCAAAGAAACAAACAAAAAAGCTACACCAAAAAAGTTATACAATCAAACACCTTTTGGCCTTTTAATCTTTAAGCAGTGTCATCCAATTCCCCTGGCATGTTGTGATTTGTAATAGTTTTTCCAGATTAAATTTCATACTTTTACAATAGAGGGTGTAGAACGTTTTGAACTTGGTTACATCTTACAGTGACTCAGAACTTTGCAAATGGACTTGCAAAGTGTAGAAGTACTTCAAGAGCAGTGCGTGCTGAGAGACACACCTAAACCAGGATTTGTTTCACTGAGTTTCAGGTATCTGTAATGATGTCATCTAAGCTTACCTTAATATTTGAGAAAAACAGGTACTGTTAAAACATTATTAATCTGAATTTGATTTAGATCTGAATAGAGAAACAGAAAAAAAAAAGTTCTATCAGTTTGGCATTGATGGCAATAATTAGTAGGTCTAGAAAATGTAAACCTGTAGTGGAGAGGTTTTTGAGCTAAGTGCACAAGTCCTAGGATGAAGTATGATGTGGTCCTCTAGGCAGATCAGCACTAGAAAATTATATTGTGCCAGAAAGTTCCACAAGCAGCTGCACAATAGTGGTGAAGAAAGGGAGGCAAAGATTCAAGGGTCTGGAAATTTGTTTAGCATGTATGGACCTTCTCCTTCTTACAACTTCTGTCTGAAATAAGCTTCAGAAAATTCTCAATTTAATTCAGTCCTCTTTTGCTGTCCTAGTTTGTTGTGCCAGTGTTCTACATTTGATTCTTCTCCTTCTCTAAATGATGTCTTACTTTTTAAATTATTTGATTTCTTTTGGTAGTAAGTCATAAACTCTTCCTTAAACTACTGACCATGCACAGTTTTATCTGCCTTTTGCTCTCCTAGACATTTGCTGCTTAAGTAGTTTAAGAAACACAAATAAATGGAATCGTATTTGGGAAGTTTACGTAATCTTAATAATTACAGGCAATAACTGTCTCTGAGTAAAATTCAGATGCTCTTTCTTGCAGGAACAATTGAGACACAAAAAGCAATTTAACTTTGTGAAATTTAGTGCCCAGGCAGTGGCATGGCAAGAGAAACTCACTGAAGTTAATGAGGAAAATTTACAAGATGTTTGGCAATGGATAAAAGGACTTGAGGTAACATAACAACTAATTATCACAAAGCATGTTTGTACAAATTTGTATCTGTGTCTTCTCTTTCTGTGTGTGTGAGGTATTTTTGGACTGACTAGTGTTTGACTTGAGTAAGCTGAAAATACAGTTGATGTAGTTCTAAGTATAAGTGCATATTACCAGTCAGTTACAATAATTCTTTAACAGTGGACCTGTTTATAAGATTGTATTATTTCAGCATGCAGCCTGCAATCTTTTGTAGCCACAATGCAAACACTTTCCAGTTTTATTTCTGTAGGAATCATGGCAGTATTCAGACCCTTTGTCTAAGTTTGCCACTCTTGCCTCAGGGCTGCTGCATGGATCAGGGCTGTTGTTCTCAGAGGTGATACACTGATGCCAGTGAGCTACAGGGGTATTTCTAGTCCATCTTGGTGCAGATAGACAGCTGACTTTAGCCTTCATAGGTACACAAGAACCACCACACAAAGACCAAAATCTCTGCCTGCCCAAAATTCTTTCTCTGATGATAGCCAAAATCTGCTTCCTTGAAGCAGAGTAGAAATGCTTGTAGTCAGCCACAAGCAGTCACCATATTGTAACTATTAGCAGCTTTAGTACCAGCTAATGTATCATATGTAGACAACAATGTTATGAGGGCAAGACTGAAAATCAGTCATAGAATAATACAGCTATGCCCCACGTCATGCTTTCTAACACAAAAACCATGTTTATATAATAAAACTCAACATGATGACATCTATTCCTCAAACTTAATTACTGAATTCTTTGAATTCTTGGGGATGAGGGAATTGGGGAAGCTGTATAATACCTCTGAGACTACAAAGTAAGACTAACAACTTGGTATTCTCAGAAAATACTAAGACAAACACATGCAGAAAAGAAAATACAGTATCACAGTATCATCAGGGTTGGAAGAGACCTCACAGATCATCAAGTCCAACCCTTTACCACAGAGCTCAAGGCTAGACCATGGCACCAAGTGCCACGTCCAATCCTGCCTTGAACAGCCCCAGGGACGGCGACTCCACCACCTCCCCAGGCAGCCCATTCCAGTGTCCAATGACTCTCTCAGTGAAGAACTTTCTCCTCACCTCGAGCCTAAATTTCCCCTGGTGTAGCCTGAGGCTGTGTCCTCTTGTTCTGGTGCTGGCCACCTGAGAGAAGAGAGCAACCTCCTTCTGGCCACAACCACCCTTCAGGTAGTTGTAGACAGCAATAAGGTCAGCCCTGAGCCTCCTCTTCTCCAGGCTAAACAATCCCAGCTCCCTCAGCCTCTCCTCATAGGGCTTGTGCTCGAGGTCTCTCACCAGCCTCATCGCCCTTCTCTGGACATGCTCAAGCATCTTGATGTCCCTCCTAAACTGGGGGGCCCAGAACTGAACACAGTACTCAAGGTGTGACCTCACTGAGTAGTTGGTGAACACTTGTAACTGAACTTAATAAAAATTTTACTGCTTTCATTAAGACTTTAAAAGTTGGCTCTGTTAAAGCCATATACATTTGTTACGGTTTAAGGCTTAGCTTAGTTTTTTATGTCTAACTGCAGACAATGAATAGGAACTTTCCAGAGATGCTGAATAAGAAAAGGTTAAAAAAGATAAATAATTGAGTGATGGATGCAAAAAGAATAACAAAAATAAATCTGTATGATTCCATTTGTTTGTTGGTATTTCTGTTGCCAGTGCTTGCTTATGTTTGTTTTCACTGAATACCAATTTGGCACCAATTTATGCTGCTTTGATACTTGCTTTGATTTTTCTAGCTATTTGACATAAATATTTTCAACATTTTATTACTTATTTTGGCTTCTGTAATATTCCTTGAATCAGTACACTGTCATTATGAATTTAAAATCAGAGGCAAAGAAATGTTAATATTTATAGCTGTTTCTTTTTCTTTTTTTGGTTTCTTAGTTTGGAAGTTCCACAAACACACTCAGAGCTCTCCAGATTGCTCTTGCTGATGCTGATGCTCAGGCTATTTATCTCTTGACTGATGGAAGGCCTGACCAGGTAATTCTGAAATGAGAAGATAGAAAATGCAGTAGTGTAGTGTCAGAAGGTTGAAATAAGAGATGAATATCATACTTACAGAGCTGAGGCTCTTGGATGTTGTCATAACAGTGAAATACTTCATCTTAGAAATGTGCTGGAGATACTAAAAACCTGCCTGGGCATGTTCCTGTGTGATCTGGTATAAGTGATCCTTCTCTGGCAGGGGGTGTTGGACTAGATGACCTTTCAAGGCCCCTTCCAACCTGTGATTTTCTGTGATTCTGTGAAAGAAAATGATTGATAGCAAAATAAAAATAGCCCAAACCCCAAGTTTGTGTTCAACATTTTTCCCAAAGGGCAATTAGTTATATAAGTAGACATCTTCTTACATTCTGTTGCAGAACTTACATAAAGGCTATGTCATGTCTGAAGAACAAGGGCCTAATTATTAATTTACACAATTTTCATACACATGTTCCATTAATACTTCACCTTTAGGTCTCTATGATTCCATTTTTGTCTTGCTAAGTCAAATCTCATCTCATGTAGTTGTGATTCTGGAGTAGCAGCCGTCTGGAATTGCTTTAAGTCTAGTTTTAAGTGAATAGCGAAATCAAGAGTATGATTTTATTTTTCAGTGCGTTGCTACTGTGACTTTAAATGATGCTATTTCATGTTACATGATATCCAGCTAAACACTGGATAAAGCCCAATTTCGTATTGTAGTGTATGGGGAATGCATTCTCATGTATTCAAGTTGTATGCTGAGAATGGCATTAAAAAAATTTTACTTGCCCCTTGAAAACTTACCTTGATTTTAATGTCAGATATACAGAAAAACAGCTGAGCTCAAGGCCACATGAAATAAGTTAATAAAACATATTGATTCAGAAAATGTCATAAATGTGCAGAAAGAAGTTCTTTGCAACAAAGAGAAATGCTAAAGGCCACCTTTTCTTTTTGTTCTGTTTGTTTTGATAAACAGAAGGTAGCCCATAAGCAAGGGTGCGTTTATATACTTCAAAATGATTTAAAAATGAAAATGTAATATTTAACAGATGAGAAACTTCTACTCATGTCTTTTAATGTTGTTTTTCATTTTAGTTTTAATCTTTAATATTTTCTGAAGACAAAATGACTATCACTTATTAAACTCAATTTACAACTGATCGAAATATTTCAAGGGGAAATATTGTTTCACACTTTTGCTAGCTAGGAAGATATGTTAATAAATAATTTGAGTTAATGTGGGCTTATTCAGATTCTTCATGTTATTATTTTTAATAAGTTAGAAAGTAACAAATAGTTAATTTCTTTTTACTTCATTACTAATGGCATTTATAGAATCAACCAAGTTGGAAGAGACCTCCAAGATCATCCAGTCCAACCTATCACCCAGCCCTAACCAATCAACTAGACCATGGCACTAAGTGCCTCATCCAGTCTTTTCTTGAAGACCCCCAGGGACGGTGCCTCCACCACCTCCCTGGGCAGCCCATTCCAATGGGAAATCACTGGAATGGGCTGCCCAGGGAGGTTATGATTTATATTACACTTTTTTAGACAAAAAAAGGAGAAATTCCCTAGTTTTCTTTTAACTGTTAAGGTGCATCAAATAATTATAATGCAAATATTGTTAAACTTGTCAAGTTTCCTGAGCAACTGAAGTGTTATCAGAAGATAGAGAACTAAATAAATAATTTATTTCTACCAGATACTTTTTTTCAGGCATGTTAGATCTTTACTTTCTCACCTAATTTTTATTTCTGTATTGGAGGAGGAACACTAACTTCCCTATTTTCTTAGTCTTTGTTTTGTTTCCTGATATTGAATCAACTTTTCATTGAAGTAATTTAGCTTAATAAACATGTCAACATGTATATACATACAGTAATACTAAGCAGCAATACAGTACTTCAGTTTCCTATACTTTAGTAATTTCCTTTTAAATGTCAGAAACAAAGAGTACTGATTATATTATAATTTACTTCTTATTCATGTCCTGTGCCTTAATGTATTATCAGTGTTTCAAATTGAGTTTTACATGAGCTCCTGTGACGGTTTGGGTGTTCCCCACCCCCCCACACTTTAGAAATACCCAACTAGTCTCAGCTGGCTCTGGGAATATAAATGAAGCTATTTATTTACAGCTAGCACAATATACAAGCACATATTTACAGTATATACAATTATATACAGAAATATACAAGGTAAAAGGTAATACAGAAACACAACTCCCCTCCCAGAAACCTGAGTCCCTAGAAGGGGCTCTCAACCACCCCTGCACCTTCCCCCTGCCCCTCTCAACCTTACCCCAGTCCTAAAGAAGAACAGAGGTTCAGCCAAGAGGTTAAGAAGCAAAGGTGAGTGGAAGGTGAGGTTAGGGAGATGCAGCTCAGTCAGTGCCCAGCCAGAGAGTGACAAAGATGGTGAGAGTGTTATCTGATGTTTTCCTTTCTTGTTCAGCAAGACTCTGAGGGAAGTAGACATCACCACTGTTTTCCTTTCACAGCCTATGATCTAGTTCTTTTTCACCAAAACATTCTACCCTGCTTCAAACTAGCACAGCTCCTATAAAACATACACTTCTAACTCATCTATATCAGTCTCTAAGAACACATATGACTGATTAAATTCTTACAATTTCACTAAGTTTTGATAAACACATTTCTAAATGCCACATGTTTAATATGCTTCTTTTTATTTATTTTCAGCCCACTGAAAGAATTTTGTCTCAAGTCCGTCTGCATTGCAAAATTCCCATCCATACTATATCCTTCAACTGTGATGATACAGAAGCAAATAAATTTTTATATGAATTATCTACTGAAACAGGGGGACGATTTCATTACTACAACATTTATTTGACTGATCCTGATGCTGAGGAGTTTATTGTTGTGAGTGTCTGAAAATAATCATGTTTGCTTCTTCGTGCTATTGACGGTGACACACAACTTGCATTACTGTGATTACAAATTAAAATAGATTATCAAAAGAGAGAGTTAATCCTAGTCAGATTGGAAGTGATGAGAAAGCAGGAAGAGTGAAATGTGTGGTTATGAAATTTAGACACAAAAGTCTAAATGCCATGCAAAGTACATTTATAGTACTACTGTGGCAAAAAAACCCACCCTGATACCCAAAAGACCAGAACCATGTAGATCAAGTTCAGCTCTGGAAGAAGCAGATGTTATCTCTGCTGTCTCAGAAATAAATTACTGTTTGAATGAAACTATGGTTTGCTAGTAAATGAGAATGCAGAGCTGAATTTTTATGATGGTGCATGACTAAGTTGACAAATTTTGCTATAAGTTTTCTCTACAATAGCCACTGGGGAGATAGCTGCAATGAGTATAATTACTAGAACAGCAGTGACCTATCAAGTGTGACTAAGGCACTCAGTCTATAACTATGCTCAGTAGGAGATCTCTGAATAGACTAACAGAAACACCAATTTAAAGTACGTTCTAGTTTTTCATTGACGTTAACAGTTGATTAGTTCCACAAATTTTAGAAATGGTGGTAGTGGAACAGTGAGAACAACCAGGAACAAGGCAGTAGCAGGAAATGGAGAACTTTGAAAACACCAGTTAGAAGGAAGGACAATTTCAGTAATTCTGCTGATGTGGATTGTATGACACTGTGCATGTTGGAAAGATAGGGGCTAGAGTCCATGTTGTCCATCTCCAGACTTCTGGCCTGTTGGGATTGTAAAAGCATCATCCCTGGATTTTCCTTCCTGTTTCCTCCTGTAATCTAACTGATTCCCAGTTAATTCCAGTATTTACTTGTACAGCATGGGTTTTTCTTCCTATTTTTCAGCATGAGTGTGATCAGCTGTGATCTGTAGAATGACAGGACAACAGCTATAATGTGTGTATCCTGTATTTTATTTATTTACTTCTTTATTCCAGCTTGCTTGTTTGGAATGAGGGGAACTACTGACCTCATTACATTAGGCAGAAATGTGGCTGTTCATATCTCCAAGGGGTAAATGGCTTTAAGGAATGCTTGTTCTTTTCCTAAAATGAACAATTAATTGAAAAGGCTGTATTGCAAATCACAGAAATCTACCTGAAAAGTACACAGTTTGCAGCTGTTGTGAGTCATTGTTCAAAATCATTATCAGATCCTTCACTGTTTCATTTCAGAAGTGAAGCATGCTTAGGAGTAATTGTAATAAAACATTTGATTTTCTTTTTGTTAGAATGAAGATGTACGTGTTTTGAAAAGAGAGATTGAACAAGGAGAAAGAGACCTAGAGAAAATGAAGACTTTTCATCAAGAATGTCAGTTGATGAATGGCTATAATAGAGAAAATGATCCAAAGAATAAGTATGTCCTCATGCTGCTATTATATTAATAAGAGATAGGAGCTATCTGTTACATTTCTCCTTTTTCATTGTCTTGCATTTTAACCTCTGACATTCTCCCATTTTAAAAAGACAGGTTGTTGGAGGTTTTTTTTGAACACTTATAGTAATGGAAAAGAAATAGTGGCAAAATAAACTACTTATCTGATGCCTGAAGCAAAATTATCTCACATGTCTAGATAGCCTCAAATAATTATGAATAATTAAAACAAAGAGGTGAAAATATTTTTGTCTCTTCACATAGAGAATTAATAAAAAATATTTTCCTATGGCTAGAGCAGGTTTGATACCTTTTGGTTAAATTGTCACTCACTAGGATATGCTGATGAAAACATAAATTACATACTAACATATTTGTTTAAAAGATGACAGACATCATGAATAAAATCCAGCTTATTTCTTTCACATTTTTGAGTTTACAGTGTGTGTGTCTGTGTTGTCATGCCATTTTCTTTTTGTCAAAAGACAACCTCACTATTAAAAAGTTTCCTCTTAAGTAGCAGTTGAAATACATGTAGAAAAATCTCACAGTGCCAAGAGTGACTGTTCAAAAAGAGGTTCTTCCACAGCATGCTGAAAGTAGATGCCTGAGGCACTGTAGAAAAGTTTTCTGTATGTTGGATTATACTGAGTTTGTGTTTGGGGAATAAACACACATCTAGGTTCAAACATGAAGTTAACTTGTAATCTCTACGAGATCACAGCCATAAAAAATTAGCTTGCCTGGTGCCTTATGTATCTGTGCAGCAGTAGTACAAAAGCAAAAATGTGCACTAAAGAAATAGCAGATTTTTAAGACAGGCATTTATTAAAAACAGGACATTGAAATAAAGGTGTACAAAGCGAAGTAAAATAAGTTTTAAGTGGAGAGTGCTGCAGAATGATTTCATATGTGTGGAAACACAGGTAGGATGTCCAGTATAAAAATACTGGCAAGTGTAAATGTAGGCAAGTGTTTACATCAGAATTTGCATATCTTATTTTTATTAATGCTGGAATATAGGTATAAATATGTGTGTATGTGTTATGTGTGTGCATATCTAGAGAGAGAAAGGGATGCATTTTTTTTTATATGTGTGTGTCAGCTCTTTTAATTGCTGATGGCATCTTTACTCTTCCTCCAGAATTCAAGGTTGCTATTAAAGAAAATTATGACCATATGAAAAATACACAATGATGTTGTCTTAGCAGTAATTAGTATTTTATAAGTGGACTAAGAAACTGTTTAAAAATAGTCTAAAAAATGAATAATATTTTAACCTCCTCTGAACTCCATTTTGAAATGCTGACTAGAATAAAGGAGAAAATGTTTTGCATTGTTGGAAGCATTACGAGTGAGTCTTTAAATTACCAGAAAACTTGAACTTAGGATTTTTTTAAACTGATGTTTTATGTTTGAAGTAATTTCTTGGTTGTTTCTTCTTTTTCATCACATGCAAGCAGTAATGACAAGCAAACACATACTGTGTCTTCTGTAACCACGGAAGCTGAAGAGCTGAGTACTACTTTGAGCAGTAGGCTGTGCCATGCTCCAGAAAAGTCATCAGTGACACCATGTCAGCAAATCTGGAAGACCACTGCTACCAATCCAGCCCAAAGGAAGAAAGCATTATATGCAGGTAAGACTAGAATGAACTACAGTTGTTAGCAGAATTTAGTCTTAACTTGAAAAAAAAATTTGTTAACGTAGCAAAATGAATCCCTTATTGTAGAAATAGATGAACCCTCTGATAATTTAAATAATCATCTTTCTGAAATTCTAGATAACTTCTCTTCATTTTTAGTTTTCATCCATCTTACTCATTTAACCCAGACAAATGTCTGATAATTTATGCTTCATCACAGGTCCCACAATGAAAAAAATTAACCATTTGCATGTCTTATTTTGAAAGATCTGTAACCATTTTTTAAATACTAGGTATTAAAGCCTTATTTCTTCTTGTTCTGATTTATATTTCACCAATCACACATTACTTAGGCAAGTATTTCTCCTTGCTACACTTATAAACACTATGTTTTGTTTTCAAGCATCCTTTGTATGCAGTCCAAAACCAAGTTTACTCACCTGATGTATAAAAAGGCTTCATCCTTGGGAAAGTAAAAAGTACAAATTAATACTGGAGTGATTTTCTATTTGAGGTCTTGTGAAGATGATCTCTTAAAAACTGGGTCTGGATATATCAAAGAGGAAGAAGAAAGGTCTATCTGTGAGTTAGCTCTTTCTTTCCTTTTCAACACCTACAGAGCAAACAAAGACGAGTCTGCTGAGAATCCTGAGTCACAGTGTGAAATCTAGTGAGGAAAATCTAGAGGACCAGGTATCTCCTGAAGAAAAGTTATTTTCTGTCCAAAGGAGTGTGAAATGCACAACCATTTTCAAAGGCAAGTTAACAGAACAGGAAGCTGTGATGATGACATTTCTCCTGCTGTCTTTGTACCTAATGGTGCCTCGTTTGAGTCAAAATGGTGCGGACCTGCAGTGTAAGAAACAGGAATGCTGCAGAGGTGCAGAGAGCTTGGCATGCAGGAGGTCTTTACAGCTGTAGTCAGTCTCCTGCCAGTGCCTAAACTATTCAGTTTACATCAACTTTGTTATGTCCACAATATGTGATAGCTGTAATACAGCTGTGCCTTAGGCTGCTTGAAAGGATATCGCAGTTGATTTTTATCAGCAAAATAAGCAGATCTTGAGAAGCTCAATGTACATCAATAGATTGTTGCTGTGGTACAGTGATTTGTAGGTGTTTTCAATGCTGAGGCTTAAAGCTGAGCATTGTGGTTCTAATTCTGTGGTACCAATGTAAAATAATGTGGCACTTTGTTAATTTCTGCGCATACAGCCCAGACAGCTGTGTGGCCAGCAGGGCAAGAGAGGTGATTCTCCCTCTTTACACTGCTCTTGAGACCCTACCTGGAGTACTTTGTAGAGTTCAGGCATCCCCAACACAAGAAGGACATGGAACTGTTGGAGCGAGTCTGTAGGAGGGCCACAAAGATGATCAGAGGGCTGAAGAACCTCTCCTAAGAGGACAGGCTATGAGAGTTGGGACTCTTCAGCCTGGAGAAGCAAAGGCTTCAAGGAGATCTTGTGGTGACCTTCCAGTATCTGCAGGGGGCCTACAGGAAGGCAGGGGAGGGACTATTTACAAAGTCTTGTAGTGACAGGACAAGGAGTAATGGGTTTAAACTGGAAGACGTGAGATTCAAACTAGATATTAGTGAGGGTGATGAGACACTGGAACAGGTTGCTCAGGGAGGTTGTGGATGCTCCCTCCCTGGAGGTGTTCAAGGATAGGTTGGATGAGGCCTTGAGTGACCTGTTCTAGTGGGAAGCGTCCCTGCCTATGGTGGGGAGTTGGAACTAGATGATCTTTGAGGTCCCTTCCCACCTAAACCATTCTATGATGATATGCTTAGACTTGCAAAAACGATGCAGAGACAACTATGTGGACACAAAAGTATTTCCAGTGGGGCTTAGATATACATTCAGATAGTTTTCATTTCTCTCAGTAGTTCATGCAACTATGAACTTTATGATGGGTCCTCCAAGTTCTTCTAAAACCTCACCTATGATACTTAAAGGTGTTTGCCTTTTTTACATTTCAGACATTTATTTTTAGTTCTTGGTAAGCCCTGTATATATATTTTCATAGTGCTATACTCAAAAGTATCTACTCCTGGCCATCTCAGTAGTTGTAGTATTTGGTGTTAAATCTTGAATTGGGGAATAAACTGGTTAATCATTCTTTTTGGGTTCTAATAAAAAATACAGAAACAGTTAATTTTATTTTTAAAAATGAAATTATTCCTCACCTGTTTTTATGAATTTCCTCATTGGTTATTTAGGGCACATGAGGCATATGCTAGCACTGTTACTATTGATCAATCATGAAGAAACACAGAAAACATAATTCCCTTTGATTATTTTAGCAACTGAAATAAACACTGTGGTGTTGTCTTTGTGATACTGCTAGTAAGACCAAATAAATACGCTATTATGTCTCAGCTTATTATGTATACTTTTGTATGCACAAAACCTGTGAGATAACAAAATGGAAATGTTTTATCTCAGATGTGAAAATGCAGAAAGCTGTGAAAAAATCATCTAAAAGGTATGTGCCTGCATATATAGGTAAGTCACAGTTTATATTTTTCTGTGGGCACTTCATACTTCTCAAATGTATTTCTGCCTTGTGCTACATCTTAGTCTTTTTGTTATAGTTCTCTAGGTACCTCTTCAGCACTTTGGTTAAAGACTCATGGCTTGGTTGCTAGACGACTCACCATAATGGATGCCTTAGGTCCTACAGCTGTCCCACATGGTACCAAATACATCCCAGTTCTGGACAAGCATGTAGTTTCTAAAGTATTTGATGAGGTAAAACTCTTAACACTGTTTTAAAGCAAACACAAAACTTGATACTGTTTTCAAAAGGATTTTTTATTCTTGTCTATAAATATCATGATTGTAATTCTCTAGTGTTCATTCTAGATGGCTGATGTATAATGGATATCTGAATGCTCAGTCATGCATCAGTAAGAAGATAAAATTGATAACAGTATTTCTTGCAGGTCTTCTGCTTAAGTTTTAGAGCTATATATTTTTCTTTCACAGTTGCCAGTTGATGGCAGTGTGTAGCCATCAGGTGTTCAGCAATTTCTTGGCCAGCACAACCTCTACTAATACTTATTAATTCACTAGAGTTTGTATTTTAGTTCCATAAGTCGTTAGGAAAGCACAGAGTTTGGTGATTTGTGCATTCTGAAGATTTACATGTGTCTGCTACAACCTTTTGAAAGTTATTGGAATTCATTAATTAAAATGTAGTTCTGATAGGTGTAGACAATTGTGAGATAGTGTGAAATTCATGATGAATTGTGTATCATGAAGCTCTAATTGCCTTTCCACTTAAAAGGAAATCCACTTTGTTTGTATTTAAATAATAATGGGCAAGCAAAGGTTTTGTAATAGAATGTGATATAGAGCTAAGTAAAATATTTATAACACATGTGCACATCTTGGTTACACCCAGGATCTTGAAGGATGTTTTTGAAACATGAAAGTATTATTTTTTTCATTCAATAAAAATATTACTTTTTGTATCAAAAAGCATTAGAAAATGTACATTTTAATACTTCAGGTGTGAAAATAGACATTAAAAAAAAACAAACCAGACATTCAGTGTTTACAAGTCTCTAAAACAATCTACTGTAAATGAAACATCAAATGAAAGACATTGTGACTTTCACATAACTCCTCCATCTGATTTCTGAGCTGTTGCTTATTTTTGCATCTTATTCTGAATACACCTGCTAAGTCAAGTTTGCTCTTCTGTGTTTCTAAATGAAGAATCCTTCAAATCCTTTTCTGGCAGTGCTAAGCTACATTTGAACTGTTTTTTTGCAAAAACAGTAGTCTGTAAAACAATGGTATTTTAAAATAGTCAAAACTATAGTTCAGCAAGTGCTTTGTACAATTAATTCTTAATGGCAGTTCGTGGAAGCTTATGATACTTTGGTTCAAGGCAGAATTAAGTTCAGTGTTCTCAGAATGAACAGCTGCTGTAAAGAATCCAGAAACAAGTAAATGGCTTGAGTGCTTGTCTAAATGAGGCTATGGCAGTTCTGGGGCAAACCTTCTCTATAGAATCGTGAGTGTCTGCTGCAGATTGTGGCGTCTTAAGTATGTTGAAAGTCGTAGAATTTTGACTCAGTGTTTTGCTAAAAAGAATGAAGTTCAGATTCAGCCAACAAATTTTTTTTGTCTAAAATAAGAAAGATTTTCTAGTGTTATTTTGCTTTAGTTTTGTCCTTAAAAATTTGAAACTTGGTTTTTAAATAAAAGCAGTTTTGAAACCAGTCAATTCTTTTGTTGTGAAAGTTTATGTATTTAATTTAGAAAATGACAAAACATTTTGGCACTATAAAAGCTTCTTTGTAATTTGTTTCAGCTGAATCTGTCAAATTTCAGTTGACTGCATGAGCAGTTTTTCACTGCTGTCAAAGTATGCATAATATTTCAGGTTTACTATATTTGCTAAGAACACATTCCGTTCTGGTTTTACTCTTCAGTACTGTGATAATGTGTTTATGTTTGTCTGCCCCTTTTATCCTATTTGAAGTGTTTTATAAACTGTGTTAAATATTCATTTCGCAAATGATACTGTTTGTAATTCAAGTTACTCTGGGAATTTGTAAGGGAACTTAAGAAGGCTTCTGAATGGTGAAACTCTGCTGAACATTTCTTGCTTGATTTGAGTAACATAGCAGACAACAGCCATGGCACTGTAGAACTGAAAGAGGGGTACTCTCAGTTCCTTGCCTTTCATCTTTCAAACTACAAAGGGCAGGTGACCAGATTTCCTGGCCCACTGGTCTGGGGAGAAATTCACCTCATCTGTCTCCGGCAAGATACTTTGCTGGCAATTTCCCATTAGCTTCTAATTGATCTTAAGATTAATACAATGTTAGGAGGCTGTCCCAGTTTGAAGCCATGCGCTACCCTGGACTGGAGGATAAAAATGACTGATGCCCAGTGACAGGACAAGGGACAATGGGTGGAAGTTGAGGTACAGGAGGTTCCATGTGAACCTGTGCTAGTTTGAAGCAAGCTAGAATGTTTTGGTAGAAGAACTAGATAACAGGCAGTGAAATGAAAACAATTGATGTCAACTTCTCTCACAGTCTCGCTGAGAACTCTGGGAAGAAGAAAGACTTTCTCCATTTTGTCTCTCACTCTTGCTTTTGCCTTAGACCTGGTCACATCTCATTAACCCTGCTCCTACTAACCTTGCTCCCTAACCTCTTGGCTGCACCTCTCTTCTTCCTGAGAACTGGGGTAAGGTTGAGAGGGCCGGGGGGAGGTGTTGGGGTGGTTTGAGAGCCCCTCCTGGGGACTCAGGTTTCTGGGAGGGGAGTTGTGCTTTTGTATTGTTTATCCTTTGTATATTTCTGTATATAATTGTATATAACTGTATATATTGTAAATAGCTGCTTGTAAATTCTGCTAGCTGTAAATAAATTCCTTCATCTATATTCCCAGGGTCCGTCTGAGTTAGCTGGGGCAAATTCAAAAGTGTGGGGGGGCGGGGTAACCCCCAAACCATCACAGAACCTGAGGAGGAATTTTTTCACTGTGAGGGTGACAGAGCACTGAAAGAGGCTGCCCAGGGAGGCTGCGGAGTCTCCAGTGTGATCTGCTCTAGGTGATCCTGCCCTGGCAAGGAGGCTGTACTGGATAATCTTTCGAGGTCCCTTCCAACCCCTGACATTCTATGATTCTATAATCACTGGAAAAGGTTCTTAATTAAGGAAGTAATTTTACTGTTTTATCTAACTTGAACCTCCTCCATCTTTTTGGCTTCTGTGTCCTTATCTCAGATAGGCACTTGGAAAAGGTTGCCACTCAACCATATATGCTGAAGACAGTTAGGAGAGTTTGTCTTCTCCATTTCTTTCTTGGATATTTTCTGTTTATAATTACCATCAGGACATTGATACATAAAATAGCTTTAATTATACAAACTGTTGGCTTATTTAAGAGGCTGGAAGGTGATGGAACTTCAGCCCATCTGTCATCTCTCTGTCATCTTTTTCTACTCCTTTTGAAGATCTACTTATAAGTGTATGACTTTCTATTTTATAATTGACTTACGTAGGTGCTACATTGTGAGATTTGAAAGTTGTTGAAGTGCCAGATTCTGAACATCTTGTTTTGATTCCTAAGCCTTTTTGTGGTTAATTAATACTAGTTTCAGTGAGCACTATCCATCCTGTTCTCTCTTTGAGGATCATTGTGATGGTGAAAACTGTTTCTATCTTCAGTACTTCAGTTACTTAGAAAATCTGGTCCTCCAGAGTAAGAATATTAAATACACTTCAGTAAGTAACTGTCACATGTATATGCTAGAATGAGACGCTAATAAGAGTGCTGATTTAAAGCAATACAATCTGGAATATTCATGATCTAGACATGTTTGTCTCCCTTCTGTCCTGTCCTTCTATGGTTGGAGTTTGACAGTACTGATTTAGTAAGAATTAACTAGTAGCTAGGAATCTCAATTTGCAACTTCTGCATAAAGGGATTGTACCGTTTCAGAAGGTTTTCTTAATAGGCTGGAAACTGTCTTAGTTGTGAAATTTTGTTGAGGTGCTTGGATCCTTCTTCTATGGACTTCAAGTGTTCCCTCTGGCTGTCCTGATCCTGAGACATTCAGTTTTTCTGGATGTAGAAAAGTTTAATGATAAATGAAGTCTTTGTCTTTTACTGTATAATAGATACTACCGTTGGCCCATGTTAGCAACGACAAGAAGCAGATCACACTAATTAATCCTCAGGCAGTGAATCTTGATGCCTATAAAGTGAAGCTGGAGCAAGCAATTAAATCCTATGAAAGGCAAGTCTACTCATCAGAAATTCATGTTTGCAGTCTAATTTCATCTTTTACTTATGTAGTGGGTATTTGGTCCTGCATGCTTTGTTGCTTAATACTGGTAGTTCTGCACATTGACACTTTAATCCAACTGGAGAGGGAATGTTTATTTTCTTAAACAAAAAAAAAAAAAAAAAAAAGACATAATGAACAGATAGACAAGGAGATAATGAAGAGCATGTTGCTCATATTATGTTTGTTCAATAACCAAAAATAAGTTATTTTACTTTCTGGGAATAAGCCTGAAAGCAATCATACCTGGGGAAGAGTCTCCCCTAAACATAAAATGCTGGACAGACTTTTAAGTTACATTTAAGCTCATAAGTCCACAAGACAGACTTTTAAATTAGTGGCCTGCTTTTTGCTGCCAGTTGCCTAGCATCTCACTATGGATTCATGAATGTAACTGAGACACCTATAAGATACTGACTTTTTTTTGGTAAATTTTGAGAGATGTGTTGTGCTTATTTATTAATTGTTGGTAAAGCACATCAGAAGTAAAAGGACAAGGACATCAGATCTCTAAGATATTTCTTTCTTTGATGTAACTTTGTGCATTTTTTTTCCAGCAATGCGGTTGTTTGACTATTAATGTCATTTGGCAACCTTAGGAAAGCTTTGATTAGAATTGATTTAATAAATAAGATACATTTTTCCAGGCTGTATTTGTAATTATTTGAAATAATTTGTAATTATTTTAAATTACCAAAACCCCCTGGATGACAGATGTTTAGAATGGCTTTTGTTTTTTGATGAATTACACTGAGGCCCTTTAAGGTGTTGTTTTTTTGTTGTTGTTGGTTTTGTTTGTTTTTTCTCTGTAGCTGGATGATCCTACAATTTCTTTTAAAAGCATATATTAGCTCTGTTTTTCATTCCCATTTCCTATTTCTGAATGTGTCAATGTTTTGTGGTAAAAATCAAGAATGCTGCTTTCTGTGTTTAATATTAATGGAATTCAGTGAATAAAAATCTATTGGTTTTGTGTGCTCTGTCACCGAGACAGTACTGTTATTATCAGGCTGATGATGAACTCATAGAAATCTGTATTTGTCATTCATTTTGATAGAAGGTTCAAATGCTGTATTTTCGATAGTGATTGCTGAAAAAGAAATGTTTTTCATTGCTGTGTCATAGCATTGAGTATTTTATATTTGTTGACCTAAATTTTGGGAGAAAGAAAAGTGTTTCCTGGTTAAACTCTGAGGATCTTCTACTGACAACATTTTCACAGTCTCCCTAAAACTTCATCAATTTGGAGTACTCTTTATTTATATTTACCTGTATAGGTCAATGAATCATTGTATCTACATTAGTAAGACTGAGTTCCCTACTTCTATGAGAGATGTATAGAAGAGACATCTACCTGAAAAGCCTTATAATTGCCAATGTTAAAGAGTTCTCATTGTTTCCCCTTTACATGTGAAAAGCAACCCAGTCAAATTTATTTTGCTCTGTGCCATTGTACTTTACCAATAATTGAATTTGCAGAGGCTGCAATTCAGCTTTGTGAATAAAGATTGGTCACAAATTTATTCTGACATCCATAGATGAGCCAATACATCGAAGCATGAAGGTTTTCAAGAACAGAATCTAGCATGACATTATCTTCCCTATAGTAGGTTGAACTTAGCATCAGATTTAGAGAAAGGAAAGTGAAGAGGGCAGAAACTTTACACTGACAAAGACAATATCAAATACTGAAAAATATGAGAAGTTTCAAAATGCTTATAATCTTGTACAGCCTAAGGCTTTTACAAATGAGTTAGTTACGTGTGCACATTTAGAAATATCAAATGGGCAGTGGAGCATGCTGAGACTGCAGACTGTGAATGAGCTAAGTAATTTACATTCTGCAAATGCTGGGGCTCAGTTTCTAGCAGATAAAATGAACCATTAACAAGTAAATAGTCAAGATATGATGTTAATGAGCTTTTTTATACATGCACCAGTAAATCTGGTGAGGCTGTTACAAGGCTAAAGTTTACAATCTGGATTTTTCCTAACAATGAATTTGTTCTTGTAATTCCAAAGGAAATATGTTGTTTGTTTGTTTCTTTGTTTCTACAATTTCAGCAGTTAAAATTATTGGTAGAAATTTATTTCTACAGTCTGAAATTAAATGATTGAGTGATTCTGTGAGTGATGATTTAATTGTTTGACATGTTAATAGAGAAAACTGTAAGCTAGATGACCTAATAAGAATTTTCAATTTACATCTAAAAAGGAAAAGCAGAAAGATGCTTTAAAAACATGCCAGAACTTCATTACTTCAGGGTAATCACTTCTGTTTTCCTGCCAGTATTTTTTTTTCATAGACAGACTTTCATGAAATAGAAACCAGAATGGCAGAACCAAGGGGTTATCTTAGCAGAAAAAAACAACCACAGACTATCATTGCTCTCCATGTGCCTTCAGGCTGCAATTTTCTGAAACTGTTTAACTGAAGGAGCTGTCCTTAGCTTCACTGGCATGTTATCTGTTTTGTTGTTTGATTTAGCTTGCTAGTGCTGAAGAGAGCCACACGTAGAACACCTTGTCAGGAAGCAGCAGTAATTGCCAGTAAGCTTTCTAGGACTCTGAAATAATCATGCTGCTACATGATGGAAGATGCTGTTTTCCCATCTACTCTTGCTGTTGATAATTTCATAGCTGAGTGATAAGGGTACAATTTGATGATATAGTGCTTTTGGAATACAAACCATTGCAGGTAGCTTAAGAAATGAGGTTTTTTGCTAGTTATGAGATGATCGTATGCACAGGAACTATATTTTCTCAAAAACTGCTTTGCTTTCTTTAATAGGCGCCTAAACCTAACTATTTGGAGAGCACTATCTCAGGAGGAGAGAGACAAGTAAGCTATCACCTTTGAAAGGCTGGTCATAGATAATTGATACTTTTTTATCACTACATATGTAACCAGCTGGAATGGGCTGCCCAGGGAGGTGGTGGAGGCACCATCCCTGGAGGTCTTCAAGAAAAGACTGGATGAGGCACTTAGTGCCATGGTCTAGTTGATTAGCTAGGGCTGGGGGATAGGTTGGACTGGATGATCTTGGAGGTCTCTTCCAAACTGGTTGATTCTATGATTCTATGATTCTAACTATACCTCACTTTCAAAATAGCGTCTGTCATATGGAGTAATATTAAATTCTGGACCTTGTTCTTGCAGTGCTGATTATTTTTTAAGGAAAAGGCTTGCATTCCATTTAAGTCTTGCTGGTCTGTTCTTAAGCACTGCCAAGAGGCAGTGCTTGGGAGGGCAGCGTGTCATTGATTTTGGCATCAAGGTAAATCTCCCTTCTGGTAAAGAGCACTTCAGTGGTGGGCTTGTAAAGGTATGATAAGCACTTTTACAGCATGTGCTGGAACTGTGTATCACGCTGGGAGTTTTTACTACTTAACTAGCTTATTTCTGTATGTTGATTTAGAAGACTAGTGACTGTGTAAACAGGGGTGATGTCAGTGAGGTTAGGATCTCGTTACTTCAGAAAATGAAGTGAAAGTCAATTAATCAAAACTGAATGGGTGTGAAGTATTCCAATGCAGAAAAATAGGAATGAAAACTACAATACTTTTAAGAAGACTTAAGGTAATAATCAAAAATTACAGTTCTATTGATACATCGATATTGATAAGAACTGAAACCCCACTCTAATGCAGAGAGAAAGTGAAGGCCGTTAAACAAAAGAACAGCATATAATTTTAAAAAAGGAAATAGATATCCATTGATAAACAATAAGTTGTACAGAAATTTGACCAGGTGGTATCTAAAATACTTTATTTTTAGTAACATGTATGTGTATAAGCAGGGAAAAACAGTTGTTGCAGTTGTGCAGTCTGTTGCTAGAGGGTCACATTAAAATTGTTGATATTGGTGCATAGCAATGGAAAGATTAGATCTATTTCTCTTTTGAATTTACAGTTTGAATGATCATGTTCATGTATTGCAAAAGGATGGCAACAGACTTCCAAAATTAGTAATATGAAAGGATAAACAAAGGCTATTAATTAGATCACACAAATCTTGAAATAAATGGTTGAAGAACTTTATGGTTTGCTAGTGTGTATTAAAATGTTATCTCAGGTATTATGCAAATTCAAATTTACTAGAAAAGTGATAATTCTGTGCTTCTGTTCAAATTGGTTAAGAGTACCAACTCAGGAGATAAGTTAGGTTGGCATTGATTGTAAATTAATAATGGATTCAAGAAATAGAGAACAAAATCTAGATAAATAACTATAATGGCCAATTAAATCAGACTATTTCAATGCAAAGTAAGTCCTAGAGGAGTAGAGAGATAAGCAGTGACAAAAAATAGGGCAACATGGTAGGCATTACTCATATGTATTTCTAAAACACTTAAATACTCTCCACAGTTCTAGTTTTTTTGGGTTTTTTTGTTTGTTTGTTTGTTTTTTCCCCAAAATGTGGCAAATCAGAGCTTAGTATATTACTGTCTGGTGCCATTTTAGACTGTCTAGGTACTTGCCCTTCACCCTAGAAGGGCCAGGGATTTCCATGATTTCTCAGTCATATCTGCAAGTTCTTGATTGATGCCTTATGTGCTCTAGAACAGCTACAATGGCACTAGACACCTATGCTTAGCCACTTCAGTAGCTCTATATACTCAGCTCAGTAGTTGTCTTTCTATGAGATACAGTTAATCTAGAAGTCATTATTCAATGAAACAAACAGGACAGCAGCTGGATGGAATGCAAAAACGTGGCATACAGAAGACTGGATAATTGTAAAGTACTGACAAAATTAAGGTTTTTCCAACTTTTTACTACTACTTTAAAAATATTATTTGATTTTTTTCTTCAAGATTTAAAGAGGATGGGCCAGTTCAATATATGCAGCATAAAGAGGCCTTGCTGGAGGCTTTAGAGAATTCAGGATGGCCAATTTCCTATGAAGATGTAATATTGTTAGAAGATGAGATATTGGCAGCATTAACATTTATGCAACAAGCCTCTGATCTTCAGGAAGCAGTCAAAAAGGAAAATGAGAAGAATTCAGAATCACACATACATAAGCATAAGAAGGTAATAGATTGGAAAGCATTTGTTTACCCCTAGATACTCTTCCTCAGTATGTGATTCTAGAGTAATTTTGTTCTATTATTATAGGTGATAAAATAGATATATAACATGATGCTATACAAATGGATAGAGGGAAGAAGGTACTGAGAAAGCAAGCTTTTAATGACCTTTTCTAAGTACTGTGGAAGCAGAAGTTCTAAAGCTGAGAGAGCCACAGAAATTAGGCCTCTTAAAAACGAATCTGAGCGAAGTATCTCTATCTCCTCTTCAACAAAAGCAGAAATATATATGAAAGAAGAGAAAAAAGAGGCAATTATGATACAAGCTTTGTGACTGGGTTCATATCTGATATTGTGATATTGAGTAATTCACTGTAGTTTTTCTTGTAAAGGAAAAGATGCAGAGAAGAGGAGGAGTCAGTTTCATGTTCGGACACTAAGATATACCTGTCCATAAAAAGTAGGCATATAGGTGGCTAATCACACAGTGTATATATGTGTCCCTGATTTTACTTGGAATGTTATTGAAAGGTTTAATGAAATAGGCATGGAAGTACACAAAGTTGTATATATAAAACTAAGGCTAGTAAGTTATTTTAGGCTGCCCTATCTGAAGACAGTATATAGTTTTTCATTGTAGCTTTTTCTGTAGTGATAGATAAGGTCAGAAGACAGAGTTGAGGCTACAGTGTTGTATTCTTATCTTACTATTTTCACTTTTTCAGAACGTTCTTGAAGATGAATTGATTTTACCTTAATGATTTTACCTTCAAGATAGGAGTATGAATTCTTGGGGAAGTGAAGGGCAAATTTTTTAAGTTTCTAGAAGCCATTTAATGTTCCCCAATGGAAAGATTCGTGTAAACACTGTTGATGCTCTGAAATTCAAAGTACTTACCTCTGAAAAAAACAAACCATTTCTCTTACATGGTTGCAATTTTTCTTGTCCAAAGTCTTTATCAAACAGTGCTTCTCTGGAAGTGCTTTTGCCTCTGAAGAACTGCTATCTAGGTAGAGTAGTACTATGATAATAGTAAAGTAAGTTCTCTAGGAAATGAATAAAAATCTTTACTCAGACCTCTATATTTTAATAAAGTAAAAGGAAACAGAGAATTAATCATAAAGCTCATATATGAAGATATTCTTTTTCTTGTTCATTGTTTTGTATTGAGTGAAGGACACTATTTGACTAAACTTGAAGGTATAGTTGGCCTAGTTGCAGAGAATGCAAACAGAAGTCCTATGATTTGCATTATGTAGGAAGTATAAGCAAATAACCATAATAGTACTTTTTTTTTCCTTGATGTATACATGTATATGTGTGAAAGATATGATTATATATATACATATGCGTGCACTGATTTGATGAGGTAACCTGAGTGAAAGTCAAATGAGCACAGTACAAACCTATATTGCAACTTCTCAGCAAACAACAGGGAAGTGTACAACTGGCATGTACAACTGTAAATGATGCCAAATAGCTGTATTCTCTGCTTGCCAGAGTATATAAAAAATATTTTATTTGACATTCCTTGACATACCTCCCTTTTCATTGAGATCAGCAATAGTTTTCAAGATTATATTAATTAATTTTACATTAGCCTGCAAATATTACATTGCTAAAACAGCTATTTTGATTATGGATTTTCCTCTGCATATACTGTCTCAGTACAAGAGCAGCAGAAATATGTTCATGTTTCATTTGTTGACTGTCATTTTACTGTTGCCTTGAGATGACAAATGTGTGCTCTCAGGCATGATGTGATTAACATTGTGCAATCGCTTATCCTGAGTCAACCTGCTTTAGGAGCCTGATGAGAGCATCATCTTCAGTAACTGCTAATCTGCAATTGAAGGGCTTTAAGAATAAGAGAGGCAGAAATGCAGATGTAATTAGACTTCTCTTTATGTGGCAGAAAAATCACTGGGAAGAAAAAAAAACAATCCAGAAGAAAACTGGGGAAGCTTTTTAAAATGCTGTCAGAGATTTTTTCATATGATGTCTGTCCACAAAATGCATATTCAAAAAGACCTGTCAGCTGTCATACAACAAGGAAGCAGCTGATACAGCACTGAATGAAGAGTGCCATTAACCTGGAGAGCTCCTCAACAAAGCAGACTTTTGCATTTCTGACTAATTTTGTTTCACTATATTCCAAATAACCCCCCTCAGTTTTTAGATATTAAGAGTACCCAATTACCTGCACAACTTACAAGAATTAGTAATACTTTTTGAATATCCTTGCTAAAAGAGATTGTTTAAGCCTACAAAGGAATTATTCAGGGTCACCTACTCATCTTCTCCTTAGACAACCTCAGGTCTACCAGTGTCATGTTGGTTTTATTCTTCAAGTATCATAGCTTCCAGGACAGTTTAGTGCATTCTCCTAATGGCTACAACATTTTCATTTAACTTATTTATTCCCTCAGTGTCATAATCTAGTCATTTACTCTTACACTAAATATTTCTGTTTCTGCATATGAATGGAGTTCATATTCTGCAGAGAAATAATGATGTGTCCATTGTTGAGGATTAACTCTCATTACTAATATACTTTTAAAAGTGCTGTGCTTCCCATAGAATGAGTTTGAACATGCACAAGGGTTGCGTTTCTTTATGACCCTACTTAATGGTCACGGTGTGATTAAAACTAATTCTTTAGCTAGTGACCCTAATGTGTTTTGTAAAGCATGTTTAATTGGGTGGAAGAGGACCTCTAGTGGCTACTGAGGCTCTTCTTTATAAAAAATGTATTTCATACACAATTGATTTAATTATTCCTAATGAAATATTTATAGCTGAGACATGATTCTTTACAAGAATGAAAATTCTGGATCTCTCAGCAATTTCTTTTTTCCTGATATCCTATTTCTTACACTTCTAACTCTTCCTGCTCTTTAAGGATCACTAATTTCTATCTGTTGATACTGTTTTTTGCATTCATATGTTTCCTAAATAGCTTGATATCCCCTGTGTTTGCTCTTTAGGGAGAACAGAAAACAAGCATCCTTAACAGGACAATAAAAAAGTTATAAGTACCTAGAAATGTTTGGTTAAAGTTTCCATTGTTGTCGGTAAAGCTGGACAGACAATGCACAGCTTCAAAAAGCTATGCTCTTTCAGAAGAGATTGATCTGCATAGAATGGGCTTTTTGCCACTGACAGCCTGGGAAAAGCAGTGATTGCTTGGCTCTGGAAGTGTCAGGGTTGTGACAAAGCTGAAGTTAGAGCCAAGATGCATGGAGATCTGTGGATAGTCTTTCTATTCATTCTCATGTATAGTAGAAAAGTATAAAACTGAACTCTCTGAAAGGAAATTTAAAAATGCAGCAGGTGTTGGTAGAGGTAAACAAAGTCTCCTGCATCTCATGTGAGTTAATGCATTACCTTCAACAGAATCTGAGCTAAATAGTGAAAGTCCCTGAGTATCAGAGGAGGCTTTGCTGTAATAAAAATAATAGTGGAGTGAAATATCCCACAAACGGGCATCTCGGTGCCTGGGTCAATTGCACTGAACACCTAAAGGCTGTGTGAGAGGAAGGAGAGATGGATTTTAATTTAGACAGTATTTCTGAGCCATATGAATTCTGCAGAGCTTGGTGTCCTCGTTGTGGGTGTCTGCAGTCTTTAGGACTTGGATTAATGTGGAGTGCTGGAAGTTGCCCAAGTTATTAGTCAAGCGTTACAAATTAGTTGATAATAAATATTCAGTGGCAGCTGTCCTTTTGGAGCCTGAGGAATTAAGTAAATGGTTTACTTGCATAAATACCTTTTTGTGTCTGTAGCTGTAAGCCTCCACTCAAATCAGCCTTTGTTAGGCTGTACTTCAAGCAGACTTTTAAGCACTGTGAAGAGCCCCTGGTTTAGACTGAATTTGAAAAACAGAACCGTTGATACAATTTATATTGTATAGTGGTAAAGAACATGCTAACAAACCACCTCATATCTCCTATTTAAAATATCTTTTTGCCATTTTTTGTGTGTATTTTTGCTTGGTTTTAGGACTTTAGAAGCATTATTGTGAGAAATGCTCATTACTGTGAGCATTATGGAGAAAATGATGGGCCTTTGCAATAATTAACTTGACTGTGTTGTAATAGATATAAACTCTGGTGTTATTCCTGAGGATTATTAAAATGCACTTATAAAGATACTGGAATTACAGATTTTTCAGTATTAGAAAGAATATGTTTTTATGTCATCAGTTTTCTTGCTTTCTCATGAAAGCAAAATGTAAAGTTTTCTTTCATGTTCTGACATATGCACATAACATGATCCTCTCAAAACATCTTGTAAGTGAGACAAAGAGTTAATGTGAGATAGAGAAGGTTTTAAGGTAAAAGAATATGGTGAGTATAAAGTCAACTTGGGTTTTGTGACTCTATTTTTCACATACTGTGTTTCCCGTAGTCTTGTGTCTCAGTTGTGTGAGATCCATCATGCTTTTTTGCATTCTTCATTAAATTGCTACTAATTGCAGTCACTGACTTCAAATAAGAGCTGAGTTGGTCCACAGATAACCAGGCCTGCCAGTATTTCTATTCTCAGCATCTGGTGCATGGTCCCCTGAACTTATTTATGAGCGATTTAACAGTGAGCTACAGTGTTCTGTGTGGCTGTGGTAAGTTACAGGAGCTGTAGTCTGAGGAGCTGCCCTGCAAGGATTGGTAGTGTATAAAGAACCCAAACTAGCAGGGCAGAATGATGAACTGTGACAGTTCTGGAAATGTTTGTGTAATAATAAAATGTTTTGAAGCTGCTGAAAATGTTAATTTTCAATTATTATAGTTTTAAAACTATTTTTTCCAGACAGCCCAATATTTTGTAAACATTTTCTTGATTCTCTATTTGATTTTATTTTTGCAATTACTCATTCCATACAGTGAAGTACTTTTAATGAAAATAAGATTATTGTGAAGACTTACTTATCTGGACAAAATGCACATGTATGGCATTTTGCTTATTCTGAAAAATCTGTTACTTTACTTCATCTTTGAATGTGAATTATACAATTTTGCAATTGTTTTTTTCTGTGAAAATGGCAACCAGAGCTATTAGTAACCAAGACAAATTTCTGCCTGAACACATATTTTTCCACATTTTAAATATTTTTAAGAGTTTCTTAATACTGATAAAGCATCAGATTTGGTCATGATTAGTTACTTCTGCCTTAGTCAGATTTAATAGGACATGAAAAATTAATGTATAGGTTGTGTGTGCATAATATAAACCTTTATAAAAGGCATACAATTTGTTAAGTTACAAAGCAGTTGTACATTTATGTAAGATGTGTATGAAGAAAATCCATGTAAGTAACTGAGTATTTGAGTGTATCAAACCCTGTCTCTCTTTGATGACTTTGAATGTTTCTGTCTGAGCATTTGACAAAAGCAGAGCTTTTGCATGTGCTCAAAGAGTTCAGTAAATGCTGCTGCTTTTTTGTTGAGTTTTAAGAAAGCTCTCAAATGATCTTATTCATGAGTTCTTCCTGTACCATCCATACCTGTGTTCCTAACTCTGGTGAATATTTGTAATAATTCTGATTTACTCTGAATTATCTGCAGAGGTCATAACATTACATAGCATAAATTTTTATTGATTCCAAAGGATAGATTGAAGATGACTGGCTTAGCTGTTGTGGAAAAAATAACTGTATCAAATTACAGAGACTTGAAGAAGAAACTGTGAAATCAAAGTCTAAGAACAGACAAAAAGGTCAAATATTTGTGACTTACAAAGGCCAAAAGGTGATTGCAAGATCAGATGTGACAGGATTTTATTACCCAGGTATATATTTTTTTCCACATTTTTAATATTTGTTAGAGTTTCTTAATACTGATAAAGCATCAGATTTGGTCATAATTAGTTACTTCTGCCTTAGTCAGATTTAATAGGACATGAAAAATTAATGTATAGGTTGTGTGTGCATAATATAAACCTTTATAAAAGGCATACAATTTGTTAAGTTACAAAGCAGTTGTACATTTATGTAAGATGTGTATGAAGGAAATCCATTTAAGTAATTGAGTATCTGAGTGTATCAAACCTTGTCTCTCTTTGATGACTTCTTTGAATGTTTCTGTCTGAGCATTTGACAAAAGCAGAGCTTTTGCATGTGCTCAAAGAGTTCAGTAAATGCTGCTGCTTTTTTGTGAAGTTTTAAGACAGGTAAAATTTTGTTCTGTTGTCTCATTAAACATATCACGTGTATGTGTGTGCTTATTTTTGTGTTTCTTTTATTTTGGTTTCTTAAATTACGTATTTTTAACTGTGGTAATTATTTCATTATGTCAACTATCATTCACCTAATCAGTTTACAGATTTTAGACTTGGCCTTGAAAATTGTTGTGTTTTATTTTTATCAATTATTAAGAATGGTTGCTAAAACCAGTTGTTTTTTAGTAGAAATTCCTTTAATGCCCTAACACAGCTTATTCTGGCTAAATGAAAATGAATAATATGTAATGTAGGCATTTTTTACCTCTGTGACATGCAGCAGCTTGTAGGCTTAAAAAAATCTACAAGGGGTAAAAGAAAAATAACTCTAATACATTATTACTTTTTTTTTAATAGGAACTGTGATGAAGAACATCAGTTGTACCTATGTACTTGTTGCCTTCAGCAATGGGGAGACCCGAACTGTACCTGTGAAGTTCACTATACCTGTGGGAGGTGCTATGCCATGCCCATATCTGCAGGTGAAAAAAAATGGGCATTTTTATGACAGCAAATATGCATTTAAAATTTTGTTCACTTCATCACACGTAGAATTGAGGATAGATATTTTAAAAAAACCCCAAACTTCTACTTATTTTAAAGAATTTTTTTTTTAGTGATAACAATAGCATACTATTTTTGACATTCTATTTTCAATTTGTCTGGAACTTGGCTTTATTGTAATCTTATTCCTTTGTTTATTAGAAATTTAGACTATTTTCTTTATAAAACATGAATATTTCTCCACTTATAGAAGAAAGGGGGAAAAGTGGATATAGATGTTTTAAATACAAGAAGCATTTTTCTAACTGCTTTGTTAAAACATTGCTTTTTACTTTTAGCAATGAAGGCAACTGTGATCTGGTTGTTCCTGGTGTTCTGTAAAAGGGAGGCATCCAATTATGGGGAAGATCTGCAGAATTTGACAGAAATTTGTGACTTCATTTTCATAATAATTTTGCATGAGTCTAAAATTTCTAAGATAAGTTAAAAAGCTTATAGGAAGGAAGGAAGGAAGGAAGGAAGGAAGGAAGGAAGGAAGGAAGGAAGGAAGGAAGGAAGGAAGGAAGGAAGGAAGGAAGGAAGGAAGGAAAGGGTTGTGAGAGTTTCCTCATTCAGTCTGACTTGCTAGTTGAGCCTTGGTATATTTAGTAGGGCTTTGTGTTCTCTCCTTGATTCAGTAGAAATGGTGAGTGAATTGTGCTTGCAAGGAGCAGATTCTCTGCTTTTAAAGATCCATATTAAATCTTGGGAAGTTGTTAAAATGATGATTCATGTAAAAATATCCTAGTATTTGCTTTTCATGTCTTGTAAACCTCACAAGTTATCTCACAGTTCTTGCAAACTGATGCAGGTTGGAGACTATGTGTTTACCAGAACGAGAACGGTGACAGGAAATCAATATTATGTGCCTGCCATTGTTATAGCAACACCAAATAGGGAGGAAAAAGATGACAAACTCTACACTGTTCTCATGTTCAACAACAGGAAAGTAAGTAAACCTAGGACATGATACCAATTTGGCAGTGGTATTACCACTGTTCTATTTTTAATGAGGCAGATAAAAATTTCCAGGCTAATGAGCTCACTGTCCTAGTCTCTGTCTCCTGGTAACCGAAGGAAATGAGATTTCAGGGCTCAATCAGATAATAGACAAGAACCAAGAAATTCTGTATGATGTTTTATTGTTAAGTCATACTCTGTTCTTTCCTCTGTATACCATTTGGTGGCTTTCATAAGCTCCATGCTGCTAAAATGAGAAATATAGGAAGTTTTATCACTGTTGGTATAGTCTTAATTTAATTATGTTTAATTATGTTTGTTTGTTAGATATTATGATAATTTTACTGAATCAGATGACCTTTTCTATCTTCATTGTCACTGAAACATAGATATAAATTGGGTGAATGTTGATTGTGCTGTTGCAGGAACACTGTGTAAGAAGTGAGCTTATTAAAATCAGCCGAATGAAGTATGACTTTTCCTGTCACTACATAAGAATGGTGCAGATGGTGGATTATGTGATGTGAGTATGACTGAACCTAAAAAAACCACAAAGTTGTTTTACATGAAACCTTAATGTTGTATTTTGGGGTCAGCTACGGTGTCAGATTTCTGTATGTAGTACTCTTAACTACAGTTGTTGTGAATGGCTTGCTCCACACATGCAGCTAAGTGATTTGACCCATAAGCATGTCAGTCAGGGAGCATTAACTGTCTGCCCTAACGTTTCTTTATTGGGAATTTATTGCCCTGCTTTCCTTTTGGAAACATTAGTTGTATGTGATGCTGTTAGAGGACTGTGTTTTCTGTTTGTTGTAGATCTTATTTTTCTTTTAAGATCATAATTTTGATACAAAGCTATGCATTAAATTGCAAGTTTCTAAGATACTGAACCTTCTGCTGGGCTTAAATCTAAAGAATGATAAGAAGAGAGCATGTAGGATTAATATGAGCACCTACTGAAATGCTGCAGAATTAATGTACAGCAAGAGTAACATTTTTCTGGTGCGAAGTGGGCACTGAATATGCAGTGGGGCTAAGTGATCATAGAATCATAGAATCAACCAGGTTGGAAGAGACCTCCAAGATCAGCCAGTCCAACCTAGCACACAGCCCTATCCAGTCAACTAGACCATGGCACTGAGTGCCTCATCCAGTCTTTTCTTGAACACCTACAGGGATGGTGCCTCCACCACCTCCCCGGGCAGCCCATTCCAATGCCAATCACTCTCTCTGGCAAGAACTTCCTCCTAACATCCAGCCTATACTTTCCCCGGCACAACTTGAGACTGTGTCCCCTTGTTCTATTGCTGGTTGACTGGGGGAAGAGGCCAACCCCCACCTGGCTACAACCTCCCTTCAGGTAGTTGTAGACAGCAATAAGATCACCCCTGAGCCTCCTCTTCTCCAGGCTAAACAACCCCAGCTCCCTCAGCCTCTCCTCATAGGGTTTGTGTTCCAGGCCTCTCACCAGCTTTGTTGCCCTTCTCTGGACATTCTCCATCACCTCAACATCTCTCTTGAATTGAGGGGCCCAGAACTGGACACAATACTCAAGGTGTGGCCTGACCAGTGCTGAGTACAGGGGAAGAATAACCTCCCTTGTCCTACTGGCCACACTGTTTCTGATACAGGCCAGGATGCCATTGGCTCTCTTGGCCACCTGGGCACACTGCTGGCTCATCTTAAGCCTACTGTCTATCAGTATCCCCAGGTCCCTTTCCTCCTGGCCGCTCTCCAGCCACTCTGTCCCCAGCCTGTAGTGCTGCTTGGGGTTGTTGTGGGCAAAGTGCAGAATCCTGCACTTGGCCTTGTTAAATCTCATCCCATTGGCCTCTGCCCACCCATCCAGCCTGTCCAGGTCCCTCTGCAGGGCTCTCCTACCTTCCAACAGATCAACACCTGCTCCTAGCTTGGTGTCATCTGCAAACTTACTGATGCTGGACTCAATCCCCTCATCCAGGTCATCAATAAAGATATTGAACAGGACTGGGCCCAGCACTGATCCTTGGGGAACACCACTAGTGACAGCTGCCAACTGCATGTGGCACCATTCACCACCACTTTCTGGGCTCTGTCATCCAGCCAGTTCTTGATCCAGCACAGAGTGAATCTGTCCAAACCATGAGCTGCCAGATTGGATAGGAGCTTCGTGTGGCAGATGTTGATTCTTCCACAGATTTTACAGAATCATAGAATGCATTGGGTTGGAAGGGACCCTCAAAGGTCACCTTGTCCAAACCCCTTGCAGTGAGCAGGGACATCTCCAGATAGATCAGGTGGCTCATGGCCACATCAAGTCTGACCCTGAATATGTCCAGGGATGAGACATCCACCACCTCTCTGGGTAACCTGTTCCAGTATTTCACACTCCTCATTGTGAAGAACTTCCTCCTTATGTCCAACCTAAATTTACCCTGCTTCAGTCACAAAGCATTGCCCCTCGTCCTGTTACTACAATCCCTTCTAAACAGTCCTTCTCCAGCCTTCCTGTAGGTCCCTTTCAGATATTGAAATGTAGTTGCAATGTCTCCCCAGACCCTTCTCTTCTCCATGCCAAACAGCCCAAGTCTTTTCAGCCTGTCTTTGTAGGAGAGGTACTCCAGCCCTTCTCTGGATATGTTTCAGCAGGTGTGTTGGAGTGCCCATAGCTGGCCACAGTACTCCAGATGAGGTCTGCCCTTCTTGTGTTGGAGTGCCCATAGCTGGCCACAGTACTCCAGATGAGGTCTCACCAGAGTAGAGCAGAGTGGCATAATCACCTTTATTGATCTGCTGGCAACACTTCTTTTGATGCAGCCCAGAATGCAATTTACCTTGTGCAGTTACTTCTTTGAACCCACATAAAACTTCATCATCCATAGCCTTTTCTGGGAAGGAGCTGCACAGGTTCACATTTTGTGTGAAAAAAACTGTAGTTTTGTTTTAAGTCTTCCATCTGCCTTGACATCCCTTAGGGACTCTATCCTGAAGGGTTTCCTCTTCCATCTGTATCATTGTAGTACAGGCAGTGCTGCCAAAGAATTGTGTCATCTCCACCATGAGAGACATCTTCCCAAGAGGCTGCCTGAACAGGAGAAATCTCACCTTTACAGGCAATTTTTGAAGTTCTTAATTTTTACTGAAATATCCTAATATGATGATCAGTGTTAAAGGTGCTATAATTCTATGATGTTGTAATTCTAAAAATGATGGGTGAGGCTACCAGTTGCGGGCTGGATTCCCTGATGGAACAAAAAAGTAATAATGATTCAAGCCCTGTTTCCCACACATTTCTAGTAATAATTCTAGCACTTGGAACTTGGCTCTTCTACCAGCTTGTGGCCATTAAGAAATTAATACCCCCACTTGACTGAGCAGAATTCCAGATGTGGAAATGACCGCTGACATGATGGTAGCCTCCTTACACCAAAAAATAAACCTGAAAACCATAGTTCCCTAGTTAATGCATAAAACCAGTTGAAAAGATGCAGGTATATAACTGAGCTGAGTTCCAGCAAGATCAGGAGAAATCTCTCCTTTCCAGTGAGCGGAATTGGATTCTTAGTGAACATCTTAGTAAGAAAATATATGACTAAATGTGTAAGCAATAAGAGTGGCTTCCATTCTATATGCTTTGTTTCATGTCTGAGTGCTTTAACATCCATTCTCCAAACAGACTTTATTGATGAGCTGACTTGCTATCAGAGAACTGGATAAAATGAACACACTGGGATTTTTTCAAGTGCAATATAAATGTATTCATTGTATCTGCATTTTAGATTAAATGATATCAAATCTGGCAGATCTCTGGGTAAAATGGTATGCAAAACATCATAGTCATGTCTGTCTATTAACTGTGACTTTTTATAGTGTTTCCAGCTGGCAAACACTGATTTGGTGGTAAATTCACTGTCCAGTTTGCATAGCAGATGATGTAAATAATGAAATCTAAAAAAATACTCCAAACAACATTGTTGCTACAGCACAAAATAATGGACTCTCAGTTAAGATGTTCATTTTATTCACATTAAAACAAACTAAACCAGTTTGCATCATGGCCTAGAATAGAGCATACATTTTACAAGCGTAATGATTGAGCACACCAATGCCTTACAGTTGTTTTAAGGTCTGAAGTTTTCACTACTTCATTTCTGTTTTTTTTCTCACAGCAATTGTAGAATTTTGAAACATTTGCAATGACAATGGTTTCTTTCTGCAAAATATCTCTATTTTTGAGGATAACAGTATCCAGATTTTCCTCAAATTATGCTTATTATAGGAATATGAGAATTGCCTTCAAACAGTATTATTTCAAATGCTGTTACGTCTACCTGATTGCTATTGTTTTAAAGACAGCAAAGTCTCTATGAACAAACAGACATCATGGGACTCAGAGCAGTAACACTTGAATGTATGCCACCTCTGAGAGTAGAATTTGGGTGCTTTTGCTCCATAATTGAAAGGAAGTCTTCAGTGCACACAGGTATATTACAGTAGCTTGGCTAATTCTGTAGCCCCAGATTCTGTGGGATTCCTTTGATGTTTGTGTGGTATGTACTAGTGGTCATGCTTTAGTCACTAACCTTTAGAGGTACTTACATAGCTCTTGACATTTTAATTTCAGATGCAACCATCTGTTTGAGGTGTTTTTCTGCCATCACAGTGGAAAGAAATAATTATGGCATAGCAAGCACCCTGCAGACGTATTTCATATGCAAATGAAAGCACTTTGTGCTTTGGCCCTACACCATAAAAGATAATTATTGCCCAGATCCTTTTTGGAGTCGTAGGAGGTGGACAGAATTGGAGACCAGAACTTCGGTTTAGGGAATTCTTCAATTATTTTAAAAATAAAAGAGAAATCAAAGGGTAATAAGTTTGTAGCCCTGTTAAATGGTTAATTTGATAAATCCTCTTGTCAGTACTGTGAGACGTAGGAAAGGGTGACATCTGTGTCATGTTAGGATTATTTAAAGCAGTATATAATGTGGTGTGCTTTTAGCTTAGCAGCATTCCTTTTCCATTTTTATAGCCTGGACAGAGACAGCACAAAGCCTCTTTACTCATTTGTAGAAGATGAAGGAGAAGAAGCTAAACAAAGAATTGTGAAAGAAGATAGAGAAAAGAAAAAGAGGAGAGCAGTAGACAAAAGACATCCCAGGAAGATGATGGATTCTGATGACCTTTTGTTTGTCTCCAGAGGGGAATTAAAGCAAAAAGGAAGACATTCACTGCCTAGAAATGAAGAAGAATTTGGAGGTAAAGAAGTAGCTCTGGAAAATTACAAATATTAGGGGTTAAACACTTCTTCTAGGCCTTTATTTAAGGCTTCTGAATTTCTGGGTGTTAGACGAGCCTGTTTTCACATTTCCTATGGGATAAGGTTCATTCACCTCCTTTGGAAACCATTCTTCACACTGATCATTCTCAGCATGTGTTTCCACAAGAAAGGGAAGAACTGAATAAAGCACGGACTGGCATATGTAACTTTAATTTCCATTGCATTTGTAGTAGCAGTGAAGATGCAATAACACCAACCTTAGTACCTGCAAGTAAGCAGAGTATACACTCCAGTCTCTCTACTGCTTGGTATTTATTAGGTTAAAGGTACGTCTATATTGTAGGCATTAAACTACTGCATATGGCATTCAGTGCTTCATAGGTTAAATTGATTTTAGTGGCTGAGCTAGCTCGGTTAAAGATGACATTCACAGATCTCACCGGGTAGGAAGGGACCCTCAAAGGTCATCTTGTCCATCTCCCCTGGAGTGAGCAGGGACACCTTGAACTTGATCAAGCTGCCCAGGGCCACATCAAGTCTTCATTGTCTACAGGGACAGAGCCTCAACCACATCCCTGGGCAACCTGCTCCAGTATTTTACCACTCTCATCATGAACTTTCCCTGTATGTCCAACCTAAATCTACCCTGCTCCGGTTTCAAACCATTGCCCCATATCCTATCACTACAAGCCCTTCTAAACAGCCCTTCCCTAGCTGCCCTGTAGGTCCCCTTCAGATATTGAAATGGAGTTATAAGGTCTCCCTGGAGCCACCTTCTCTTCAGAGAAGAGACCTGATGAAGGTGTTAAATAAGACTATATGGTCATCCTCACAAGGTTTCATTTGGTCTCTTTATACAATCTCTGTATGTGATTGTGTATTTATCCTCTTTGGGTGTAGATATTTAATCCATTTTCAAAATATGCAAATTATTTCATAGGATTTTGTGTATATAATGTTGTAAATTATATGAAACCAGTTTGTCTCTCTGGACCAGAGATTAAAAATATCAGGTTATCTAACAATGCACTTCTGCTTCATGGAATTAAGTGCTCAAATAAGGCTGAGTATTCAAGCCAGGAGTCTAAATTACTGAAGTTACTTATGAGCTGAAACAGCCTGTTTTCATCTTCAGACACCTACATAACTCTGAAATCTCAACTGTTGCCTTTGACATGCTGGACATGCCAATGTTCATCACAGTGATCTGTCTTCCTAGCATTTATTTTCAGTACTGCAATATTTCTTCATTGTTTATAACAAAGGCAGATTTTTGTAAAACAGTTTAATGCCATCAGCAATTCCTACATTTCCTGTCCATCAGGTTTGTGTTGTCTCTTTTTATGAACTCTCCACATACATATATGTTTTTAATAATCTGATTTGGCTATGTTTTGTAACTGCTCCATGAGTTGATCAGCACTTCTTCCTACAGTTCTCCCAACTTCATGTGTACATTCATGTTATGTAATGAAGTTCTCCTGAGTATTACCCAATATAGAAAGGGATTTGTGTGCTCTGCAAGATAAGGTGGATTCAGCTACATGGCTCTTACAGAGGTGGTTAACCAAAACTTGTAATTTCTGTGAAGACTTATATTTGTGCAGAACTCTGGGTCCTGTATGAAGTAATGGAGCATTTTGGAATATTTGTGATTCGATTCATGCTCAGCTGAAATATTCCTGACTGTTATGGGGAAACCACATCCTGCTCCTGTTGCTCCCACTCAGGGAAACAAATTTAATAGAAGTGAATAAATATTAAGTAATTATGTTAGTTATTTAGTGCATATTAGCTTCATTATTGTGTTGATGGGTAATTTCATCATTTATTCCAGCACTATTACATTTAATGCATTATTATGCATTAATGTGCATACTTGCTGCTTTTGTTGTGTTGGTTAGTTCTGTATGTTTGTAACAGAGTGAATGAAGTCCTGGCAATTTCCTGCTGTTAGTAGGCTATTAATTCTTTGTCTAGGTAACAAAGATAATACTACTTGAATGAACAAGATGAAGTATACTTAACTTCATCGTTGGTTACTGCAGTAATTGCTTTTTATAGACACTTTAAGAAACATGTATTTGATTTGTTCCTATAGAAGAAAAAATTCACTCTGTCTTTCTTATCTTCTCTTTGACCTGCAGTGCCTAAATCAATGAACATTTCACCACATTATATCCTTGTTGATTTTCCAAAATAGTTATCTAGTGAAAAGCTAAATCAGAAAAGAGTTCAGAGTGGAGTACAGGTATGATACACAGTAACAGACTTGATTGCCTGATGCGTTAGCACATCATAGCTAACGAAGCCCAAATCGCCTTTTTAATTTGTAATGATATGTGACATGAAGTAATGACACTGATAATTACTGTAACTGTCAGTATGAGGTGGGTGTAAGACCTTTGAAAAAGGTAATTTGCTATCTGTGGCAAGTCTAGTTCCTCTGAATTGGATTCAAGAGTGTAACAGCTGTAGCACCTGGCAGCCCAGTGGATTTCCCACAGTAGAATTTCACATTTTTAGCACCCAGTTAATTTTAGATCTCATTTTCCAGATAATTCATTCTGCATTTGGAGGAGGCTATTATAATATAGCAGTGTTCCCATCTGTTGGTCATGGCTTGTTTAATTAAGCAGTTGATGTCAATTCAGCTATGCTTGCATCTGTTACTTACTGCAGCTGTGTGTGGTTAAGGGCTCCCCAACAGCCTCTAGTTTGAGCTTTTTCTATTGATAGCATGTTACAACTTGGCCAAAACAGCTTCTGTCAGCTTATCAAAAGAGGAAAGTATGTTAAATTTTCCAACTCTTTGTCCATAAATGAAACATGGAGACATACAAAGGAAGAATGCAGGCCCACTGGTGTAGGAGGCGTGCGCTGAGTATCTGAAGATGGAGAGGAAATTCTGTCCAGATTCTGGGAACAACACCAGGGTAGTTTATTTCAAAATCTTGGGAAGTTACACAGTTGACATGTGCACTGGGTAAAGAAAATAAGAGGTTTGTGAATTGTGTGTGATGGAGAACACTTCATATAACACTGCATTTTCCATTTCATCCAGGGTAGCAGTATGGCCACAGTATCAGTATTTTGGTTCGTCAATGATTTGCTACTACAGACATGCTTTCAGCTTACAGGATACAGGCAAGAAATCTCCTGACCTCACACAGACAAACTCCAGCTACCTTAGGGTACCCAAAAGAGTCAGAATTTTCCTTTTATATGTCTAAGTGCTAATGTTACACATTTCTAAGAGAATTTTCAAAATCACACTATTGATTTTTCAATGTCCAGCTTCAGAGTTTTCAGTGATAGCTATGGATGATCATCATTCCTATCTTTCATCATACTCAAATCTTGTACTTTCTATTCAACCTGTGCTGTTGCTTCCTTACCCAGCTTAACATATCTTTATTTACTCTGGAAGGCTGTACTGACATCCAACAAGATCTGGAAAGGCTGGAAGGCTGGGAGAATGCAAACCTCATGATGTTCAGTAAGGACAAGTACAGGGTCCTGCATCTGAGGAGGAATAACAGCAGGCACCAGTACAGACTAGGGATTGCCCTGCTGGAAAGCAGCTCTATGGAGAAAGATGTTGGAGTCATAGTGGATAGCAGGTTCTCCATGGGACAGCAATGTGCCTTTTGGACCAAGAGGGACAACAGCATCCTGGGGAGCATTAATAAGTGTGTCCAGCAGTTCTAGGGAGGTTCTCCTCACTGTGTACTCTGCCCTGGTGAGCCCACACCTGGAATGCAGTGTCTGGTTTTGGGCTCCCCAGTTTGAGAGAGGCAGGGATTTGCTAGAGAGAGTCTAACAGTAAGCTATGAGAATGATTGCAGGACTTGAACATCTCTCCTATATTTAGTCTTGAGAAGGCTGAGAGGGGATCTTAACAACATCTATTAGTATCTGAGGGGTGGGTGTCAAGATGAAGGTGCCAGTCTCTTAGTCTTTTCTCAGTGGTGCCCAGTGATAGGACAAGGAACAGTGAGTACAAGCTAGAACACAGGAGGTTCCACCTGAACACAAGGAGGTGCTTCTTTACAGTGAAGATGGTGGATCACTGGAATGGGCTGCCCAAAGCGGCTGTGGAGTCTCCTTCTCTGGAGACATTCAAAACCCGACTAGATACGTTTCTGTGCAGCCTGCCCTGGGGGATCCTGCTTTGGCAGTGGATGTGGACTCGATGATCTCTGGAGGTCCCTTCCAACCCCTGACATTCTGTGATTCTGTGATTCTTCAGATGCCTTCCACAGTTTTGTTTTCTACTACACAAATGTTTCTTATACAGTCATTTAAAATCAAAAAATCCCCTTTGAAGAAACACATTAAGCAAAATAGAGTATATGGTTTTACTTTGTTTCTTCCTATTTTATTCTCTCATTTTTCATCCAGCTTCTGGTCTTTTGCAAGTCATTTGTTAGGACTGTTGCAGTTTTGTGCCAGGGGGGTATGTAGTTTTTGGAGGTCTCATTCGATATGATTGTAAAAAGTGACTTTTCAGTAACACAGTATTGTTGACAGCAAACCAGAGAAGATAAGTGTGGTTGTACCAGGTCAGACAAAAGTCTGTGTAGCCCAGACTTTGTCCCCAGCAGTGGCTAGAGGATGATTCCTAAGGAAGAGTAAGAATAAAGATTGGCATATGAATAACAACAGCTACAAGCTTAGAAAATGAGAATACTTAAAAAGCAGACTGGTTTCAACTTGTGAGGGTGAAAGAGAAAAAGGAAAGCAGTGAAAAGCTTCTAGAAAAGAGCACTGGACTATTGCTCTGTTACCATAGTCATGGAGTCATTTGTTCCATGATAAATTTCAGGGTGTGTGTCAGATGGGTGTTGAACTGTTATATTCAAGTTCATGATGGGTCAATTATTCCTCTCACTGAAGAGTATCTGTTCTCTCCTAGTGTCTTCATTCTCCATTTCATCACCCTGGTGTTCATCAAGGTGTCAAACTCTGCAGTCCCCAAGGACTTCAATTCCCAGCTCACCAAAGCATCCCTGTTGCTTGCACAGTCCTGCTGTAGAAAAGCCTCCAAAGCCTGGTAAAAGCAATAATGCCAGAGTTCATTTGAGCCAACACTGAATGGCAAGGATTGGCAAGGCAGCTTCAGCACCACTGCACAGAGCACAGAAGTCATGTTAAGGATACACGATGAAGGATTTTGTGAGAAAGGTGCTGATAGGAAAGATTTTTAACACTCTGACAAAGTTCCCTGTTTAGTAACTGTGAAATTTTATTCTTTGAAGAAAAATAATAAATTATCTAGTTAATGATAAATTATTTTTGATTTTGTGGACTTACTTGAAAAAAGAAATAGAGGTTCAGCTGTTCTGCTGAAAAGTTTCAATATGAGGAGAATGGTAAATTGTATTTGACAGGGAATCTTTTGTTTGCAGTGAATCTATTTCATTTATTAATTGTGGGGTTTTCTTACAAATTATCTTTTTTTCCACAGCTCGTTTTTTTACACAAGCTCAGTCTGTGTGCATCTGAGAAGTCCTGCTTCAGTGAGGTGCACCAGTTTTCCACTGGGGAGCTGACTTTTAAACATATCTGACCTAAATCTTTTACAGTGAGGGGGACTGTCCCTTGAGAGCACAGGTGGGGTGCTTTGCCCTCAAAAACCAAGCTCTTGGTCACAGACTTAGACCAGGGCTACTCTGAAGGAAAAGAATTGCTTCGGTGTTAAGGCATTATAAATGAAAGCAGAAATTTCACCTAGACACATTTAGGACCATCTTTACTCTTAGTTCTCAGATAATGGCTAGCTGACTGAACCCAGTAAAAAACAAACAAACAAACAAACAAACAAACGGGGATTTGTTTTCCTCTGTCTAACAAATGTAATGTGATATTCACAAGTGCCACATCTGTGACACACAGCTAGGGAGAAGCAGCGTGTTTAGTACTGAAGATCTCACCTTGACCAGCGTACAACTGGTGGATGCAATAACAACTTTGTATGGCTGTTTAGGACTTTCTCTTGAGAAGGTGATTCTGACTCTTACCATTTCTGGCACAATCAGGTGAATGGACTTTAAAGACTCTCACACAGCTGACTGCAGATCCCTATTCAATTTCCAGGCAGTACTTATTTATCTTCACGTCGGAAGTGGAGTCAAAAAGATATTCTCAACCAATTGGAAACAGTGTGGCCTGTGAAACTATATACATATATGTATGTATATGTATATGTATATGTATTGTAATCCATTTACATTCAGTGAATTCTAACTTTTATGGTAGCTAATTTCAGACCTTTTTTGTCTGACTGCTTGGACATTCTTCTGCTTTGATGTGGCAATGATATTTCAAGTCTTTTGTTTTTCTTTATTACCTTCTCTATGCTTTCCTCCTTCTCCTTTTAGATGTCTTGCCAGGTGAAGAATATTATTGTTCTTACATTACTGTTGCATTCCACACATCTTTCTGAATGAATTAGCAAATGTTGCTGCATGATTAAACAAAGGGTTATAGGGACAACTCCTCTTTACAAGATGAAATCTACTTGTCCTGGCTCTTCTGGATGCCTAGAGTGTAAAATTCTTACTGTGGATTTCAAATGGCACTGACAGGAATACTGTGCTAGCTGTACCTGGGAATTCTAGGGCCTTGACAGAGCCAAAGTGAGCCAAGGACATCCCTGCAGCTGAGCACAGGTTTCTGCATGTTATTAGAGAAGTTTTGCACAGATATGTGGGAGGATAATTTCCATCAGTGGCAAAATGAGCAGGACAGAAAAGACATTTCCCCTGCTCAAGAAAGGTTATCCTAAATTTGAGTTGCCTGGAACCCAAGTGTTTCACCATATGGCTTCTCCTGAGGTCTCTGTGTGTTTGTGTCAGTTTAGAATAATAGTGAGAAACTGCTACCTTTGAGTGACAGATCTCTGTGTCATACAGCCCACTTCTGAGCACTAAATATTTCAGTTAGCACAATGTAACCATAGTAGCAGGATAAGCACCATGATTTTTTTCCCCCCTGAAAACTAAAAGAAACAGAGCAATGAACAGAAGGTGTCCCGAACACTGTGAAATGCTCAGGTCCCATCAAAGGTCTTTCTGTGTTGCTAGTATCTTGCCTTGGTAAGGTAAATTCCCAGTACAATGGAACAGGTCAAATACTCTCTTCTGGATTTTACAGACGTAGGTAGGCTGCATTTGTTTTATAGCAAAGTTGGGAGAATCTCCCTCAAGATCAATGTGGAGACAACACCTGGAGGTGCTTGTGGTGCTTATTACCAAATCTCAAGAATCCACTGACAGGAGAAGATGCCAGATTATTTTTGGATGAATGGGTGCTCCCTACTATATAAAAACTTAATACCTTGCTTCTTTTGGGCTTAATTTTCTGGCTCTGTTTCTATACGCAGACACACAGATAATCTCAAGCCATGCTCTGTCTGCACTTCACATTTTTGGCAACTGTTAATATCAAATGAGAATAGCCTGATGCCATCATTTAAGAGAGTGTATGGAAAAAATACATTTTCATAGTCAATGGAGGAAAACAAGAATCCTTGAGGATGTATTTTAGACATCTCCTCTCAGATGGTTTGTTTACTGCCTACTTCTGCCTAGTTCAGTTGTACACTTGGCCACAAAAATCCTACCTACTATCTGTGCAGATACATATATCCCAGGAGAAAACTGAGCATGAAGATATTTTTATTTAGTAAAGAAGAATGATTGAGTTTGTGGAGTCAGAATGACACTGCAGACAGGATACTTCAGTGGGATGTGGAAAAGATTGTTAAAATTTATGCCTAGCCTGATTGAAGGAAGACAAACCTGAAAAAAAGCTAATTCTGAAATGGTCTATCCTGGAAGTTGCAGTTTGGATCATTCATGTTACCTTCTGTTCTACAGGTCCCTGGAGAAGGGAGCTGGCACACACATAGAGTCTTGTCTGTAAGAGATCACTGGGGATCTCTTCTACCCAGAGGAAGAATTGGAGGAGATATCATTATTGCAGAATCACAGAATCACAGAATTAACCAGATTGGAAAAGATCTCTGAGATCATTGAGTCCAACCTATCACCTAACCCTTCTAGTTAACTAAACCATGGCACTAAGTGCCTCATCCAGTCTCCTTTCAAACACCTCCAGGGATGGTTACTCCACCACCTCCCCAAGCAGCCCATTCCAGTGGCAAATCACTCATTCTGTGAAGAACTTCCTAACGTCCAGCCTAAACCTGCCCTGGTGCAGTTTGAGACTATGTCCTCACAATATGATCTCCCCTGAGCCTCCTTTTCTCCAGGCTGAACAACCCCAGCTCCCTCAGATGCTCCTCATAGGGTTTGTGTTCCAGCCCCCTCACCAGCCTTGTTGCCCTTCTCTCAACACATTCAAGCACCTCAACATCTTTCTTAAATTGAGGGGCCCAGAACTGGACACAGTATTCAAGGTGTGGCCTGACCAGTGCTGAGTTACTGCAGCACAGCATCCATGAAATTTTAAGACAGGATAGGTGGAAAGAAATATTTCTGTTGTGGGCAGGAACAGTTGGATTTTCTGGAGGAAATGTCACTGTAGAAAAGCCCTATACATTTTAGTAGAAAAGATATGTCAAGGACAAGCTTTTGGAACAGAAAATCTACTTTTCCCCCAAGAGTGGCTTTCAATCACACAGACTTTGGGATACACCTGCTCACATTTTTACCAGAAGGTGCATCTCAGTCAGACTGATTCAGCACTGGCAGCATCACCTCACCTGTGTTTCTTGAGATTACTCTGTGCTTAAGGCTGAACATGTGCAATTCCAATGACATGAAGAGAATGGAGTGTGGGCCAATTTTGCATGCACATCCTGCTAAAGCACACACAAATGGATTGTGTGCCACCCCACAGTGACTAAGGTGGGGACCTCCTTGAAAAAAATGGCTGAAGAAAACTCATATTCCACCGGGTAAGATACAAATCTGTAAGAAATACAAATGGGAATGTTAACCAAGTGCAGGATCAAAACTGGCAGCACAGGTAGTCTAAATGGTGAATTATTCTTCTGCATAAAGGGTGTTCGTCAATTACTACTGGTTCTTTAGACAACCTACACTTCAAAAATGATTTATTATAAATATGGATGGTGAGAAATGAGTTCCCTTTACACTTATTAAGGATCTATTTCACTGTTCCTATATGAGTGTACATTCTGACCTCAAGAATCACCTATCATGAGAAAACATTTATTAATCTTCCCTACTGCAGCCCACAAGACTTCATTCCTGCCTGACTTTGGTTAAATGTTTTGTCGCATAGCTTAGTATTAAGCCTGTGAATTATCAGGATGATGTATTCTTTTAATTTGAACATTCCAGTTGATCCATTTGCACAACATGAGCTCTGTCCTGAGTTCCACACTGTGGTACAGGTGTACAGGAGGTTATGTTTTCATATGCTTGCTTTTTCCCACTGGTCTCATTTAAGGAAGCGAGTAGTATGTATGGTGGGCTGTCCAAAAGATGAATTTTCCAATTAGATTTGCCACATGGCTGAGCTTGACCAGGAGGACCTAATTTCAGGTTCTGTCACAGAGCATAACCAGATCACTGAAAATGCAGGTTGCTGGTTCCTGTACTGCCTCATACAAAGCTGGCAGGTGGTGTGATTCGGGTTGCCTGTCTGACTTTGGAACTGGTTATGACTGTGCTCAGACTTCTTTGTGCTTCTTTTCTGACTATTATGATAGTACTTTTCCTATGTTAGGAGGAAGTTCTTGCCAGAGAGAGTGATTTGCCATTGGAATGGGCTGCCCAGGGAGGTGGTGGAGTCACCGTGCTTGGAGGCGTTCAAGAAAAGACTGGATGAGGCACTTAGTGCCATGGTCTAGTTGACTGGATAGGGCTGAGTTATAGGTTGGACTGGATGATCTTGGAGGTCTCTTCCAACCTGGTTGATTCTATGATTCACCTCCTCTTCCCCTTTGTCCTGGCAGGCCATAAATCCTGCCAGGCTGGTTTAACCTTTGCTCTCCTCCTCCTGTTGTGGGCCTGGGAGTTGAGTAGAATGAGCGAAACAATGGAGGGTTTGGCCCCAGCAAAGCCTTGAGGGCTAGGTGTTTAGCACCACATGTCAGGTGTCTTGTGCTGCCCCTCAACATGCCTGAATGGTCACGCAAGGCACAAAGCTTTGAATTCATTGACCAGAACAATGCTGCTAGTGCCTATTGTACAGTTTCATTTTCAAAATGATGTATTTAATGGGGGGTGACCTTTCTGCACTGACCCTCCACTGGGTGCAGCAACCCATTTGCAGCTTGTTAACTAGGAATCACGGTGGCCACGTGTTTGCAGCTTACACTAGCAGCTCAGCAGCAGCAACTCAGTTCTTCTCTCCTTCCCCCTGCCTGGAATGTTTTGGTTTTTACCCCAGGATCATTATTGCGAGTTTGAAAAGCATCTCTCTACAGGAACCTTACTCAGGGACCAAAGCGTTGTGAGTACATATGCTAGACTTAATGCTAAGACTCCGTAAGCACAGTTAGACTTTTGCCTGGGTTTGTGTTCCTATTTTTCCAAGTTCTGATCAATTAAACTGTTTAATTCCGTGTTTATAAACACCCTTTGTGCAACTACTTCCTGTTGACCGCAAATCCAAAGAATCTCAGGGAATTTCCCCAAATTTTTGAATATTGATAGTTAACAATTAATATTAAGACATAAATTAATATTAATAATGACACATTATTAATTTCTGCCACACCATTTCTGTTTCTTTTTCATGAAGAAACATACTGTGTAAAACAAACAAACAAACAGACACCTCACAAACTCTGGACCCCAGGGGCTGGGAGTCAGCCCACGACATTCATCACTACATGCATTCATTGGTGCTGCACAAGAAGACTTCACGTTGAAGACCAGGGGTTTTCTTGATTTTTTTTTTTGGGGGGGGGATGAGTTGGTTTTGTGGCTTTGGGTTTTTTAAAATTTTATTTCAAGACTGTAATAAAAAGTTAGAAACAAACAAACAAACACAAACATATCTGTGGCCTAAGAGAAACATCAGCTTTTTTTTACCCAGTTCTTCTGTTCAACCAGTTCTTAAGGTTGAAGCCTCAGCACTGATAGTGCCACTCCTTCCTCTGAAAGTTGCCTCACATCTCAGTCCTTAACTGGGTTAAAAGAAGTAATTATCCTTTGCTAGCCCCAGATAGTTTCCTCCACAGGTAACTCAGAGCTGAGCATCGCAGTATTTGTGCCTGCCTCTGCCTCTCTCTTTTCCACATAACCTTTAGCTGGCTGAGGCTGCTGTGGAATGGATGTCGGGAGAATCATGACACAATCTGCTACCTGTGTGCACTGTTCTAGAGCCCAGTTTTGTGATTGTTACATGACTTTTTGCTCTGTCAGAGCATGATAAGGAGACTGAAAATCCTTGCACACTTGGTTTTTGGTTTATGTTGTGTGCTTCCAGCAAAGAGGAAAGCAGCTTAAAGAGGAATGGAGAATCTGGACCAGAGATGTCATAGTTTTTAGGGAAGATAATAAGACAGGGATATTTTAGAAGAACTTTTCCTTTGACTACTCATGCCTTTTCCCTTCAGAAATGGCCTTTCATATGGAGATAAATGTAACCAGGTACACAAGGCTTTCCACACAACCATTGTATGCTTCAGCATGAAAAGAAGTATGGTGATGTATTACAACGCTCATTTGCCAAGGTGCTCTTTTTGTTCTTCCTAGAGCTTGCCTTTGATCTCAAGGATATATTTATTCTGCAGCATCTGAGTGGTTCTTTTGTGTTGGGCCTGTTCTCAATTACAGTAGTTTACAAAAGCAATATAGATGAATATCACAAGAGTAGTTAGGGAAGTATTAGATGGAAGGCTTTTGATTTGGAAAAGCACAGTTGGAATGAGGCTAATTCCAAGACTTCTATTTTCCCTGAATTAAACTGTGAGTTTCAGGCTGAGATGGGCTCTAAAACATGCTGCTAACCTGAACAGTCTGGTAGATCTTGACCCTGGTTTTGCTGTATAGATACAGACCAGACTTACTCAAACCTGCATTGTTCTCAGGAGCTCACAAGCTCCAGCTAAGCTCTCCCTAATCCTAGAAGGTATTCTGAGTTCACAACAAGGCACATCTCAGTTTACATATAGGTTACCAGTATCTTTTTTCTCTCTTGCTTATCCTTTTTATTTTTTCCAGGCAAATTTCTTCTGCAAACAGCTTTGTCAGTGCCTTAATTAAATCAGAAGCCTCATGAAGGTGGTTATTGCAGCACTACACCTTGGCAATAAGCAGCCTGCATTGGTTTGAGTTCTACCATGCACTACTAGAGCTACACAGCTGCTAGCGGGCTCAGGGTTAAAGCAGAGCCTGGTTGCTTGTTCATGAAAACAAAAACTGGGTCAGTAGTAAGTAATAAATACTTGTGGATACTCCTCAGGTTAAATCACCAACATTACATCCTCTTAAGATGGTCTTCTGAAGCCACAGCTGGTGCAGTGTGTGGTGCAACAGTGTCAGTACTGCACCTGTGCTCCAGGCATTGCTCTTGCTGGAGCTATGGCAGGGTGTAGCTCTGCAGTATGGGGCCCTTTGGTATTGGAGACATTAGTCTCCCTGCTTGCTGAGATGGAGTGGGACTGTGTGTTGCAGGAGGATTTCTGGGGGGGGGGGGATAGTTCCCTTCTGTAAAAACAATTAATAGAATTACCATCTCCCCATTCTCCTTCTGATGAACTATACTGTGAATCTACACAGGTTTTGTGCCAAAATGGAAAACCAGACCTTTCACTGAGAAATGTTTGTGGGGAGTCAATTCAGGAAACGTAGCAAATACAGATGGAGAATATAGCCAGAAATGTCTTCTGTCTACTATTCCTCACATTTTTCATCTTTGCCTGTCTGCAAAGACTTGTTCTGAAAGTCTTCTCACGCATATTGTATTCATTTACCACCCATGGATGCTGCTTGTTTATTCTTCTCTGTTGTTTTCATTGATCTAATGTGAATGTCACCTTGAACTGAAAGAGCATTGCCCTTGTTAGGTGTGCAGAGTATTAAAAAATATAAAGATAAGCATACAAGCTATAGGGGCCAGGCAAGTTTTTGGGGGGATTGTAAGAGGTCATGACACTAAATCTGAAGAGTCCACAAAAAGGCAAGATGCTGTTAGCAGGGTGTGTAATATTTTTAAGTATTTATTTTGGTATTTGTTTTTTCCTGAGCAGAAGCATATCTAGGTACTTACTGATAAGTTTTTTGTTCACATTAAGACAGCTAATATGGGGCCAGTATGCAATTTGGCTGTGGATAAATTATAAGAGGTATATAAGTGGGAAAAAAATCCCTTGCAAGAAGATTCCTGCCAAGGATAAGCACCTTCTTTTTATGCAGCTGCTTCGCAGATGAAGGAAAACTCAGACTCTTCCTTGCCAAACAAAAGGCAGTTCTTCAGTTTAACAACTTCTCCTTTAGTGCATAAATATTTTTTTGGCACGTGACTATAACAAAATGTTTTCAGAAAAATGACATTGTGAGTATGCCTGCAACATTGGCAGATGAGTGTTGGTCTGTTCGTTTTCTAAATATATGGCTAAATGCATTTAGCCATAATAATGTTGGCTGTGACAAGTGGTCCTGTGCTTGCTAGTCCCATGCAGCTCTGTCAGCCCTCTTGGTCAAACAGCAACTGCACACTGTCATTGTGTGCTTTCATCCTGGGCACAAAAGCTGCACACAAATTGCCTTCAGATCTTCCTTGACAAAATAGATTTTCTTAGCTTCTTTCTCATTTTTGTACCATAGACTCTTTAGCTTAATCATTCTGGCTGTTAAGAGCACCAGGAGATTGCCTATTTTACTGCCACAGAGAAACAGGCTACACTCAAAAGAAAAGTTTAAGAGGCTGTGCTTTTTAAATAACACAAAAGACAAGAGCTCTATAATTTTCTGTAGTTGGTGGGCACTTTGGCCATCTTTTCTCCTGTAAATGTGTGACAATTCACAGTATCACCAAGGTTGGAAGAGACCTCACAGATCATCAAGTCCAACCCTTTACCACAGAGCTCAAGGCTAGACCATGGCACCAAGTGCCACATCCAACCTTGCCTTGAACAGCTCCAGGGACGACGACTGGAATCTGGTCCACCAAGAGGAAACTTCCTAGTGACAAGTTGGCGGCTGACTAATAACACCTGGACCATTTTATTGCCTTTTCCAGGCCTACCCACCCTTAAAAAGAGATCAGTGCACTCATACCATAACCTGTACAATCTGACTGCAGAAGTTCACAGCATGCCAAAGCACTGAACGCAATATCCCTCACCTCCCACCATTGCCTGTGTCTCCTACAGAAACCTTTGCTCCTGTATATATGTGGCCTTGTGGATATGTGGTTTATAAGTGTTTTGGCAAGCACTTTTTAATTTCAAAGGAGTCAGGGAGAAGCTGAGAGGTCGGGTCCGCTCCTCAGCAACTGGCAAAGATAGATCTGAGAACACCCAAGCAGTAGCTCAGGTGGAGAAAGTAATAGAAATGTACGTCTATTGCTATTTTTTCCCCCTTGAATTAGTTACATATACTTCTTCTGATAGGTTTCTCATTTGTGACCTACATGGGTTTTTACGAACTGAAATGCAGAACAGAAAGTTAGCCAAGTCAGTGATAAAGCCCACTCTTGACAGTTTTCATCTAAAAGATGGAATCTAAGTGCAAGCACTTGCTGAAGTGTGCCCAGGATTCAACTGAGTTCATCAGGAGGAAAATTCAATGATTCAGGATGTAGATGCTCATGAATACTGTAGCCACAAATATACTTCCTGAGGAAGTCTAAATAAATTAAGCAACTTTAAAAATATCTTTGTGTTTTTTCTTCTCTTCAGACACACAAAATTGTAACAAGATGAAGACCAGCTGCCTATACACACCTGTCTAGTGCTATCTATGATTTCTAGGGGTCTCTAAGACATCAGGTTCAGGTTGGCATATATGACATAAGACTTGTGGAAGATTCATTTGGTCTCACTGCTAGATGCTGGGTGAGATAATCCATAGCACCTAAAATAGCACTGAGCCCTGTCAGAGAAGTTATTTCCTCTGGTGGATACTGCAGGAGAGGCTTAGAGGTTTGTCCATTTATATCCATTGCCATTTATATCTGCTTGATTATGTGGAGTGGAGGAAAACATTTTGTCCTTAGAAAGCTTTAGAAAATCAGGGCATATCTGCTGATGCCAAGACATGCTACAACCCCAAATTTCATTAGAAACATTTTCTGAGCCACTGCCTGGACAGTCATTGAGAGAAAATTTATCCATTTGGCAAGTTACATTGACATGCAATCCAAGTCTAAAAAATAGACATAAGTGACTTTAAAACATTAACGTGTTGAAAATTTGCAATGACAAAGTGAGATCTTTTAGCTGGACAGAAAAGAGAAAGGATTCCTGGCTCAGGAAACAGCAACTTTTAAAATCTGTTGCAACCTACCCACTCTGATCAGTGCCATTCTCCCTTGCTGGCCTGCTCTTGTACTTAACAGAGTTGCTCTTCGTGGGTATTCAAACAGTACTCTGCTGGAAGAAAGAAGCTCCCACGGCTCTTTTCTGCTATGAACATGGCAAAGGAAATGAGAAAGGGAAGTTCTCTCCTATGTGATAGCACTGTTTACTTTCAACTGCACACCCTGAGGGCCATTGAGACGTCTAAAGAGAAAAGTGTCTACAAAGACATTTAAAAAGTACTTACTTCTTGCTGATTTAAGTGGCTGCTGCTCCTGAAAACCCCACAAAATGTGTAACTAAGCCTAAAAGTGTGGCCCAGGACTCCTTTCAGGAGTATGCAACTTGAGGGTGCTGATACTGTGTGTGCAGTGCCTGACATTTGGTAAGATCCAGCCCAGAGCTCCGGTCAGGCACCGCTGGTTCAAGCCTGTCCCAACAGTGAGGATGCAAGGACTGTGCTGGCAGACCAAGCCCAGGTGAAGCCCAAGCTTGCTCTGTTGGCTCATTATGATGTGAGTGGACAAACACTCCAGACACCCAAGCTGGGCTTTCTTTGGACAGAAAGAAATTGTAGAGCAAGATTTGAAGCAGAAGGAGGGGTTTGTTTGCAACTTTGAAATTTCCTTGGCTTTGAGGATGAGACAATGTACAGGTTCCCCAGTGCCCTTTATACTGAGCTACAGCTATGCTTCCCAGCACCTCGTATTTTTGTCGTGAACTGCAGCTAACCGGGTGTATTCCCCACACTGTAATCAAGGAATACACTGTAGCCAAGTTTTCCTTTAAGCTAACACCCTCTGCTGTTCACTTCTGCACATTGTGCATACGCAAAAAGTAGCTGCAGTTAAATTGACTCCTGATTTCTCTGTGGTCTAGCACTTTCTAGAGTACTGTCCTGCTTTTACTTCTGTAATTCTCTGAAACTTGGAGAGCAGTGCTTTACTGACCTGACCTCTGCCTTGTACGTCTTTCAGAAAAGAAGTTTTAACAGTTTTGATCTGTGCAACTGCAGGATTCATTTTTTATGTTATCCAAAACAGCCTGGTAGTACTTTGATGATGTTGGATGTTGGGGCCTTAGTTTACGTTGTGGAGGCAGGGAATTAATGTGGCTGAGTCAGGAATTTATAGAAAGACAGAGTTATTTTATTTTCCCCAAAACCTGCCCCCAAAACTAGACACAGAAATTAATTTAGTTTTAATTAGTGGATTCAGTTAGGCTGAGAAGATCTATAAGGATACCAGAGGTGGAATTGACTGTTTTGGAAGTCAGAAGTTGGAAAAGTCTGAGCTATTAAATATAGCATCTCCACTATTAATCAGGCTGAGCCATTAATGTTTACTCACAGGTGAGTCAGGCTGGCTGAAAGTAAGGACAGTCCAGATGCTTGTCCCCTTGCTCTCTTTCAGAAGCCATCCAAGGATCGTTAAGGACTACTGAGCCTGCATAAAGGGTGCTTATGATGAAAGCTGTCCAAAGCAGAGACAGCCTTGTCCCTCAGGAGCTTGTCCTTCGGAGTGCCAGGGGACTCTTTCTTGCAGAATCTATCCAGGCAGGGGAGAACTCTAAGGTGAGAACCCCAAGGCAGGAAGTCCCCCAATATTTATACCCTTCCTAGACAAAGAGCAGAGTTACCACTGCCGAGGCGCGAAGACCACAGCCAATCCCCAGCCCGATTCCAGTGCGGGCACTGCACAGGGCACCCCTCATGCCAGAAGGGCCCTTTGCAAGGCAGGGGGAGGAAACAAGTCTTTTTGTGCCTTTTCCTCTCCCATTCAAACCACAGAGGGAGAGGAATTTGGGGGTATGCAGGACTCCAGGACAGTTTAGTAATTCGAAGTCTGTGAGATTGATTTTTTTTTTATGCTGTGTTTTTATTTGACATAATTATGAAAGTTGGATGTGTTTCAGTGTGAAAAGTGATTGCTCACATTTCAGAGGTTTTGATTTTGGAGAGCACACTCCTTTTTCCGTGTTTAAAGAGTCAGTGTGAATGAGGTATTAGATTCTGAGTTACCATGTAAACCAGACATCTAGGCTTGCCTGCCTGTGAGCTACAGGCACATGCTGTTCAGCAGCTCTTTATGTCTTGACCGGCCCATGCTTTGGGGATAAGGTCAAGCAAATGACGTAGCCCTAGAACAATATATTATTTGTCACTGGGAGAAAGGTGTTAAACCAAAAGGACTTTCAGTTCTTTGCTATGAAAAGACAATTAAATGGCAATAGAAGAAGCAGAAGAAACTGCTGAGCTCTCCTCTGCAGTCTCACAGCACCGTGACACAAGTCCTGCTCCGTTTAGTCTTCCTACTTCTGTACAGAACCACCCAGCACATTGTGCTTTCTAGCAATCCCCCCGGCAAGAAAAGGGTTTAAGGATAACCTAACTTTAGGAATGCTATTTTCTAGGGGCAAGAACCTCTTTCTCTAGTGCTGTTCTTCATGTGTAAAACAATAAATGGTGAGCTAAGCTTTATGAATATAATCTGCTCAAACATTTCTTCCTCTCTCAATGCTACTAGCAACAAATTAACTGGTATTTTTTCTACTGGGTTTAGGCAGCTGCAGGCAGGGTTAATTCTTATCAGTCACACAGGATTGTAGCAGGATTAATCTCATGAGTTCCTCTCTCTTACTGACAACTACTGAAGCCATTTCAAAAAACCCTCTGGGTCTGTTTCTAACCCTCAGGTTTACTGACCACCCAAAGTTGTCCCTGAGCATCTGTACTGAAAAAAAAGAGACACCATCCCCAGAAATCCCTTTTCCTGGTGGCAGCTGTGCTGCCATTTCTAATTCGACTTTCTAAAAGGCATCAAAAGATTAATTGCAATCTCTTTGTAGGCTGCTAATCCAAAGCTCTATATTACAGTGCCTTGCTGTCTTTCTGAATATGACACTAAGCAGACAATAAACACAGTAGTGCTGGAGAGGTGCTGTAGCAATATTATCAAATATGTATTGATACCCCTTCTAGAAACCCCCCTGAGGGTAGGGTGTCCCTGCCCATGGCAGGGGGGTTGGAACTAGATGATCCTTGTGGTACCTTCCAACCCGGAATGATTCTATGATTCTAAATAGCTGCAACACCCCCAAGGCAATTCTACAGGTCTAGTCAGGTCAAGAGTCATGGGATGATATACAGCTCTCCTTACTTTTTGCTCATGGGCATCATCAACCTTCAAACTTATGTATTGCTGACAGCTACTGCTATGAGATGTCTTTGGTTATTGTACAGTATTTCTATGTACGTTGCTAGTTTGCTGAAACAAAAAACTTCTTGGTAGGACAAGCTGGCCTGAAACTAGGATTCTGGATGAGGGCATGGAGTCAGTCATCAGCAAGTTTGCAGATGACACCAAGCTGGGGGCAGATGTGGCTGGGTTGGAGGGCAGAAGGGCTCTGCAGCGGGACCTTGACCACCTGGACAGATGGGCAGAGTCCAAGGGGATGGTGTTCAATAGCTCCAAGTGCAGGGTGCTGCACTTTGGCCACAACAACCCCATGCAGAGGTACAGGCTGGGGTCGGAGTGGCTGGAGAGCAGCCAGCCAGAGAGGGATCTGGGGGTGCTGATTGATACCCGCCTGAACATGAGCCAGCAGCGTGCCCAGGTGGCCAAGAGAGCCAGTGGCATCCTGGCCTGCATCAGGAATGGTGTGGTCAGCAGGAGCAGGGAGGTCATTCTGCCCCTGTACTCTGCACTGGTTAGACCACACCTTGAGTATTGTGTTCAGTTCTGGGCCCCCCAGTTTAGAAGGGACATCGAGATGCTTGAGCATGTCCAGAGAAGGGCAACGAGGCTGGTGAGAGGCCTTGAGCACAGCCCTACGAGGAGAGGCTGAGGGAGCTGGGATTGTTTAGCCTGGAGAAGAGGAGGCTCAGGGGTGACCTTATTGCTGTCTACAACTACCTGAAGGGTGGTTGTGGCCAGGAGGAGGTTGCTCTCTTCTCTCAGGTGGCCAGCACCAGAATGAGAGGACACAGCCTCAGGCTGCGCCAGGGGAAATTTAGATTCGAGGTGAGGAGAAAGTTCTTCACTGAGAGAGTCATTGGACACTGGAATGGGCTGCCCGGGGAGGTGGTGGAGTTGCCGTCCCTGGAGCTGTTCAAGGCAGGATTGGACGTGGCACTTGGTGCCATGGTCTAGCCTTCAGCTCTGTGGTGAAGGGTTGGACTTGATGATCTGTGAGGTCTCTTCCAACCCTGATGATACTGTGATACTATGATTTCACTGTCTTGATACATATATGCATCCTGATAACCTATGATAAACTATGCCATTCCATGATGTTTAGCCTGGAGAAGAGGAGGCTCAGGGGTGACCTCATTGCTGTCTACAACTACCTGAAGGGACATTTTAGCCAGGTGGGGGGTGGCCTCTTCTCCCAGGCAACCACCAATAGAACAAGGGGGGACAGTCTCAAGTTATGCCAGGGGAAGTATAGGCTGGATGTTAGGAGGAAGTTCTTCACAGAGAGAGTGATTTGCCATTGGAATGGGTGGTGAAGGCACCGTCCCTGGAGGTGGTCAAGAAAAGCCTGGATGAGGCACTTAGTGCCATGGTCTAGTTGACTGGATAGGGCTGGGTGCTAGGTTGGACTGGCTGATCTTGGAGGTCTCTTCCAACCTGGTTGATTCTATGATTCTATGGTTCCCTGTCTTAACCATATGTGTGTGTTTAAGTTAAAGAGAGTTAGGGCATAGGTAGCTGTGATGGTTTGGGTGTTCCCCACCACCCCCGCCCCCCCACTTTAGAAATCACCCAGACTAGACTCAGCCAGCTCTGGAAATATGAATGAAGCTATTTATTTACAGCTAGCACAATATACAAGCAGATATTTACAGTATATACAGTTATAGACAGAAATATACAAGGTAAAAGGTAATACAGAAAACACAACTCCCCTCCCAGAAACCTGAGTCCCCAGGAGGGGCTCTCAAACACCCCTGCACCTTCCCCCCCTGCCCCTCTCAACCTTATCCCAGTTCCAAGGAAGAATTGAGGCTCAGCCAGAGGTTAAGAAAAGCAAAACGGGGGTTAGTCCAAATGAAAGGGTGTGTTAGAGAGATGCAGCTCAGCCAGCAGCCCAAGCAAGAGTGAGAGAAAAAAAATGGCGAGAGTGTTATTTAATGTTTTCATTTCTTGTTCCCATATTCCTTAGCGAGACTCTGAGAGGAGAAGACATCACCACTGTTTGCCTTTCACAGCCTGTAATCTAGTTCTTCTCACCAAAACATTCTAGCCTGCTTCAAACTAGCACAGTAGCTTAAGATTCCCACTACAAAAAAAGATAGCACTCTCAAAGAGAGATGGAATAGCCATATGACAAGAACTTGTCTCTTTCACCAGGAGAGCAGTGAGAGCCAATAACATGCTCAGTTCAGGCAAATCAAGAAGGAGGCACTTTGATCACTGACCTGAGCTCTCAGACAACTGAATTGTTTATGCAAAGCTTGTGTACAGTACAATTTTATTGGTAAAGATTTCTGGTGTCTTTGCCTTTGTTGTTACAAAAGTGGTCATCTTGACATCATAACACAACAGTCCCCACCTGTCCCAGCCAGCAATATTTGCTCTTCAATACTATTTCTTATTCCAGCACTTTACTTTTGCCTCATATAATCTGTGTGAGCTGGGGCTGGCCATGTCTGCTAGTGGTACTGTACTCCAGTTATTGCAGGTCTGACTTGCTTGTTTGTATGGAACCATGTTGGGCTACTACTACCCTGCTTTACTCTCTGGCCTGCAGGAAGTTATATAAAAACATTTAACATTTAATAAATGAAGATTCAGCAGGATTGAGCACTCTTTGCTGAAATATTGAGCTCCCTATTACATTTTAAAATGCTTGCTTTTTATATCTATTATTGACACCACTATTAGCAAGGCAGACTTTATACCCTGAGCTTTGTATACAGCAAATGGAAATAAATGGTGTTGACTAAAGCGACTCCAAAGCAGAAACAAGAGAATAGGATTTTTTTTCTTCTCGTCTTTACTCAGTAGCTGCTTTTTGATATGAGGCATCAGACTGCTCAAAAATGGGAGCCAACACATGAACACTGGGAGTTGTTAGCCCCCGGTAGCTTTCTCAGACTTTTTCATTTCTTCCTTTGTAAATTTACATCTTGGCACAGCACTCACAAAAAGCAGTTAGAGACCTACCACTGGCCATTTGTTTCATATGTCTCAGGACACAGTCCACCTCAAAATTTGAGCAGACTGTTGTTAGATCCAAGTAAAGGTATTTTTTAGTTCATGAAAGAGATGTCTTTAATCTGTAATAACCAGCATTTGGGCTGCAGACAGTTTCTTCTGACTTGTTAGTGAGGTCCAGCAATGACAACAACTGCCTTCATAAAGCCCAATGAGAAAAGCTTTTAAGTTGTAATTTATATTTCATATAATTGTTGCTCTTTCCTTGTGCTTGCTGCCAATGGACTGAAAATGCCAGCTGACTCTGTTTGGAGGGGTTGTACTGAAGGAGGGATTTCTTTCAGTGCCTCAGGCTGACTAGCATTGTGCTGAAGTTCCCCTAGAGACAGCAGGATAGTTGTATCTTCACTGAGAAATAGGCTTCTCCTGAGAAGTAACATTTAAAAAGGGGAAAAAAGTATTCTTGCAGATATTTATTAGCCCAAACTATTTGCCTGGGAAACATTAACAAGGCTGCATTTGCAATCACGTTTGTTTAAACAGAGCAGCATGAAAATTCACAGGAAATTCTCCACAGCTCCCTGTGCTTCTGCACAGCTCACCCAGCCTGTATCTTAAGGCAGTTTGACTCACACAAGATGGCAAAGGAATTCACAGGTAGGCCTGCAGCCATCAGGAATTTCTACACCCTGGATGTCCTGCTGTTACATTCAGGAGGACATTGCAATTTATCTTTCAGCAAATGGTGAGTTTTTAATAATTCCACTCCACTGTGGGCTTGAGATTTCACTCTGTGATCTAAAGACTCTAAAAACCTGCAACTAAGTCCTGTTTTCCTACTGTATTTGGGCAAAGTATTGCTCCACCATCTTTTATTTCTTTAAGTGTTTACTTACTTATTTCACAGAGGTCACTGATGCTTAGCCTGAAATCTCAGAATCCAGCTTCTCCTGAAGTTCAAGGGAGCTTCAGCTAGACAGACTAGCTGGAGGAATGGAAAGCAGATGGGGAAAGATACCAACAAAATTCTTTATTTCTCAGATGATTATTGGAGTACATTTCATAAAAAGTGCAATTTATAGACTCAAATACTGATTTCCCCCCCCAGTTTTGGGGTATTTTTGTTTTTAAATAAAATAGCTCAAGATTATGTGTCATTTTTATGATCATGTAACACTTGTGAAGTTAGCAATATTTCTCTAACTCACGATCATCTAATGAATAAAATAGAGCAGATCTATTTAAAGACCACAGCATGATATGAGAGACATTAGACCAGGGGAAGAGAGCAAGGAGGAAGGAGCAGCACAGACAATGCGTGATTAACTAACTATGACCCCCTTTGCCTTATTCCCCTATCCCCCATGGTCACTCAGTGGGAGAAGCTAGAGAATTCACGAGTGAAGAATGGAGGGTGGGGGAGGGGAGAAGTGTTTTTAAGATTTATGTGACTTTTGACTCTGAATTTTGATTGGCAAGAAATTAATATCTACAAGTCAAGTCTGGTCTGCCTGTGATGGTAATTGCTGTGTGACCTCCCTGTCCTTACCTTGACTCATGGGTCTTTTGTTGCATTTTATCTTCCCTATTCAAATGAGGAGGAGGAGTGATAAAGTAGCTGTCATGTGCATTTGATGTTCAGCCAAGGTCAATCCATCAGAGAGCTGCAGAGGCCTAGTGTCTAATAAAACAAGTCTTTAGACAGAAAGGCACTGATTAAGTATTAGTAAAATGTTAGCATTTTCCTGGACTTCAAAATAAAGAAGAAAAGTCTAAAAGTGGGCACTGGCAGCTATATTCCAATTTTATTACAGTAAAGTAAAACTGGATATACAGTGAATTCAGACTGAAAAATCAAGAAAATTTCACAGAATAACAAAGCAAGAAAACACAAAGGAGTAAAGTAGATGGACACAACAGAGTAGGGCCTTGAGGGCAAGTATGAGAAGCTCATGACATGAAAGATGACAGAAGAGGAAAAATTTGAAGGATGGACTGACAGTGGGGGAGTTTCACTTGCAAGCTGTAAATAAGATAGAAGAGAATACAAGCTCCAAAAGAGAAGACTGTTTAATAATCAGATAGCTGAGGACTAAAGTGTCAAAGGCAAACATAAGAGATTGCCTTTTTCTTTATTTCCTCCCCTCCTTGCCCTTTTATCTTTTAAGGCACTGGAACTCCCTTTCTTATTAGGTATCACTTGCAGATGCAAAACATCACCAGCTCTTTGCTTAATCGGGGACAGAGTGGAACAAAACTGATATTTAATTTGCATATAGACCTGCAAAATACTTTGTCAAGACTGGACATGCTAATTTGTGGTTGTGTTTTCAGGAGGTGTCTATCAGATACCAGTACTTTTAGGTCACTGAGTTAAAACATCAGTAGCTCCTTGCTGCACATAACTATTTTGATGGATGTCTTACAGCTGTCAGCATGCTGAACCTGCTTGTTGTTGGCTTCCAAAGGACTGGTTTAATGATTGTACAAATGATGCAAGAGGTAAACTTGGAAAGAAAGTATCATGGAAAATGTTAGAATGAAAGAATATTTGCCCCCTGAATAAGCATGTTTTCACATATATCTAACAATTCAGAAACTGGAAAAGTGAAAAAAAAACCCAACATGTTTCCTGTCATTGTCAATACTGAGGCAATTGGACAAACTGCCACTAGCAGGCTGAAACATGCCAGTAGATTGGTTTGAACAAGAACATAATTAGCACATAGGCATAGATACGAGAGCTGGAAAATGTTGCCACATTTAACTACAGGACTCAGGACGGTTTTCTGCTGCTTGCTGTCTACTACTTTGACAATGAATGATGACAGTAAGTAGCAATTAAACCTTTTCATCAGCTTGATGAGTGTACTTCATGCTACTAGGCAAGTATGTTTAGAGTGTTAGTGGTTCCATATCAACACTGGGTTGTCTGTGTAGCTTGATATTTTAAATATGTTGGTTCAATTTCCTAGGAAGATTATTTAGCAGAACTGAATTGGTGAGATTTGCAACTGGTTGCATTTAATTTTGGACATAATTTTGAGTATAATTACTACCTTTGAAGGGGTACAGTCCTGATACCAGTATGTGGAATAATCACCTATGCTTAGAAAAGCAGTACAGTTAGTGGATCAGGTTTTCATTTAGGTAAATTTGTGTCAACTAAAAGCCCCCCAATGCCTGAATTATGCTTGCATCCTTTATAAATATTGCTGTGAGGCTCTGTGCTACCACTTTGTCCTCTTCATGAACTCCCAACTAACCTCACTTTCCCTATTTTTCTTCCTCTTTTATTCCTCACTGTTTCTTATGCTTTCCAATAGCTTCACACTTGTCTTTGTTCTGTGTCCACTTATTTTATTGTGAGGCATAGCTTGATACTTGGACTGTTTTATGGCATATTTTCCTGGGAGGTGGTATGGAACACCCTGTCCCAAATATCCTGTGCTAGCAACAGTAAACTGCTCTGAGCAGGCTGAGATACCATGGTATCAGAAGAGACGGGGAGACGATGGCTTAACATAAGTAAATTCCAAATCCGGATCCATCCATTTATTGCTCCCCAAGCATGGGTTTATATACTTTCTATCAGAAGGCTACATAAGAAGGTTACAAATCATGTTAAACTCTGATTGGTTACATACACCTGCGTTAGGACTATGTTAGGATTACACACTAATTAGCACAGACATTCTTCATATTCTCTCAACAACATGTACGTTGTGTCTGAGCAGGTCTGCCAGCAGAGATAGGCGAAAACCACAGACTCCAGGCTTACATTCGTTTACATTTGTTACACCAGTCTCTAAGGTCATTCCAACCCTCTATCAGCACTTCTGAACTCGTGCACTCCTCGCTTGTCCATGGCTTGTTTTCCACTGTATAATATTACTATTCCAACACTCCCAAATTGTACCTTCAGTGGGAGAGTAGTTGGACCTTCTAAGCTCTATTTAGAGCTCTGTGAGGTGTACTGTATTCCCCAGGGTAGGGTTAAAACACTTCCCAGCCATTAAGGTGCATATGACAGCAGATGGTCACTAGCTGATAAGAAGTTACAGAGCTACTAGGAGCTTAACTAAGTCTCTACCTTCTATGCTTAGAATCAGTAGAAATAGTTTACGTGGAGTCTGTGACTGAAGAACCTCTGTTTGTTGTGATTTTTATTATGAGGAACATGTAGCTGGACGCAGGAGCTGGCTGAGCACAGTTGCCAGGGCAGCAGGAAAGGTGGTACTGGTGGAGAAACAGTGGTACTGGTAGTAGCTCAGCTGTTCCAGATAGCACTTCGTCAGAAGTGAGAAACATGCAGTGTTTCTTGCTGAATACAACTTCCTGGAGAGGACAAAAGGGCTTGACAACAATTTGAAGAGTGGCTACTGTTTTCCCTGGTACTACTACACCTTGAGTACTGTGTTCAGTTCTGGGCCCCCCCAGTTTAAAAGGGACATCGAGATGCTTGAGCGTGTCCAGAGAAAGGCAACGAGGCTGGTGAAAGACCTCGAGCACAAGCCCTATGAGGAGAGGCTGAGGGAGCTGGGATTGTTTAGCCTGGAGAAGAGGAGGCTCAGGGGTGACCTTATTGCTGTCTACAACTACCTGGGGGGTGGTTGTGGCCAGGAGGAGGTTGCTCTCTTCTCTCAGGTGGCCAGCACCAGAATGAGAGGACACAGCCTCAGGCTGCGCCAGGGGAAATTTAGGCTCGAGGTGAGGAGAAAGTTCTTCACTGAGAGAGTCATTGGACACTGGAATGGGCTGCCCGGGGAGGTGGTGGAGTCGCCGTCCCTGGGGCTGTTCAAGGCAAGGTTGGACGTGGCACTTGGTGCCATGGTCTAGCCTTGAGCTCTGTGGTAAAGGGTTGGACTTGATGATCTGTGAGGTCTCTTCCAACCCTGATGATACTGTGATACTACAGATTCGATTTCTCTAGATTTTTTTTTTAAACAACGCATTTGCTACGCAGAAGCTTTTAGTGCAGAAAGGGATGTTCTTAATAAACTTAATAAGGGTTATATCTTCAGTATGTACTTTAACAACATACATATTTTTGCTATTGGAATTTTAGGTTTTAACTAAGGCCTCCTACCTCTTTGCAGAACTGTAAATGTAGATTTATTATTCCTACAGAGAATGATGACTCCAGGAAGAAGACAGGTGTGAAAAAGGAAAACAATCAATGCAGGCTGTATATTTATACCCTGAGAAATCAGTCTAAGATGTGTGTAAATCAGACACATTGAAAACTTGAGAAATAATATTTTAAAAAACTGTCTCCTTGAATAGAAAATAGTATTTTTAAACAAACATACATTATGATAAGTGCTTAGATAAATATAGTTAACACTGGTTTATGAAACATTTTTTTTCTTCTCAGAGATTTAACTCTATTATGTCAAAGATCTGAAGACAATCGTGATTGAGGGAAGTAAAATGAGGTGCTGTGAAGGCATAACTTTAACAGTACTTTCTCTAAATTTTCTTACATCAGTACCACTGAATGCTATGACAGACTTTGCCAAGTGATGCATTCTAAATGTGGCCATTTGGGTCTTCTGGTTTAGCCTGATCTCCGTATTGTCCAGATCTAGCACCTTTTGGAAATCATCACAGCTTTCCCCTGGATTTCCTTCCCAGACTTTCTTCATGCAGCAATGAGAACATGAGAGCAAGGTGTACAACTGGACCTTGTCGAAGCAGGAAGCCAGGACCTGTAAGGGGTGCATCTCTATGTGTAACACCTGGGAAGCACAGTGTTTGGAGGGACGAGAGCAGCCTGGCCTGGCAGGTGGTGCATGCCTGGTTGCAGGTGCTCCTATTAATGTTTCCAGGGCACTGCTCAGAATGCTGATTGGGAAGGTATCAGGAAAGGAAGGGAAAACCCATGCTTTTCAGCTACTTTCTGCCTTCCCAGACGTTCCTGTTCTGATTCCCCAAAGACCCATTACTCTGAAGACTGACGTTATGGCTGTGTGAGAAAGAGACCTTGAGTTCCTGATGAGGCTTTGAGAGTTTTAGACATGTTTTTTTCCTCTCCTTTGTGCTTGTTGTGTGATGTGGTTCATGTCTCTTGCGTAAATTAATCGTCAGTGAGGGGAGAGCAGTGAGTAATTCTGCCTCTCCATAAACCCAAGCACTTAAAATCCATTTCCAGTGTCATGTTGTGTGCAATCTAGCTGAACTGACATCGTGCACCAAAGCACAGCAGCCAATTGGGAATGACGTGGCTTTTGCCGATTCCTTTTCAAGATGAAGCATCATTTTATGGAACTTTCATACACGGTTCTTGTTTATAGCTTTTTCTGGGCTCTGTGAAAACGGATAATCTGAACCGGCCAGGTGATATTCGTGGGAATGCAGACCCTTCAGGGAGCTTCAGTGCAAGATGAGGGAAGCACGCTTCCCGGCGCAGGCGGAGAGTCGGGAGTCAGGACAGGTCCCTCCAGGAGCTCAGAGAGAGAGGGTTCGAAGACCTTTAAGATCATTGAGTAAGAACCCTATCCAGCACAACATCGAACAGAAACGCCGCCTCGCCAAGGAAAAGGTGCCGCTGGTGTGGGGGATATTATCTCCTGACCATACCCCCTCAGACAACAGACGCGGGGCATGAGGCCAGCCACCCTCCGCTCCCTGGCGCCTGACGAGGGGTCCCCGGCGGAGCCCAGCTCGGCTCTCGCCGCAGCCCTCCTGCCCCTAAAGGACGGATCCGCGTACGGCCCGGCCCCTCTGAGCAGGGGCGGTTTGTGCGAGGACGCGGCGGCAGGGAAGGCTGCGGGGAGCCGGCTTTCTCTGGCGGTCCCGAACTCTTCTCTCGAGCAGTGGCCGACCCCTCTGGGGACGCCGCGGAGCCACCCCACTCCGTCTGGCCTCTCCCCGCGCCATGGGGCGGTGGCTGAGGAGGCATCAGCAGAGCAGCGAACGCGGCGGGGAGGCAGACTGCGCCGGCGACAGCACTGCCTGGCCGAGAAGGACTGCGGCTCACGCAATTTGCACGCCGTGTCCAAGCGCTGCCACCCCAGGCAGGGAGGAAGGGATGAGCGCCCGCCCGCAGGCAGCTCCGCCCCGCAGGTACTGAGTGCCTCGGGGAGGAGGCTGTGTGTCGCTGCCCGGAGGGGAGCTGTGGGGTCGGGGGCAGCCGCCTGGCAGGGTCACGTCTCTTTCCCTGTGGGGACGGCGTCGCCGCCCGAGGCTGCCGATCTTCGCCCCGCCGGCGGCCCCGGGGCGGCCTTGCACTGCTCTGCCCGTGAGGGGCTCTCAACTTTACGCGGCGTGGCAAGCAATGTGCTGCGGAGCCGCCGAGCCGCTTTGACGTCTTGATCCTCTCCGAGAACTTAACAGGATCGCAAAGCCCTTCGAGCGGCTTTTCCCGGTGAGCCGGGTTTAGGCGTGCGGGCTTCGACTATAATCCCCCTGCGCCGGGCGGAGGGGCGGCCGCGGCGGGCCCTGCCCCGCCGCCCCCGCCGGGCCTGGCCGGGCCGCCCCGCCGGGGAGAGCTGCCGCTACCGGGGCTTCCCGGCGCAGCGGTCCGTAATCAAGGTCTGGGCTGAAGCTCCGGCGGGGAAGGGCAGCTCTGCCTGTCGGTGTGGCTGAAGGATAACGGTCCCGAAACACCTGCGTGCAGGCAGACCGGCAGACAGACACAACCGGAGTTTCCGTTGAGGAGGAAAGCGTGCCAAGGTAAGTCTGAAGGAAGAGGCGCTAAGCCTTCAGTTCTCAACCTTAACTTTTTCTGCCTACCCTGCCCCCCAGCCCCCCGAAGAAAAGTGGGGAATTGACACAGAGATCCACCTGTTCACAATTCAGTCGGATTCAGGACATAAACCCGTACAGAAGTGTGGAGTTGCCCCACTTTTGTTGACTAAGGCTTTGCTTTACCAGTTTGGTCCATGTGTCTCTTAACTTCTCTGCTGTCTGGAGCCTTGTGGTATAAGCATGAGGTTGTCACGCCCTGCCTAAAGAAAATGCTAGGAAATAATCGCAAGCTCAGTGTAAGGGAATCACATTCCTGGTGCTCCTGCTAAATTGACTTTGTTTTTAGCAATGTGACATCTTTTGCAAAACGTGTGTAGTGTAAACTGGGCCATAAGATAAAATAATGACTATAATCAACGTCTTAATGTAAAATCCACTCTCTTGGAAAGAGGAAAAAGCCAAATGAAGACAAGAAAAAATTGCATGCTTATGACTTTAAATCTCTGCAGAAACGATATTAAATGTAAATATTGTTGGCTAGTGGCGGGTACTTTTTTACTATGTTTTGTTTTCCAGATTCAGCATTGTTACATTAAAAACAAGTAGCGAAAGTATTGTTGTATTTAAAATCTGTAGTTTTCATTGTTAAAACACATTAAATCGTAGTTTCAGCTGTTACAGTTTTTGAAATAGCATAACTTTGCCTTCAATTGGCACAGTTGTGGGGGAGAGGCTTGATGTTTTTCATGTTGTTTTCTTTGAGTATGCATGCTAAAACCATTTGATTAGAAAAATATATGGTGCATGTGATAATGGGACTGTCAGGATGTGTAATCATGAAGGATAGCCATGGTAAACAAGTGGTGAATGACTGAAGACCATATCAGCTTTAAAAAATGGTACACCATCTTTCCATGTGAGCATCTCTCAGCATTACCTTTGGTATACCTCTGCATATCCTAGCCTTTGTTATCCAATTTGCACCCAAGCTCTGTCATTTCAGTTCAGCACGTTATCCCTCAGCCTTCTCCCGTGTTGCTATCTCTTTTCATTACCATCTCTTAAATCCTCCTCGGTGGAACGGCTTGTTACTGCATGTGAAACGTGACACAGATTACCTCTCATGTTTTCCTTCCCTAGCCAAGTGGGCTGGCTGTGGTAGTTTACGGGAAGCGGGCAGGGAGTGAATTTAAATGTGCAACATTTGTATATATACATGTGCACGCCTGTAAGCATGCATATATTTTCTAGATACTTGCTCATAAATGTAAACTTGCTGTGTTTTAGCTGTATTTGTGTCCTTGTTTTGGTCACCTCTAAGAATTACCTTGGCAAATGAATGCCCTGACAGAGATGTTGGCAGAACTGGTAAATTTTAGGCACTGGCTAGAGAAGCTTTGCACAGAGCTTATTTGCTAAATAGGGGAGTGGATACCTGCATCATATTAACCCATACTAGCAGCAGAAACAACTTGGTTGTCCAGTTGACTATAATTTGTAATGTACTGTGTTTTAATGTACAGTGTTATGTGAAATACACACAACTCGTTTCTCCTGGTTTCCAGCTTAAAAAAAAATGCATTCAGAGAAAATTATCTGCAAACAATTTTAATAAATTGAATTGTATTTATAGTAATTAATAAATTTAGAAGGGAAATTCAGTCCAAATAATTCAATATATTAAAAATATTATTTTGTTACTACAAGGTTGCCAGGGACTCAACCATCAAATGGATCAAGGACAATCATAAAAATATACATTATACATGTAGGAATATGCAGTTTTGTGTGTAGTGTGTGCGCATCCTGGAATACCTGAGAGGCACAGCATATTTGTTAGATGGGTCTTTAGTGCTGAGGTTATTAGGCTTTGCTTATAAATGATGTGCATTTTCAGAAGATACCAGTGCCCACAAGACTATGGAAAATGAGATACGATTTAGCAGAGAGTAATAAAATTTGAGAAGCGCACTTTTAAAGCAGGTCATACGATTCAAGAATTGCTGATTTAAACTGTTATGCATAACAATTCATGAGGGTAAGGTGATGTAGCTTGATTATTATTTTTTCAACACTTTGGGCTTATTCCAGTAGCTTTTGTACAAAGCTAATTTCTGTGAGAGTATGCTAGAGCAAAATCTGCAGATTAATTTACAAACCTTGAAATCACTGAGAGCTGAAACTTTTCTTCAAATCATGTAGTTGCATAAAGGTCCAGCATGAAGCCTTTGAAGCCCATTTGTTGTCTACTAGCTGATGCATTGGAAGTGCTGAGTGTCACATGTAACATACCCAACATACATAAGGTACAGCTGAACTACAACTATTACAAAGTGATGTAACAAGGATCATGTAGGTGGAAGTCAAATCCCTAAATAAATCCTAGAGATTTATCAGGGTTGAACCTGACCAACTGTGTGAGGATTTGAAACGTGTCTTAACTAAAATGATGTAAGTGATCTGTGCAGCTTACCACTGCTTTCGTAGCAAAAAGTAAAATGTTGAAAGCTTCAAGAACAACAGTATATTACCAACTACAGAAATATATAAGATCCATTATAAAATTATGTGTAATATCACCTTTCCCTTTGTGTTGGTGATACAGATCTTACATTGAAAAGCTGTTCTTTGAGTTCTGCCGTATATTCTGCCTGTGGTATTTTCAACCTACATAAATAAGATTTAAGGATATTAAACGGTGGTATAAACAGCTTGATCTGTCATGAGTACTTTATAAATTACTCCATTTGCTTCATATCAGAAGTATTAATATTAGTTTGATTAAATGAAATTAAATTAGAGTGAGTTAACATTCTGCCCCAAAGGGGGACTGATAGAGTAGCTCAAATGTGACTGCTCAGTGCTTTTGAGAGGCAGATTTAGAGTAATTCAGACTTCTTTGACACTTGTTTGGCAGGCTGCACAGTTCATTTTGGTGACTTGGCTGATCATAGAATTATTCAGGTTGGAAAAGATCCTTGGGATAATCAAGTCCAACCATTAACCTTACTTTGCATCGTTCACTTCTAAACCCTATCTCCAAGCACCACATCTAAAAGACCTTTAAAGACATTAAACACATATGGGGTTGGTGGCTCAAGCACCTTGCTGGGCTGTCCATTCCAATGTCTGTCTGCTCTTTTTGTGAAAATTGTTTTCCTAATGTCTAGTCTCAGCCTACCCTGTTGCCATTTGAGGCCATTCCCTCTTGTTCTGTTGCTGATTACCTGTGAGAAGTGACCTTTGTATAGTTGTAGAGAGTGATGAGCTTGAGTTTGGGTTTGGTTTTTTTTTTTGTTTGTTTGTTTTGCTGTTAAGCATGGACAAATTTGTCTGAAACCTGGATCATGAAGCTGCTTGGAGGCCTTCATGGTATTCAGATTACAGTGGATGATGAAAGCAGACATTCCTGCTGCTGTTCTGGTACGTGTTCTCCGAGCACCATGAACCTGTGAGAAAGTGTGTTTGAGGGTATTCCATAATCTATTCATAGCAGGCTTTGGAGAAAGGGGGAAATCAGGTTTTATCATAGAATGCCTTGGGTTGAAGGGGATCTTTGAAGGTCATCTAGACCAACTCTCTTGCAGATCTTTAACTAGATTGGGTGGCTCAGAGCTCCATCAAGCCTGACCTTGAATATGTCAAGGGATGGGGCCTCCACCACCTCCTGGACATCTTGTTCCAGTGTTTCACCACCCTCATATAAAGAACTTCTTCCTAATGTCTAATCTAAATCTGCCCTGCTCCAGTTTAAAACCATTGCTACATGTCCTTCTAAATAGACCCTCTCCAGCTTTATTGTAGTGCCCTTTCAGGTACTAGAAGGCCACTATAAGGTCTCCCCAGAGTCTTTTCTTCTCCAGTCTGGACAGCCCCAGCTCTCTCATCCTGTCTTTGTAGGAGACATGATCCAGCATTCTAATAGGTTTTCTGTCTCTCATCTGGACCCACTTCAGCAGGTCCCTAACCTTCTTGTGTTGAGGGATCCATAGCCAGAAACAGTAATTCAGGTGAGATCTCACCAGGGTAGCATAGAGTGGCAGAATCACCCCTCTTGTTCTGTTGGCCATGCTTCTTTTGATGTAGCCCAAGATGGGATTTACCTTCCAGGCTGCAAGTGTGCATCAGTGTCTCATGTCCAGTCCTTTTCTGCAGGACTGCCATCTTGGCTTGCTTTAATTTGGCTTGGTTTTGACTTCTTTCATTTGAAACACACTTGAAAAGTGTCTCATTTTCAAGTTGCAGCAACTAAGCACAATGCAATTTGCTGCAAAAGAATCATAGAACGGTTTAGGTTGGAAGTGACCTCAAAGATCATTGATCATCCAGTTCCAACACCCCACCACAGGCAGGGATACCTCCCACTAGAACAAGTCACTCAAGGCCTCATCCAACCTGGCCTTGCACACCTCCAGGGAGGCAACATCCACAACCTCCCTGGGCAACCTGTTCCAGTGTCTCACCATCCTCACTGTAAAGTACCCTTTCCTAACATCCAGTTTAAATCTCCCCTCTTCCAGTTTAAACTCATTACCCCTTGTCCTGTCATTACAAGACCTTGTAAACATTCCCTCCCCGGCCTTCCTGTAGGCCCCCTTCAGATACTGGAAGGCCACTATAAGGTCTCCTCGAAGCCTTTTCTTTTCCAAGCTGAGGAACCCCAGCTCTTGTAGCCTGTCCTCATAGGAGAGGTGCTCCAGCCCACTGATCATCTTCGTGGCCCTCCTCTGGACTTGCTCCGACAGTTCAGTGTCCTTGTGTTGGAGGCTCCAGAACTGCACACAGTACTCCAGGGAGGAGTTACTGCTGTGAATTAGAAATGCCACCTCCTTTTGGCCTGGAGTTAGATACCCAGTTATTTTCAGACTCCTGTTTTTGCTTCAGTCATTTTCTTTTTGACTAACACATGTAGCTTCCTTCTCAGTCCTTTATTCCTGGGTACCTTGGTTTTTTTTTGTACACCTTCTCCAGGCAACTCACTTGATGGTACAGCTTCTGCATTTTGGGTAATGCAGCCTTCATTCTTCTAAGTTTTTAATGTATTAGTTATAAAATAGAATATGATTTTCAAAATTAGGAAATGCATATTTGACTCTTTAAGTTTTCCTGTATTATTTGAACTCATGTTTGTTGTCAGACAACTGGCTTTCTTGACAAAACAGGCCTTTTACATGAGACAGTGCATATAGAACAATTTGATGCAAAACATCATTTGTTGTTGAATCCAAAAAGAGAAGTATAAAGGAGTACATGAACTAGTTGTATTTAAAATAGGGGTAGGTATCACTAACATATGATTTTTGATAGGAGAATATATCTTTCTCATTTAGCTCATGTTTCATCCTCAGTGATTTATGCACTGACAAGGAATATTCTTGAGTGTGGAATTGTTATTCCTGTCTTTCAGGTTAATGTAATTGGCACTAAGGAAAGAAATATTAGTCAAGAAAGCATGGTGAAGTTCTGCTGAAATCATTGATAAAGATGTCAATCTCTCAAGAGCTAGGATTGTTTTAGTTAAGTTTCATTTTGCTGTCTGACACTGGAAAATTCTTCAACCTGAGGCAGTTTTTGTTTTCCAGAGTTTGACTTGATGTGCTTAAAGATAAGTTACTTAATTCTGGAGAATTAAAATTTACAAGGGTACCTTAAGGATCCAATTCTCCACTTTGGTTGCCTAAAACTGGATAACTAGATTCAGGCTCAGAGGACTATCTGTCTGTGTGTCTGTCTCTCTTGTTATATGACTTGTGAGTTAAATATCTGTTTTATGTGCCTACTATGGATTTATCAGACTTGTCAGCCTTTAGGTAATCAAGTTTTACCCTCAGTGTATTTATTAGCTTGAAATATTCAGCATGTGGAGTATTTCAGAGATAACAGAGATGTTGTAAAAGGCAGATACCTACTTGCATTGGGTGCAGGTACCCAGGGGATGACAAGGGGGCTGCAGGACCTCATGTGAGGAGGGCCAGGGGCTGCCTGTGCCAGACGCGACCACTTCCAGACAGCTCCAGCAAAACCACAATACATGGCTGAGCTGAGTCCCTCAACCAAGGTGATGATGCCTCAGGAATGACATATTTAAGAAAAGGTAAAATGCTTCACAGACAGTATGTGAGGATTGAAGGTTAAAAAAACACTGTGAAAAATATCTCTGCAGACACTGAGGTCAGAGAAGGAGGCAAAGTGTTTTTCCATGTGTGACAAGAGAGATTCCCCTGCAGCTCTCTGCAGCAGACCACACTGGAGCAGATACCCACTGCTGAGGACCCCACGCTGGAGCAAGTAGCTGTTTCCTAAAGCAAAGTGCAGTGAGTGGAAAGGAGTTCATGCAGGAGCAGGTTCTCCTGACAGGAACTGCGGCTGATGTAGGACCCATACTGGAGCGGGTTTATCCTGAAGTACTGCAGCCTGCTGAGTACAGAGGAGCAGCTCATGAAGGACTACATCCTGTGGGAAGAACCTATGCTGGAGCAGGTAACTGTGTAAGGAGAAAAGAGCAGCAAAAAGGAAGCGTTTCAGGCTGACCACAACCACCCCATTCTTCACACCCTGTGCTGCTAGGTGAGATAGAGATGGTGGAGGGCTTGAGAATGTAGGAGTGAAGTTGAATCTGGAGGAAAAATAGAGGGAGAGAGCTGGTTTTGTCTTCATTTCTCATCATGCAACTGGCAATAAATTGATTTTCCTCAATCTGAGTCTGTTTTGCCTGTGAGAGTAACTGATAATGATTCAGTTCTAGAAGAATAGCTCAACCCATGAGCTTTCTCATACTGCTTTCTCCTGCTAGATTGCTGAAGAGGAGCAGATGAGTCTGACAGCCAGCCAAGGCCAACCCATCACACTGTTGTTACAACTATGTTTTTAAATACAAAGCTGAGCTCTACTCAATTCTTAAAACTGTCTTATTAGCACCAGTTTTTAGTGGCAGTTTTAAACTTGGAGGTCTCAGCTAGCTGGAGCTCTCTGCAGAGCCTCTGCAGTGTTCTCCTGCTTACTGACTCCTGATGGCTCGTTTTGAGCTGCACTCTAGACAGTCATTTGCCAGATTTTTGATCCAGTTTTGAAATTCTGTTCTCCTTAAACTGTTAAACACATTTGCTGTTAGGAATCTTAGAGGCCTGAAAGGAACGAAAGTTTCCCTTTATCAGCCAGCTGGTAATTCGTCAGAATTTTAGGTGCTTCATACAGGGCCAATGATGTTGCTGCAGGAGGTCTCATCACTTGCATTGTACCCAAATCACTGTGTTACTGATTTATTAGAGTCCAGTGTTGTGTCCATCTCAGTACCATAGCTGGGTGTGCATAACACAACTTAGCAATGAACCTCCATCCACTTTCCCTGCCTCTTTCCAAATATATTTTAATGTATTTTATAGTTTAATAGTAGGGTTGTATTTCTGTGATTTTTTTTTTCTTTTGGTGTAGTGCAGATGTAAGAGTTCAGACCACACTCCATATTGAATTTGGATTTTACAGCTGAAATCATTGTAAGGGCTATGAAACTAGCTCAAATTTTGCCTACAGCTTTTTCTTTCATAGCTTCTTTTTCTTTACTTTTCTAGGATGAGCAAGCCTCATCTCTTTCTTTCACTTTCCCCCCCTAAGTCCATAGTAATTCTTGACACTTTTATTCTTCAGAATCTTTCTAAGACAAGGACTGGTAGGACAGGCATTGTTTAGTGGAAGAGTTACAACTCCTCCCTTCCTCCTCCAATGTGGTAAAGAGTCTTAATATGATTTTTAGAAACAGTACAATTATTTGGCTGAGCTTTGAAGGAAAGCAGGGTCTATGCAGAGCAGTGAAAGCCAAGCAGCTGCCACTTTCCTCTTAAAGCGATGTTTCATGAGACTTCGTATAGCTGAAAGTGGTGGAAATGAAATAGGTAGCATAAGCAGCTATTAGTAGGAAGATACATTACGCTGCTATGCCTTACTTTCTGTATGTACTTAATTTCCCATCAGGAGGCATGCCGCTCTGTTTTTAAGTTGAGTGGTTGTGACACCATACTTATTGTCTCATAGCCTCCTGTTCTGACTTCAAGTCTTGGAATCTGGGCAGTGAGACAGTGTAATTTGTAGGCTACTTTTGCAGATTTTAGTTCAATAAAATTTTGAGGAAAACTGTAACAGTAGAATTTGACTTGTGTTCAAATATATGAGAGATGGGAGTTAACTTAATACTTATTGTTATAGCAAAATTGATGTTCTAGTCACCAAAGCATTATTGTGTGTCATCTAATTCGGTGTTTCAAAAGTGTGTAGTAAAAGCAGCAATAGTAACTTAAAAATTATTTATGAAAAATGTTCCCAGAATTTAGATATTTTTGGCATCATACCTATTTTGAAATCTATCCATTTGACTGGCGTATTTATTAATAACAAAGTCTGTCTATCAAAGGCTATTTTAAAAAGAACTATTATATTTATAATGGCATACATGAACATGGTATTAAACAGTTTGGTGATGTTTTCTGAGTAGACAAAATTGATTCATTTTGTGAGACTGGTCCACTTAATATTTTCATATGTAGTTCTGCTTTTAGCATAAATTATAAATACTTTGGGAATTAATTCTTCTGAGTGAATGTTCAAATGTGAGAGTGGGTTGAAAGATAGATATATATATATATGTGTATATATTAATATCAGTGTATGATAGAAATACCAATTTGTTTTTCTCAGTAAAACTTAGGTCAGACTATATGTACAGGGCTTATTTTAAGGAGAGTTGCAGTTACACATCGATTGACCCATGTTGAGACAAAATTAGTAATGGGAAATGCTAATTAGATTTTCAGGTGCTAAATAATGCTCAAGGGCTATTTCTAGACTTAATTTCATTATTTCTTGATGAAAAAATCAAGTTAACCTGGTTTGTATTATGAAACATATTACTTCATTTTGAAAGTTGTACATGATTACCTTTAATGTTCTGAGAACTGAAGGAAGGGTAACTCAGGTGTCTCATTTTTTTAAGGAGCCGGGTGCATAACATAGATCTAATAATGGATTGTGAGCTTTGCTTCAGGAATAATGGAAGGCAGAATATTAGTTCTGTAAGATCTGTATTTCATTTGATGCTGGAGCTGAATGTTGTAGGGTCAAAGAGACAGGGGATTACAGGTGGGAAAGGTCTGAGGTAGTTGAATGATCCTGAGAGAATTTAATTCTAGTCATATCTCAAGCAAAAAAAAACTTTCTGAATGTAGTCTCAGAACTAAATATATAAATAAATTTCAAAATGTAGAGCTTTCACTCAAAGGTTTTCAGTTCCTTCTTTTTAGGACAGTTGTCTTAAGTTTTACAACATGTTTTGCAGGTGATACGAACCTGGCAAAGCATTAAAGGCCACATCTGGAAAGAAGTTTAGGTAATTCTTTAGACTCTCACAGGGGCTGGACTGTCCTAAATATCAAGACAGGGCTTGCTTTGAGGCAGTATAATAAAAATGCCATATTACAATAATGGGAGAAAAAAACCCAAACTAGTATGAGTTTAGTGAAGAGATTGGACAATACAGATGTAATGCATAGCATATATTAAGCCAATCAATGGAAACATTTTGTTAATTACCTGTTGGTAAATATGATTTTTTTCAGAGTAAAAAATAATAAACCAGGTTAAATTAGCACAAGGGGATCAGTTTCAGTTGGAATGGGCTGTCCTAGAACACATATTACCTAGCTTTTTTTTTTGTCTGGCTTTCTAGCTGTAGCCATCAACTGGGATTTTAAGTGCAATTTCATTATGGATAATAGGTATGAAAATGTTGGTATCCAGGAAGCCCAAAGACTTAGAAAGAATATTGTGCCATGTAGCTTGTTTCACTGGTCTTGCTGAATTTTCTTTGTTAAGCTTTTAATAGCACATATTTCTCTCTGGTGTGAATAAATCAAGACACTGATAGCATTTTGTGTGTGCAAGTCTCCACTGGCTGTTCTTCAAATGGTTGAATTTGCTTTTTGCTCTTATATTGCTTTAAGAAATCACACTTTTTAAGTAATGAGCACATTTCTTTTGCATATTTCACGTTTTTTCCCTCCTGTTTCAGCTGTCATTTAGATGTTGATATGTAAAGCAAAATGGCAAAAATCAACACCCAGCACTCCTACCCTAGTATGCACAGATCGTCTGTCAGAACTACTGATGAAGATATTGAAAGGATTGAAAATGGCTACATCAGGTAATGTATTCCTTTCATCATAATCAGAAGAACAGACTGCTGCATAACTTGTGGCAGTTCTCTAGCTCTGCGTTATGGGAGTGTTACATTGTGATAGTATTATAGAATCAGAATTGTCAGGGTTGAAAGGATCTCACAAATCATCCAGTTCCAACCCCCGTGTCATGGGCAGGGACACCTCACACTAGATCAGGTTGCTCAGAGCCACATCCATCCTGGCCCTAAAATCTTCCAGGAACGGGGCTTCCACCACCTCCCTGGGCAACCTGTTCCAATGTCTCACCACCGTCATGGTGAAGAACTTCTTCCTAACATCCAACCTGAATCTACATTCCCCCTAGTCCTATCATTACTCAACACCACAAAAAAAAGTCCCTCACCAGCTTTCTTGTAGGCCCCCATCAGACACTGGAAGGGCACAATAAAGTCTCCTTGGACCCTTCTCCTCTCCAGGCTGGATAATCCCAACTGTCTTCATAGTAGTGGCGCATCATCCTTGCGGCCCTTCTCTGGACACACTCCAGCATGTCCATATCCTTCTTGTAATAGGAGCTCCAGACCTGGATGCAGTACTGCAGATGGGGTCTCACCAGAGTGGAATAGAGGAGGAGAATCACCTCTCTTGACCTGCTGGCCACACTTCTCTTGTTGCAGCCCAGGATATAATTTGCGTTCTGGGATGCAAGTGCACACTGATATCTCATGTTGAACTTCTCATCTGCCATCACCCCCAAGTCCTTTTCTTCAGGGCTGCTTTTGAGCCAGTCACTGCCCAGCCTATATTGGCCCAGTGCACATAACTGACTTGACAATGTGTACCTAAAGTGTAGAAGAGACAGCAGCAGGAAGGTTGCCATTGCTTGCTGTTTTAGAAACATAACCTGTATTGCTTTAGGAATAAAGCTCTTTGTTACATTAGTGGGAATTAGACCAACTCATTAAGGAGAAACCTCATTCTCAAGTCACCACCTGGGTATCAGGCTCTCTGCTTCCCACTGTGGGATTTGAAGAAAAAGGAGTCCTGGTGTCATGCAGTAAAAAGCCACAGGAAGATTATTTTAAAGTGTAGCCTCTGCAAATTGCCTAATTCCTCTAATAAGGACCGTTTCTAGTGCATAAAGAATATCAGCATTTTCAAAGTGGATTTTCAGAATTTCTCCTTGCATGGTGGACTGCCATAGGCTGTGATACCATAGTATCAGGAGGTAATAAGAGACGGGGCAAAGGCCTGATACGAGCCAATACAAATCCAATCCAAATCCGGATCCATCTATTGCACCCCAAGCATGGGCTTATATACTTTTTTATCAGAAGGCCATATAGTAGGATTACAACAGCATGTTAAATTCTGGTTGGTTATACACACCTGCATTCGGGCTACATTAGGATTACACACTACTTGGCAGACATTCTTTGTACTCTCTCAACAACACGTATATTGTGTCTGGTGATTCTAAGTCAGCAGAGATAGGTGAAAACCACAGACTCCAGCCTCTTTTAGCCTGGAGAAGAGGAGGCTCAGGGGTGATCTTATTACTGTCTACAACTACCTGAAGGGGCATTGTAGCCAGGTGGGGGGTGGCCTCTTCTCCCAGGTAACCAGCAATAGAACAAGGGGACACAGTCTCAAGTTGTGCCAGGGTAGGTATAGGCTGGATATTAGGAAGAAGTTCTTCACAGAGAGAGTGATTTCCCATTGGAATGGGCTGCCCAGGGAGGTGGTGGAGGCACCATCCCTGGAGGTCTTCAAGAAAAGACTGGATGAGGCACTTAGTGCCATGGTCTAGTTGATTGGATAGGGCTGGGTGTTAGGTTGGACTGGATGATCTTGGAGGTCTCTTCCAACCTGGTTGATTCTATGATTCTATGATTCTACACTTGTTTACACTTGTTACACCAGTCTCTGAGATCATTCCAACCTTCCACTCTAACTCAGCACTTACTGAACTCGTGCACTCTTTCCTGTCCATGGCTGGACAATAGCTGCACCACAGTCACACAATTCTATAAAATCACTGCATTTAATATTACTATATCCAACAGTGGACCTGTAACATTTCTTTATATTCACCTTTCTCTGTTTTGATAGTTTTGAAGTGATAATTTAAAACGTGCCACTAAGCTTGCACTTGCATTTTACACAGTAACAGACATTTGTCTAGTCAGGGCAAATCCTGCTGCGCCTGCAGGACAGTGTCCGATGATCCACAGCACCTGTACAGGCTGGAGAAAATGTCCTGCTTTTGGCTTCTCAGTGCTTAACCATTCCTACTATGTCAAACTGTCTCTTGCTGTTCAGATGTGTACCCAGACTCAAAATCCTATTAGGCTGATCTAACTGCCTGTGTTATGATATGTTTGGGATTGCATGCCCCTAGCATCTAGCATGATTCCAATCCCTGTCCTGTTTGAGTTGCTCCATCTGTTTTTTTTTTCCTTTCTGATTTGCTTACGTGATACTTGCTGATACACTCCTGAAAATGGAGTTGCATTCATTCTGCACAGTATGGCTTACTTGTCTTAGCTATAATCCCCCATGGTCTCCTCAAGAAGAATTGCAAGAGCTGTGTCCCTTTGTCTCCATTTACAATGATGTCTCAGAAACAGGGAAAACAGGTAGAAATTAGTCTCTTCTTTTCCTTTTGTTAATGTTTTTATTGCAGAAGATACCAGTGATTGGCAGTCCACAGAACGGAGTTGCTGGCCCAGATGTGAGAGTGTAATTATAAAGGTTTAAATGTAGAATAATCACTGCAATAATCTGCAGCTTCAGAGGGCAGTGGCTTGCTTATGATAGATATAGAGGCTGAAATAAGTGATTGCATTTTATCCTGGTGGTCTTGAAGAGGCATTTACTTGAAAGAAAGCTGGGTATTATTAGCATTAAATAGAGGTGTTCATAGATGACTAAAAAGATACAATCTCACTCTGTGAAAGAGGTCTTACATTTAATGTTTCTGGATTGCTAATAAGTGTATACAATACCTTTTAATACCATTCAAAGCATTCTGATACACATTTTTCAAATTCAGATTTGTTTTAAAATATGTCTGTACCAAAAAATAGATCCTGTCCAAAATTTTAGCTCTTGTAGCAAAATACACAACTATGGGCACTGGAAAAAAAAAAACAAAAACGTACAGATTTTCTCGAGTTTGCCTTTATCTTCCTTCAGCTCCTGCTGGCTGTAGTTCAACAAAGCAAGTAAGCACATTACTTAGCTCTTATTAAAGTCAGCCAGTGTTAAATTTATGCTTGATGCTAAGGATGTGCTTAAGTGCTTTTCTGCTGTGGAGTGAAGTATTATCAAGGAAAAGCACTCACTGCAACAGTTAACAGAAAGCTGCTGTGCTTTAAACTGTCATTCTCAGCTGTGCTCTAGGAAGAGATTCATGTGCCTGTATTCTTGCGGTGTAGTGTGCTATAACGTTGGTCTGTTTTGTTAAAACAAAAATCAACAAAACCAAAAATAATGAATGAGTCTTCATTTTAAAGATCCAACCTCTGTATAGAAAGGTCAAATAAACAGGCAGCACATTAGCTTATAGACAGAGGCTGATTATCTAAAAGTTTGATGTAGGATTCAGTTGTGCCTTGTAGACATCTGGATTTCACTGTCTTTATGTGAGCAGGTATCTTAAGTTCCTGCCATCATCAGTGGAGATATAATCAGTACCAATAGTTGAGCCTAGGGAGCTGTTCAGCTTACACTGAAGTTGAATAGCTCTTCAGGATCATTTGACTGTGTTGATTATGAGAAGTATTTAGTTGCATAAAATAGGCATTTCAAGTTATTTGAGATATTGTAGAGCAAATGAAGCATTCAGCTAGGGGTAGTGAATATAACTTGAGACATCTGTGTTTTGGAGAGGTCAGAGAAAGGATTTTGAATTATTCCAAGTGGTATTAGACTACTACTGAGGCAACTGAATCAAGCTCCAAGATGGTAATTGACTATAACAGGAAATTAGATATTCAGCTTATATTAGAAGCAGGTCACTGAGTCTGGCTCATGGACATTACTCAGAAGGGCTTCAGTTTAAATTATCATAACTTCAGAATAATTACTGCTAAATGAAAATTCTGAATTAGTTGCGTGTATTTTAGGTGAAAATGATCTTCCAGCGTTTGCTTGAAGACCTTTGTGCAAATTTAGAGCCATATTAAATGAAGGCAAGAGACAAGTACAGACCAGGTCCTGATGTAAATATCCTTCTCAGGTGCCTTGAAAGCATGGGAATAAATTGGCTTGTAGAGAGCTGAAGAGGCATGCAGAAATGTCAGCATCAGTGAGTTTCTTCTAAGATATGGTGACAGTGCTACCTCTGTGGAAATAAAACATTTTTCAGTGAAAGTCAAGGAAGCACAACAATCTGCTGATGCTTCTGCTTTGTAACCTGCTCTTTATGCGTTGGCACACTGTGCATTCTTGTGTAAGACCTTTGGATAATAATGGCAGTGGTTACTGTTTTGCTGCAGATACCAAACAAGCCTACAGAGTCCAGACAAAATGAATCCCTCTTTGTAAAAATAAAGTAGAATCTATTCCATATGCATTGAAGGTATTACATCAAAATCCCCACCTGGAACTGTTTCCCTGCATCAGTATAAAGCCATCTGACAAATATTGTGTCTTGTATTATCTGAGTAGGGTTAAAGAAAGTTGAGAATGGGTATAGGAGTTTTATAACAGGGAGTTATAATAATGAAAAGAAGAGTTCATTTCAGGTTTTGGTTTGCATTTGTGTGAGTTACAGTTGAATGTGTTTATGATTTCTGTGTAATATTGGACAGATGCATTCATAAGAGTTGCCTGACGGAGTTCCTTGTGTATTGTTTTCTGGTCCTGTTGGCAGATGTATACAAGGTGTATTTGCAAAAATGAAATACCAGCACTTCAGTACTGTTTCCACAAAATTACTTTGATTTTCCTGAATTGTTTACTTGTGTTATTGATACAACTTTGTTGTAAGATCAAATTGAATTTATTTATGAATTGTTATCTTTAGTTATAACGTCAACCTAGTTGTAGAAATTCTTGATGCACGTGTAAACTAGTAAAAAAATGTCCTCTAAAAACAGTCAAGGCAATCAAAGCAAAGATACAGGCTGCAATATGTCACTAGTAGAGTCCATAATCCATCCAGTTTGATTCCAGCAGTTTTGCCTGTCAGTTTTGCCTTTTTTTCTTCCCTACTTTTTTTTTCAGTGACTCTGTCTGACCACTTGGTAAGAATCTGACCAATTTAAATAATTTGAAAATTTTATAGGACTCTGGATCAGACTGAAAAGTGTTCAAATCAGGTCACGTTAAGCAAGCCATTTTCTTTGACCTAGATTACAACATTTCTTCACCATCCTTCTGACTTAAGACACCAAAAAAACATAGCCTGTATTGAAAACATTGTTTTTTATATAGTGCCATTAAGTGCTTTGTAGCAACTGTTCACAAGAAGACAGACACTTGTTAAAGATGCACAAGACATGAGGAGCCTGCATAAGGACACTGGAGCACAGCTTTCCACACTGCTGAGGAGTGTGGAAGTAATGATCATGCGTATGAAGCCCTTAACAGATGATGCACTTAGCAGGTATGACTGTGCTGAGGTGGAGCTAGCAAGGCAGTATTGCTTTTGCTACCTCATCTAGCTCATTTGAAGCTCTCTGCACTGTTCTGCATAGCCTTCCTAGACATTTACTCAAAATAAAGCTGAGATTTTAGCCTTTTGTTTATTGTCAGCACAGCAATGTCAGTAATAAAGAAGCATGGACTATAAAAGGTTTGTAAAACAACTAAGGATAGTTAGTGCCTTTTGCATAGCAATTTTCAACTCCTGCTTGGATCTCATTCTCACTGATAAACCTTCATTGTCAATATAGAGTACCACATGGTGTTCACTCTGTTTTACTTTGTCTATAAAGGCTAATAAAATTGCAATAGTTATCTCTCTGAGTCTTCAGAGGAAGTCTAATTGGCCTGATTTCCTGAGGCTGACCTCTGTGTAGAGTTTTCATAGACTGACAAAGAATGCATTCTGATAATCTTTTTCTTTTAAAATTCTACCTAGAGTATTTTAATCCATAGTTACTTTACTTTCTGTGTTATTATTAATTACTTGAGCTCTGTGGTAAAGGGTTGGACTTGATGATCTGTGAGGTCTCTTCCAACCTTGGTGATACTGTGATACTTTATTTTGTGACCCTTATATTTAATTACCTATATTTAGAGCAAGTATGACAGTTTAATTCAGTCACTAAAAGGAGTTGAGCGAGATACTTCTCATTACCTGAGCTGCTGATTGAACATAAGAGCAAGAAATCAAGCAAGGGGAGCAAGAAATCAAGCACGGGAAGCAAGACACCTGTATGGTTCATCAGGGAGCTTCTGAAAAACCTTAAATGGAAGAAGGAATTTTACAGGACCTGGCAGGAGAGACTAAACACTTGGGAAGGTTACAAGAATGTTGTCAGAGTAGGCAGCGATGAAATGAGGAAAGCCAAGGCCTCCTTGGAGCTGAACCTGGCTAGGAACATGAAGATCGACAGGAAGGGTTTCTTTAAGTATATCAGAGGCAAAAGAAACACTAGGGAAAATGTTGGCCCACTATTGAGTGAGGTAGTTGCTGTGGTGACACAAGATGAGAAGGTAGAGTTACTGAATGCACTTTTTGCTTCAGTCTTTACTGCTCAGGTCAGCCCTCAGGAGTCCCTGACTTTGGGGATTACAGAAGAAGCCTGGAGGAAGGAAGACTTTTCCTTGGTTGAGGAGGATCAAGTTAGAGATCAGTTAAATAAACTCAATATCCATAATTCCATGGGTCACAGAATCACAGAACTAACCAGGTTGGAAAAAACCTCTAAGAGCATCAAGTCCAATCTATTACCTAACCTTTCTAATTAACTAACCCATGGCACTAAGTGCCTCATCCAGCCTCCTTTTAAACACCTCCAGGGATGGTGGCCCCACCACCTCCCAAGGCAGCCCATTCCAATGGCCAATCATTCTTTCTGTGAAGAACTTCTTCTTAACATACAGCCTAAATATGTCCTGTCACAGTTTGAGGCCATGTCCTCTTGTTCTGTCACGGGATGCCTGGGAGAAGGACCAACCCCCTGTCTGGCTACAACCTCTTTTCAGGTACTTGTAGAGAGCAGTAGGGTCTCCCCTGAGCCTCCTCTTCTCCACGACGAACAAACCCGGGTCCCGCAGCCTCTCCTCACAGGGCTGTGCTCCAGCCCCCTCACCAGCCTTGTTGTCCTTCTCTGGACATGGTCAAGCACCTCAGCATCTTTCTTAAATTGAGGGGCCCAGAACTGGACACAGTACTCAAGGTGTGCCCTAACCAGTGCTGAGTACAGGAGAAGGAGTTCCTTGGTCATGTTGGCCACACTGTTCCTGATACAGACCATTATGCCATTGGCCTTCTTGGCCACCTGGGCACACTGCTGGCTCATGTTCAATCATGCCAACTGTCATGATTGCCGACCAGTACCCCCACATCCCTCTCTGCCTGGCTGCTCTCCAGTCACTCTGTCCCCAGCCTGTAGCACTGCATGGGGTTGTTGTGGCCAAAGTGCAGAACCCTGCACTTGGATCTGTTAAAACTCATGGCACTGGACTGTGCCCATCTGTCCAGTCTGTCCAGGTCCCTCTGCAGAGCCCTCCTACTTTCTAACAGATTAACACTTGCTCCCAGCTTAGTGTCATCTGCAGACTTACTGATGGTGGACTCAATCCCCTCATTCAGACCATCAATGAAGATATTAAACAAGACTGGGCCCAGCACTGATCCCTGGGGGACACCACTAATGACTGGCTGCTGACTGGATGTGGCACCATTCACCATCACTTGCTGGACCCGGCCACACATCACAGAGTGCCCCTGTCCCAGCCATGGGCTGCCAGCTTTGCCAGGAGTTTGCAGACAGTGTCAGAAGCCTTGCTGAAGTCCAGATAGACTACAACCACAGCCTTCCCCATGTCTACCAGGCAGGTCACCTGGTCATAAAAAGAGATCAGGTTGGTCAAGCAGGACCTCCCCCTCCTAAATCCATGCTGACTGAGTCTGATCCCCTGACCATCATTCTTCGAGGATGGTAGAACACTGGAACAGGTTGCCCAGAGTGGTGATGAAGTATCCATCTCTCGAGTCATTTGAAGCCAGCCTGGAACCCATCCTGTGCAACCTGTTCTAGGTGAACCTGCTCTGTCAGGGAGGTTGAACTAGATGATGGCCAGAAGTCCCTTGCAATCCCTGACATTCCGTGGTTCCATGGCTCTGGCTTAAGCCTCTATGGAAGGCTATTTCTGCAAATACAGTATTTTTTTCCCCACATTTGAGTTGTAAGAATTACATTTATTTTCTAAGAACTCCCACTATCTTCAGGACTCAAAACCAGTAATAAAAGGGAAGTAAGAACAGAAGTCACAATATTAGAATGTATTGCTGTCTAAGATAACCCACAACATTGAACTAAGTAACAATTTTCCAGTACTAAGCAGTGTTTATTAGTGTCTATTTCTCTTCTCTCATTAGAAGAGGCCAATAAAATAGTTAATGAATTGAGAATTCTGGGACTGTCAGGATCTGTCTCTGGCATGGTTTGTTGTGTAGAAATAATAAAATTTTGACATTCTGTTAGTCATTTTCTCCTCTGTGACTATACACTAAATTGAGCTGCTAATTGCTGTTGCCAGGTCTTAGGAAGGTACTGCAAGTATCAGTGCTTTCCTGGCAGTCGGGATTAACACTAATGGGAGAGTTCTTGTTTGTATTACAAAAGGGGAAAAAAGCCATCCTTAATCAATGCGACAGAGTCTTGTAGAAGTGAATACCAAGAATGAAAAACATACAAAAAAACGAGGAGTCTGCTAAAAAAATGAGAGTGAGCTTAATCCTGTAACCACTGTCTGCAGCTGTATGCACCTGGGGGGGTTGTGGTGTTTTCCATGCATGGCAGTAGCCTGAGGTGCCTCATCTCCTTGCTGCCACAGCAGCCCTCAAGTTCTGTAATGTGTTTTGCTATGCAGCAGGTGAGGTTTCAGTTACAAAGTGAGCAGCATTAAGCCTGCAGTAATGAAGCTAGGGGCAACAGGCTGGTAAGAACACAGTGGTGCTGCTCAGGGATAACAACTGTAAAATTACTATTTTCCATTTCAGGTCAAGCAAGAGTGAGGGCAAAATGAGATGTGTATTTGCTTTGAGTCATAAATAGGAACCACACTGGTAGAAGATTGACTGTTAAACCCAAACAGTGTCTAGAAGAACAGTACTGAAAAAGCAGTGGGCAGTCACTTCAAAGGCCCCTGTGGATGAGCTCCATTTTGAAGGAAAGCTGATGATGCCTTACTGGAAGTATTAAAATAGAAAACATGCTTCCTGTAACTGTGTATCTGTACACCAGTATAGTACTGACCAGTATGGAATCAACTTCTGAGCTTGCAGAAAGAGATGGCAGAGCATTCATGTTGTATTTGATTCAGAAATGTAGAAATGTGGGCTTAGCTCTGTGTTTTATTATAAAACATACGCCATATGAAGAGGACAATTTGCTGCATTGTTTTCTGATGTAGTGGTGGGGAAAAGTCAGATGGGGAGAGGTCTGATGGAGACTGTATGGAATTCTTAAAATAAATTTGCTGTTGCAGAACCCATTCACTGTGTGAGGATGGATCTTCAGAACTGCAGAGAGTCATCTCTGTGGAGGGAAAGCATGTATCTGAATCCCAGACGAGCTCGTTCACGGGCCAGGGAGCAATGGCAAGGTAACATGCTAACTAATACCATTTCCAGTATTAAGTTTAACTTTCTGAAAGAGATTGATCTCAATTAATAGGCAAAGTAAGAAGAACCATGGCTTTCCAAAGAAAATGAATGAAGCCTAGAAGACAGTCTATAAAAAGTAACAGAAGTTGCTTTTGATCTTGTTTTGTGATTCATTTCTTATAACATTGCTTATAACACCCTTGGAATTGTAGAGATGCTGAAAGAATTTGCACAAATTAGTCTGAGTACAAAAATGTAGATGATTTTTACATTGTTGGATCTGAAAATATGTTGATTGTTGAGGAAATGCATGATGAGAGAAGTGTTCCTCTGAGTTTTTAGAATCCCCATGACTTTTGTCTACAATGTGTTGGAAGCCTTACTGAGTGAAGTTGAAGTCAACCATTTCCTTAACTCACTTACTTTAGCAGGATTTAATTTTATGAGAACTTATGATTTTCAAAATCTCACTGTGTCTGCTTCAGACATTTCCAGCTCATGTCACAGAGTTCTGTCTTCAAACACCATTGTTGCACACAATACTCAGTTTAAGAATAGTGCATATCAAAGAGCAAAGAAAAACTCATGAAACACCTAGAGTAATTTAAAGAATGTTGTTTGCACTTCAGCCTTTTGGATGGTGGAGAATAAGCTTACATTTTTGGTGTTTGGTTGTCAGACAGCTACGCTACTGTTTGGTTTAGGTGGAAAGCACTTAGAGGTGTGTGTTTTGTGTAAACATAAAGCATACTAATTTAGAAACTCATATTGAAAACTTCCTTTAAAATAATTTTCATATTGGTTTTACCAATTTGAAATACCTTTTTCTGATTTCTGATATGTGATATTATTGCTGCCTTTTTTGTCCTTTATATTTTAGCATAAGGGAATCTGAGCAAGATCTATGAGATGGTATATTTAAGTCTTTGACAACTGCAGTTGAAAGGAGATGTACTTTACTATAAGATTTAAATTGTTCATATCAACCTCTGTGGATTCTGAGTATATGTAATACTAGCTGATGCAGAGAGAATGTAAAGAGCTTTCCTTGAGTAGCCCAAGGTCTGCAAAAGAAGTTACGTGTTGTTCGGGATTTAATTGTGCTGTTTTCAAGGTCAGGTTTAGGAAACTTGAATTAACGCAACTTTTGCCCAGGCTAGACTGCCAATAGGAAATAATGTAATATAGCTAACCCAAATCATTCCATGATTCTATGAATTTTTATCATTCCATATTTCAAAGTCCATTCTCCTTTACCAGCTGTTGGCTTTTGTTTCTGCTATGTATACTGGCCCTTTAACATGTACTCCTGTGTATTTTATATCTCCTGATTTTGTCAGACCATAGACCAACTATCATGTTATGTCAGAAGTTTGTCAGAAGTCAACTGCCACACCCCAAACACTTGGTTTGCCCTGACTTGGCCAGAATATTTTGTTGCTCTTTTGGTGATGGTCCAGTGGACTAGGAACTAATGTGTAAAATACTTTCATGATCCGCTAAAAAAGGTCATGCATTAAATTGTGGGAGGTGACTGGATCCACACACTTAGTCCATCAAGTTTAGTTTGGAGAAGTGGAGAAAAGGCCTTTGTAAGGATGACTTAAGCTATTTGTTCTTGTCTGGTTCAGTTGGTGTTGTGTCTCTGTTCCATGCAGGCTATCACGATTTGTTGTGTCTGTGAGGTCATGGGCCACAAGGCATTTGCACCGTGAAGACCAAAGACCTGATTCTTTCCTAGAACGTATCCGAGGGCCAGAGCTTGTAGAAGTGTCCAGTAGGCAAACTAACATCCGCTCCTTTCTGGGTATCCGAGAGCGGCCTGGGGGAGCAAACAGGTGAGAAGATGTGTTTATGCTTTAAAGGAAGATGACTGAGGTTATGGTACTTTCTTCATGATTAGGATGTAAGTTTTATTTTAAGAAGAGCATAAGGAGCTTAGAATGAGAGCTGAACAGAGTATCTAATGCTGCCCAGGAATCTTCATGGCCTTCAGAAGTATTTCTCTTTCCCTTGCAAACTTAATGTGGCAAAGATAGTGAAATAAAGGCTTTGGACCATGCTGCTTCAGGCAGAATGGTGTGTGAAAATTGGAATTTTATCATATGCTACCTGTGCAACTTGATGTTGTTAAACTCTGCTTTACTGAGGATGAATGCAGTTTCTGTTTCAAGAATCAAGGATGTTGCTAATTGTGGCTTTTCAGGACATTAATTTGATGCACATTATCTGTGAGTGTTAGCAAACCCGAAACATGCGGTTGTGTCGTTGTTTTGTTACTCCTTCTTAGCAGTCCGTCTGCTAACACCTCAGAAGGTTCCGATGCAGAAATGAGAAAATCTTTTGGCTGCTGACTTAACTTATCAGCACATACACAGACTTTGGTGTGGAAGACAGGTTAAGTCTTATCTTAACAGTTTTCCAATAAACCAAGAGGGGCTTGCCAGAAAAACCTTTGTGTGTTTACAGTCTTTTGACTTGATGAATTATTGTTGCTCTGTAAATGCATGATCCAGTGTTTTAAATTTAACTCCAGCTAAAAGAAGAAAATGAAATCTCAAGACAAAGGCTGACTTTCTGTTTGGCATTATGCTTTGAAGCATAGGTTGCCGCGTTTTTTGCACAGTTGAAGTTTGGTAGGTAAGCAAGTAATACATTGATTTGTTTGAAAATCTCGGCCGGTAATTCAGATCAAAGCAAGAACCTTCAAAGGGCTTTGCATGATACAGATTACCTTAATTTGTTGTAGTCCAGCACAACCTTAATATCTTCTCTCAATCTATTCCTTAGAAATTCAGGTCAAAAGCACGTTCTGTTGAATTAGCCAAGCTGCTGCCTGGTTTTTCAGACATTTGGATCTGTGGCAACTGCAGATTCAAATAACTGATCCTGGGCCAACAAACCTCTATATAAGGCTATTAGAAGAAGTGAATTTGGGACTATCCATCCTTGCCTTCTCAGTTCTGTACTGCTGCCATAACTCCTGGTTATTCTCTCATGAGGGCTTAATTGTGCAGTGATGGTAGGTATGTTTGTTACTTAACTACAAGCTTTGACACTACATCTGTGAAGACTTGAAAGGATCAAAGAAGGCTTAAAATAGTAGGCAAATCACTACAGAGCTAAAAATAGTAAGATACATGTTGCCAGGCAGTAATACGCCTGAGAACAAGCTTTGAACATCAGATGTGGTCACAAGCATATGTACCAAGCACATGGTGAAAAGAAACTGGCCTTGAAATAGTTATGCAAAGAAGCTTATCACTGCAGTCAAAGTTGACCTTCCTAATCTTATTAGTGCATATATGAAATGCTAGTAAGTCAGTCTGTCATGTCTGTAAACATATGTATGAAATATCAACAATCTTTACACTCTTTAATGTGTTTTATTTAACTTGATGCAGTCACTGGCCCTTAGCCAGGTTTAACGTCAACTATAGCAACAACACCAACGAAGAGTAAGTACTGGTAACTCCCAAACACCTTTCCTCTACTAGCTCCTCTCTTTGTCCCTTTCCATCCTAGTAACATTCATAGTATAAACCCCTTATACTTTTCCTAAGCCTTTCCTAAGAATATAGTTTAAATATAAAGAAAGATCTAGTTTTCTTAGTCTTCTACCTGTGAACTTCTTTTTGTCTCAAGTTAGCTTTATCTCTCAAGGAGTGAATTTGATTAAACACTTTGTCCCTACCTTCTCTTCTTCCGCTGGTTGATTTTACTGCATTGCCAATTTATTTATTTGCTCCTCAGTTTTAAAATGAGATTCATGTATTCATTTTCTAATAATAATTTTTTCCCCTTTTAATGTACCAGTTCCTTTTGCCAGTCAAGTGCCCCCAAAATTTCAGGTTGTCAAAAGAGAAGTGGGTACTGTTTCAGGATACCAAAAACACTCATGTAGCAGTCTAAATAAAACAAGCTTTAAAAAATGTGTGTTTCAGTTCAACAGATGTTGTTGTAGATGTAGAAAGAATGACAGGCAACGTAGTAAAGCTTGCATTACAACAGACAGAAGTCCTGGAGTCTATCTTATGTATTTGACAAGATATTTCACAGTGTTAAACCAAAGAGAAATCCCTTGGAAAGGTGAAGAGTTCCAGTAATTTAAAATCATCCAATACCAATATCTGTTCCATTAGACCACGGCTATCTGAGGACATATCTGCCCTGTAGCATCCAGCATTAGATCTGTTCTCATGTGTGGTGATAATTGTTTTTTTCCATTGCTTTCCAGATGAAAATAAAAATTAAAAAATAGTCAGGACAGTTTCTGATCATGTCAGGAAACTATTAGGAAACTTCCTTTTTTTTTTTTCATCCAAATAGTTCTCTCTAGAGCTAGCTCAAACTGTACATTTCACATGATGCTGCAAAACATTTCTGCATATACCTGATTGAGAGGTCTTCCTGCTCCTGAAGCAACTTTGTGGTTTGGTTTGCATAACTTTTATTAAAAATGAAAATCACTGTGCAGTGAAGTGACTGAAATGTGCAAAACTGGTATAAGAAAAATAGCTAAAATCCCGGAGTCTAGCCTCTTAGTCAAGACCCAAAGGTCTGACTAGGATGGAAATCCTGCTTTCTTACTCTTTCTTACAGTGACTCATGTACCTTGGGCAAAAATTTCATCCTTCCAATGTTTCATTCTTTTTAAATGAAGACAACATCTTTCTGTCTACTGGCAGTCTAAAACATACTTAATTTGCAGAGTACTTGACAGATGAGAAATGCAGGTATTTGAGTCGTTCAAATCCTGTGACAGCATTGTTGTAGGGGCTGATGAAGATGTGTTTTCCAAGTCTGAAGAAGTGTGCTCCTTTTAGTGTGCTGGAAACACAGCACAGATGCCATTGCCTTGCTGTGGAAGAGCACAGGCACAAACTGTTTTATTAGTTACTGGATTACTCAGTAGCATCAATGAAGGAAAAAAGATTAAGATCTTTTTGAAGCTTTGGGTTTTCATTATGTTAAAGACCTAAAAATGTCTACTCTTAGAGAACCATAGAGGATGCTTTCAAGTCTTTGACTGTGGTCAACCTTTTCCTCTGAGTGACTTCTGCTGTCAGTCTACAAATAGATGGGAGTTTGCTATGTTGAGAATTATCACAACAGAAAGATGAACAGAGGCCACAGAAATGTCAGAATCAAACCTCGGGAAGACACCTGTAGTTGACAGACGAGTCTGTAGGAGCTATCAGGCCAAATAAAAAGCAGTATTTCCATTAGGTACTGTGTGAAATAGTGCTTTTTTTCTTTTTAAAAATAAAGTCTAAAATTTAAAATTATAGAAGGAAGTTGGAACTGGCAACATATTCTCTCCAAAGTTCTCCATCACTGAAACTTTTTTGGTTGATTTTCTATCTCAAACTATTTTTCTTTGCATAACAAAAAGCCCTCTTCTTAGAAAGTTAGGTTTAGTCATAGTTCTTCCTTTCCTGTAAGAATGCCAGACATTTTAATTATTGAAGAGCAGTGTTGATGTTAATGCATCTGTGAACTGCCCTTTAGATCAAGCACCATGCATGGTAACATGCAGTAAAATCTTGACTTTTTTTTAAGTGGGAAGGAGTTTTCAAGGCAGATTTGAAAAAGAAGCCATAAGTAAAGTCCAGGGAGGTCAGTGGCAGAGAATAACAGAAGCATTCAGACTGGAAAAGGCCCTTGGCATCATCAAGTTCAACCATTAACTCTACTCTATGAAGTTCAGCCCTATCCCCAGGAACCACATCTAAACAACCTTTAAACACATCCAGGATTGGTGACTCAGCTACCTCCCAGGGCAGCTTATTCCAGTGTCTGACTACTCTGTGAATTTTTTTTCCTGATGTCCAGTCTAAACCTACCCAGTTGTAGTTTGAGGCCATTCCCTCTTGTGCTATCATTGATTACTTCTGAGAAGAGACCAGCACCAGCCTCTCCACAACACCCTTTCAGGTAGTTGTAGTTGTAGTTGTAGAAAGTGATGCAGTCTCCCCTTAGCCTCTTCTTCTTTAAACTAAACAGCCACAGCTGCTTCAGTTGCTCTTCATAATATTTATTCTCCAGGCCCTTCACCAGCTTTGTTGCCCTCCTCGGCACTTGCTCCAGTAGCTCTGTATCTCTCTTATATTCATAGAGTCATAGAATCAGTCAGGGTTGGAAGGGACCACAAGGATCATCCAGTTCCAACCCCCCTGCCATGGGCAGGGACACCCTACCCTAGATCAGGCTGGCCAGAGCCCCACCCAGCCTGGCCTTAAACACCCCCAGGCTTGGGGCCTCAACCACCTCCCTGGGCAACCCATTCCAGGCTCTGACAACTCTCATGGTGAAGAACTTCCTCCTCACGTCCAGTCTGAGGGGTACCCAAATCTGGACACAACACTTGAGGTGTGGCCTCACCAGTGCAGAGTAAAGAGGGACAATCACCTCCCTAGACACAGTGTTTCTAACACAAGCCAGGATGCCATTGGCTTTCTTTGCCACCTAGGCACGCTGCTGGCTCATATTCAGCTGCTTATCAGTTAGAACCCCCATGTCCCTTTCTGCTAGACATCTTTCCAGCCACACTTCCAAAAGCCTTTAGCTTTGCATGGGGTTGTTGTGGACCAAGTGCAGGACCTGACACAGCCTTGTTGAAGCTCATACCATTAACATTGGCCCATTGATCCAATCTGTCAAAGAGCAGCTAGTTCCACTTTTGAAGACTGAGGCAAAGCAGGCCTTTTCCTCATCCTTTGTCACTATGTTTCCCTCTGCCTCCAATAAAGGATGGAGATTCCCTCTCATCCTCCTTTTGTTGTCAATGAATTTATAGAAAGGAGGCCCCGGCAAGGAAATAAATACTTAAGTGGCTGTTCCCTCTGCGTGTGGTGCATGAAAAATTGTTTCTTTGAGTTGAGATGCATACATATAAATAGATCAGCCAACCCACAAGTTGTTTCTCCTCCAGTTACACTTCTTTGTGTTGTGTAATGTTAAAGGTTTTAGCTTGATGGGTATTTCCCTTTACATGGAAGACTGGGGCATCTAAAGCAAATGAGTCTGGTCTTTTCCCAACTACACTGTGGTGCCCCATCACTATGGAAATGTTTAAGGCTAAGAATTGGAACAGGTGCTAATTTGTGATAGGTGAGAGCTAATATTGAGTGAAAGCTACTACTACATCTGTTTATCTTAAAGTCAGTGACTGTTGTTGTCTCCCTTAGAGTGTTTCTTTCTGCTGTAACAAGCATGTTCATAGAGAGGACTGCCACTTGCGGCATGCACTTTTTCTGATCTGAGTAATATGAGCAACTGTACGTGAGAAGCACAAGTGAGATCACTGTACTTTTTATCTGATGCTTCCGTGAGCAACTTCAACTGTTATTACATATTCTGTCTGCTGTGGAATGTTGCTGTCTCTGAACTAAATTGTCCTTTATTGACCCCAGTGGAAGGGGAGAATCAGACTCAGTCTTGGCACTTCAAAGGAGAACACGTAGCTGCCATTGGAAGTAGCAGTCCGTGGCTTTCATCCAAACCAGACCTTATGTATGGACAGTTGTTTTTAGATACACATTATCCACAAACACTTGTGATGGGCAAAACTTCTAGGCACAGAGCCACCTTCTGCTTCAAGGAATAAAGAAATGTCAAATACGAAAAAAAGGTCTCAGATGACAAATTTTTGAGCACTTTTTGATGAATTTGAGCAAATGAGTGCACTTCATTAGCTTATGTGATTCTTGGACAATGCAGGTAGCAAATATTAGCTTTAAGTATAGACAGAATCTTAGGAAATATGTTGACTTTCTGAAGTTTTGAAGAGGATGCATGAACCTAACAGCCTAAGTTATCATAGCTCAAGACTCTTCTGTTCAGGTGGATGTAGGAATGGAGGAAGTCAGAGCCTTCTTTATACCTGGCTTATCACATTCTAATTCTAAAGGCTGTATATATTTGAACAGTTTGAAAAGCCATATCTGGAATTAGATCTTGCAGCTTGAGTCTGTGTGGGGTGCTATGGAATTGCGGGATATAATGAAGTTAAATGGTCCATATTTTGTTTATTGCATGAAAACCAATTAATAAACATGGGGAGAATCATCACAGTATCACAGTATCACCAAGGTTGGAAGAGACCTCATAGATCATCAAGTCCAACCCTTTACCACAGAGCTCAAGGCTAGACCATGGCACCAAGTGCCACGTCCAATCCTGCCTTGAACAGCCCCAGGGACGGTGACTCCACCACCTCCCCAGGCAGCCCATTCCAGTGTCCAATGACTCTCTCAGTGAAGAACTTTCTCCTCACCTCGAGCCTAAATTTCCCCTGGCGCAGCCTGAGGTTGTGTCCTCTTGTTCTGGTGCTGGCCACCTGAGAGAAGAGAGCAACCTCCTCCTGGCTACAGCGTCCCCTCAGGTAGTTGTAGACAGCAATAAGGTCACCCCTGAGCCTCCTCTTCTCCAGGCTAAACAATCCCAGCTCCCTCAGCCTCTCCTCATAGGGCTTGTGCTCAAAGCCTGTCACCAGCCTCGTCGCCCTTCTCTGGACACACTCAGGCATCTCAGTGTCCCTCCTAAACTGGATGTCATGATGTCATTGAGTCTACACAAAGTTTCCATTTGTTTTAGCAAGGATGAAACTTCGTGATTACTGCTCAGCCTTTGAATATGATGGCAATCAAATATTAGGCAGAGCAGCTTGGGTAAGGCTTGTCTGATCAGATATAGACACCTGCATCTGAACTAGGCAACCCATTCCTACTTTACATTGATGAAAAGAAAAATATGCTTTTAGGGTACAAGTCGTCTTGTAGATATGACCTATGAGATATGGACTAACTCGTAGATATAGTAGATCTCTACTGTAGCGACTCCAAATAGTTTGGCTTAATCATGTTGACTGTAAAACATTTGTAAAATGGCTACTGTATAGGTAAATGAGGCACACCTCTTCTCTAGACATTTTGAAGCCTGAGGTGATTAATTAATTATAGTGATGTTGTTTTTAAAGAACTGTGAGAGGAAATCCAGCATAATGTCATATAATTGCCATTAAAGCTTCAAACAGTCTCTGCGATGCTTTGAACATGCAAAGAATGTTGACAGTTTGTTACAGCTGTTTCAGGTTCCATAGACTACTTTAAAAATACCTGAGTTCTAAAGAATTAAACAAACTGGAATCACTTAGTTAAAACCAGACTGGTACACTGTTATCAGGGTTGTCACTGAAAAGGTCAAAAATTTTGACTAATGCACAGAATCAGCCAGCTCCTTACCTGATGTGGTAGTGTGATGGTGCTAGTTGGAGAGGACTCAGTTTCTAAACCTATTTTTACCATTTAGATGCCTGTCCTACCCTGCCCTCAGTCTAGTCTAGTTTCCTATACCTTAACACCCACTGTCTCCCTTAACTGCTAGAGTATTGGTAACATTGCTAAGCCTTACATTATGTTATGCAGCAAAAAGGATGAAAAGAAAGAGGTTAAAGAGGAAAAGAAGGAGGAAAAGAAAGAGGAAAAGAAGGAGGAAAAGAAAGAGGAAAAAAAGGAGGAAAAGAAAGATGACAAAAAAGATGACAAAAAGGATGATAAAAAAAAAGATGAGTAAGTATAATGAATGAACATGTGCTTGTAACCCACTTCCTACACTACAAAGCAGGACATGGCATCTTGTAACACTTTCACAACTGGGGCTGCAGAATGGTGGCCTGTCAAATCTTTTGTGTGTTTCCCCCTTTGGAGAGGTGCTACTGCTCAACATAGTTGTTGGACCTATAAGACCTGTCATGAACAGGTTCCTAGGTCAGTAAAAGGGAATTCAGGGAATTCACATGGATTTGCTGTTGAAGATCACCTTTTGAGGACGTTTGCAGGATAGCAGCCCACTTTGCAGCTTGCTTTGCAGGTTTGTACAGGCTTTCATTGTTCCAGAATGTCCATCATGATTCAGAGCAGATGAACCAAAAATCTGATTTGGACAAAGAGCAAAAATGTAGAAAATGTCAGATCTGCTGGTAAGTTTAGTCATTAACTGACTAGCCTACTTAATTACTTAGAATGGTGCAGTTCATTACTAGTGATCACTAAAGCTTGCTTCTTCTAATTAGGAGATGTTGTTTTTCAGAAACAAAATGAGATTATTTGAATGCTTCTGGCAGAGGTGAATCCTGCTTGTTTTGTTCCACCTAAGCTGACTCAACTGTAATACAGTTTAATGCTACCAATCATTAAAAACAACAGTGACAGCAGATAAAAAGAGAATGTGTTTGAGTGGACTTCACAACTAAACAGAATAGACTGGAGAGTAATACACTGCAAGTTTCTATGTATGCAGATGGTGGCATGTACTATGTTAGGCATGGGGACAGGTAGTTAGGAATTGCTTCAGATTTATCTTGCTTTATCTCAGGATTTTGACTTTCTTAATCAAAAGTTTGATTAGAAAGGCTTTGTTCTGAGGATTCTCTTTTAGCAATCACTGTTGAAGTGAGAGCCTGAATTTGCAATAGTCAAATAGTTTTAAAGTATTTCAGCAAATAAGTATTTTAATGACTAGAAGGTAGTATACTCTGTCACATGAAGACTGTTTTGTTGTCACCAGTTTTGAGGTGATGACCAGTTTTAAAAAAAAAATAGCTAAAACCCTGTTGTGAAGATCACAGGGTGTCAGGGTTGGAAGGGACTCAAAGAGGTCATTAAGTCCACCAACCCCCCCCAAGCCAGAGCAAGGCCATACAATCTAGTTCAGGTCACAGAGGAACGTACCCAGATGATCCTTGAAAGTCTCCAGAGAAGGAGACTCCACAGCCTCTCTGGGGAGCCTGTTCCAGTGTTCTGTGACCCTTACAGTAAAGAAGTTCCCCCTTGTGTTGAGGTGGAACCGCTTGTGCTGCAGATAACATCCATTGCTCCTTATCCTATCACAGGGAGCAAGTGAGAAGAGCCTGTGCACCAACTCCTGACACCCAGCCCTCAGATATTTAGAAACATTTATTAAATGCCTTCTCAGGCTTCTCCAGACTAAAAAGCCTCAGGTCCCTCAGCCTCTCCTCACAAGGCAGTGCTCTAGTCCCCTAATCATCCTTGTAGCACTCCACTGGATCTTCTCCAGCAAATCCCTGTCCCTCTTAAACTGGGGAGCCCAAAACTGAACGCAGTACTCAAGATGGGGTCTCACCGGGGCAGAGCAGAGGGGGAGGAGAACCTCCTTTGATCTGCTGGACACACTCTTCCTAATACACCCCAGGACCCCACTGGCCTTCTTGGCCACAAGGGCACATTGCTGTGCCACGGTTAACTTGTTAACCACCAGGACCCCCAGGTCCCTCTCCACAGGGCTCCTCTCCAGCAGATCACCTCCCAGCCTGTACTGGTGCAGTTTATTATCCCTCCCCAGGTGCAGGACTCTGCACTTGTCCTTGTTGAACCTCATTTGGTTCCTCTGTGCCCAGCTCTCCAGTCTGTCCAGATCTCTCTGGATGGCCTCACAGCCCTCAGCTGTATCTGCCAAGCCTCCCAGCTTGGTGTCATCAGCAAACTTTCTTAGCAGACACTGTCCTCTCATCAGTGCCATTTGGGAAGATGTTGAACAGCACTGGACCCATTACTGATCCTGGGGGACTCCACTAGTTACAGCTCTCCAGCTGGACTTGGCACCATTGATTACCACTCTTTGAACTCTGTCTTGTAACCAGATGGTAAACTGAGGTTTTTTTTTAGGTTAAAGCTGCTTCCTCTGTTGATACTATCATCTGAATCTTCAGCAGACACCAGGGGTAAAGACAGAAATTCATACAAATGTGAAATAAATTATCATTGCACTTTAGTACATTTGTATTTTTGGAGACTAGGGAAAGTGACACAAGTACATATCCAAACATTTCTATATTCACACTATCACATAGTTCACAGATCTCACTGTAACATGTTGCCATTGGAGTAGGAGCTGCAGGCATGGACCTCACAATTCACTAACATCTTTTTCCTCTGTTTACATACAACATGCCTAATTGCTGTCTATTCCATACCAGCCTTTCTTGTGCTGGGAAAGGCACTACTGAGGATATTCCACATGTATTATTAGCCATACTGTTCTTCAGATCTTCTTTAAATCCTGGGCCTGTATGCTTTATTTAGTATCTTTTCATTGTCATGAGGTCTACAGAGCCAGGACTGTAAATGTGTGAAATTTGTTTTTAAATAACAATGTATAATTTGATTTTAATTGTAGACGCTGTGTATATACACACGGAGTCTTGTCTAAACATGAATTTGAATGCATATGTGTTTTACTTGTTTAAATCCATGTCCATACAGTTGTTTCCATAATAGGCGTTGCCAAGAACATCCAAATTCACACAGTATCACAGTATCACAGTATCATCAGGGTTGGAAAAGTGCCACGTCCAACCTTGCCTTGAACTGCCCCAGGGACGGCGACTCCACCACCTCCCCGGGCAGCCCATTCCAGTGTCCAATGACTCTCTCAGGGAAGAACTTTCTCCTCACCTCCAGCCTAAATTTCCCCTGGCACAGCCTGAGGCTGTGTCCTCTCGTTCTGGTGCTGGCCACCTGAGAGAAGAGAGCAACCTCCTCCTGGCCACAACCACCCCTCAGGTAGTTGTAGACAGCAATAAGGTCACCCCTGAGCCTCCTCTTCTCCAGGCTAAACAATCCCAGCTCCCTCAGCCTCTCCTCGTAGGGCTGTGCTCAAGGCCTCTCACCAGCCTCGTCGCCCTTATCTGGACACGCTCAAGCATCTCAACGTCCCTTCTAAACTGGGGGGCTCAGAACTGAACACAATACTCAAGGTGAGGTCTAACCAGTGCAGAGTACAGGGGCAGAATGACCTCCCTGCTCCTGCTGACCACACCATTCCTGATGCAGGCCAGGATGCCACTGGCTCTCTTGGCCACCTGGGCACACTGCTGGCTCATGTTCAGGCGGGTATCAATCAGCACCCCCAGATCCCTCTCTGTCTGGCTGCTCTCCAGCCACTCTGACCCTAGCCTGTATCTCTGCATGGGGTTGTTGTAGCCAAAGTGCAGCACCCTGCAGCTGTGGACTATAAGCTTCTAGCTGGGATGATAAACATTTAACAGATTACTTTCTTTCAGTGGAGGTCCAATGCAGGAAGGCTAAGGCTGTGGTTTTCATCATGGGCAATGTGAACGTCTGTGTTTTTCTTTCCAATCTTATTATTTTTTCCAAAGTTGGGTCAAGAAAATAAATAAACACATCAGATGGGCTGAGTCTAATATTCGGTATCTCATCTGGAGCTGTCTGCGTGGATACTCCCTCTTCTAAAGCAGCTGTGAGTTCATCGAGAGAGGAGCAGCCTCCAGAAGAGGGAGATCCAGCAGGTTGCTCCATTGCGTTTCCAGTGTAAAATTGTACCTTTTACTTTGCAGGAAGAAAAAGGAGATCTTTGTCATAGACCCGTCAAGTAATCTTTACTACAACTGGCTGACTATAATTGCAGCGCCTGTGTTCTATAACTGGTGTATGCTAGTGTGCAGGTATGGGTTTAAGTTCATAGCAGTTTTAGATTTCACATGTAGAGTCTCCTTGTGTTGCCTTGCGTAAATCGTCTGCTCCTGCAGTGTTTTTGGCGGGTCTCGCCCGGCCGATGGCAATAAACGCTCAAGGTTCCTTCTGACCTTCGGGCTGGGGAACTGTCGTGACTCGCAACGGGCGCTGCCCGCGGCCTGTGTGTGCCCCCTGCTGGCTGCCTGCGGGAGTGTGCCTTGGTCACTGCAGGCTCAGTAGCCGCTGCTGGAGATTGGCCTGCCAGTCACCAGTAGAGAGCAGAAAGGAGGGGTGAGGGCCGTGTTGGATCGTTTTAAAGTAGTACGAGGTGTCTATGGATGCTTGAAAGGCAGGAAGATCTTGCCCGAGTGTTCCTTTTCACTTGTGAAATATGGAAATCAGTTTGAGCCAAAGTAATGGAGTGCTGTGGAAGTGGTTCACTTAAACTGTGTGAGCTGGAAGGGTGTGATGAGGATGATTTGCTACTCTGAAATAAATATTTGATTTGGGAATTATCTTAATAGAGACATATATCCCATGAAATTTGATGCATGTTTAATTGTAGGGTTATGTGTATCCTTCCATAAATGCCCTCGTGTGGCATTTTTGTGTTTGAGGTTGTTCCTGCCTTAAACACCATTGAATTCTGAAAGATCCTGTTCAGACATAGCTCTTGTGTGAAGATGTCTAGGCATGGAGATATACTGCTCCGAATTTTCCCATGCTAGTAATGTGCATTAATGTGCTGCTAAGACACAGCCACTGCAGTTGTAATTTTTATGTTTAATCTTTGTTTCTTTAGAGCCTGCTTTGATGAGCTACAAATTGACCATATTAAATTATGGCTACTCTTGGATTACAGCTCTGATATCATCTATGTTTTTGACATGTTTGTCAGGTTCAGGACAGGTGAGTCTTCCTGTTGCTTTATAGTGTTTTCAGATACGGCATGAATATAAAGGCAGGAAACAGAAGTCCCCCTGCAGCATCTGACTGGCTTGGGTTGTTCTAAGGGTGGACAGCTCAACACCTATACTTCACTTGTCTCTAATTTCAGTTCCATCAGTGCTTGATAGGCATGCCAAACACTGTGTGAACAGCCACTCAGGCTGTGTGAGGAAGGGAGAATAAGGGCACTTTGCATGTCATGATCATTGTGTGCGTGATGTATTGCTTGTGCTCATTAGGTTAAGACACCAGCTGCACCCCACAAATGCAAGTTGAGCAGCACCCTGCTCAGATGAGACTTTTGAGTTGGTCAGGTGGAAGACCTGGAACTTAGTTCTTGCCTTCCTCAAGCAGTTGTAAACCTAAAGAATCTGTAGTCCTGACGGGCTTAGAAGATTTCATTTGAGTTCGATACTGATTCTGGCCTTAAAGGCATATCTGTTTTAAACTAAACAAGGTCATAGACAACATACAACAAACACAGAATCATAGAACACATCCAGTTGGAAGAGACCTCAAAGACTCAGTCCAACATCCAGTCCAGCCCTTGACACAGCACTGAAGAGTCAATGCTAAACAGTGTCCCTAAGTGCCAGGTGCACATGCTGCTTAAATACCTCCAGAGGCAGTGACTCCACTGCCCTGGGCAGATCACTCCAATGTTTGATAACCCTTTCAGTGAAGAAATATTTCCTACCAGCCAGCCTGAACCTCTCCTGTTGCAGCTTGAAACCACTTCCTCTAGCCCTGTTTAATTGCTAAAATAGTCCTTGACATACTTCAGTGCATGCATTTTTTGTCTGTGGCAGTTCACACACAGTGTCTGGGCACAATTGGAAGGACAGCAGTGTTTGGGTATTGCTGACAGTGTCATTTTTGGAGCCTGTTGGAAGAACTTACTTGTGAATATAAGCTGTTAAGGGAGCTTCTCTCATGGCCAGAAAATATTTCCTGGTTTGTTCCATTTACTGGTATAGAAGCATCCCTGAAATGTCTTTTGCGAGAGTCTAAAACCACATTATAAAAATGAGTTAGTTTTTACTTTTCCTTTTTACCTTCTATTTTCTTTTTGTTAGATTGTGCTGATGCCTTGATAGGAATTATGGTTTGTGACAAGCTGTAAACATAATTACAAGATGGAGTCTAAAAATGCGGTCACATTTGGAAGCACACAACTTATGGCAAGCCAAATTCTTAAATTTAGCCAGGTACCTTGTTCAGCAGGAAAGTCTGCTTCAGAGAGCAGCCTAAATCACATGACTCTATTTGGGGTGAGGGGGCTTCATCTTCTTTGGGTAGCTAAAATGTCAACTGTGCCAGATAAATGTCTCTTCTGCCGTTGTATCTGCTATTGTAATGGGAAAGAACTGAGCAGAAATTTGGCTTCTACAGGCACTACAAGTTGTAGAGTTTCCATGGGCTGTCCTGCTAATGACTGTACAGCTGTTAAGGCTTGGTTAGAAGTTTGGCTTTGCAGACCTAGATTGGAACTGCAGAATTACTAAAGCGATCTCCGAAGACACCAGTGCAGATGCTGCTACAGTAGCAGGCACACAAGTTAGGAAGCTGCTTCTTTTAGGTGCCTGCTGCCTCTTGTTAGTCTGCAACGTCTGTCTGCCCTGGGGACAGAGATTCTGGGAACTGCATGGCCAGTTTCACTGCATTCACCCTATTTGGTGGCTGTGAAAAGATTCATGTCTTTCAGCAGCTGCTTGTGTTTAGCAGACCCTGTCTTTTGATATTTTCAAAGGGATTTACCACAAGAACTCAGTTCTGTGAGGGGATGTTATGAATGATGTACTACCATGGAGGACAAAAAAGAGCTGAAGGTCTTTTCTTTCCCTTCAGAAGGAAAGCATTTTCAAAGTTCTTTTGAATACTTGCCAGTCAGAAATTCATCTGCCCAGCTAATGTTTCTCTTTTATTGTGTAACTCTGTTAATAAGGGCACATTTGACCAGCTTTCTCAGCACTTCTCTGAGGGGTAAGGCATTCCTGACACAGGAGCTACTTGTGTTTGTACTCACTATCAGTTTGCAGACACCTGAAAAGAGACACACACATACATGAGGTCAATGTTCAGATACACAACCACTCCAGAAATACAGTTGTGCTGTGTGGGGCACAAAGAAATGAAGCTTGGTCTTCCTCAGCAGTTGCTTCCCTGAGGAAGCTGCTGCTTGTAGATTGCTAAAGGATTAGCAAAATTTGATGCTCCCCACAGGGAGTGTTTTGCATTTCTGTCAGTGGACTTTTCCTCTCAACTATCCTAGTGGGCAGAGTAGAACATCTCCACTTGGAGTGGCAGTGAGTATTCTGCAGTGCATAGGCCACTTCCCGCAGACCGTTTTCAATGCCTTGAGCTGTCAGAGGCACAAAACAGCACTGCAGCTGTACTGCCTACACAGCTTTTCTGTGAGAACTCTTACACAGGTGCAGACTGCATCAAGGTCTTTTAAAATGACAGTTTGTGATGGTTTGGGTGTTCCCTGCCCCCCCCCACTTTAGAAATACCCAGACTAGACTCAGCCAGCTCTGGGAATATGAATGAAGCTATTTATTTACAGCTAGCACAATGTACAAGCAGATATTTACAATATACATACAGTTATATACAGAAATATACAAGGTAAAAGGTAATACAGAAACATAACTCCCCTCCCAGAGACCTGAGTCCCCAGGAGGGGCTCTCAACCACCCCTCACCTTCCCCCTGCCCCTCTCAACCTTACCCCAGTCCTAAGGAAGAATGGAGGTTCGGCCAAGAGGTTAAGAAGCAAAGGTTAGTCCAAATGAAAAGTGAGGTTAGGGAGTAAGATGTTGCTCAGCCAGCAGCCCATGGCAGAGTGTGAGAAAATGGCAAGAGTGTTATCTAATGTTTTCATTTCCCCTTCCCAAACTCCTTTGGGAGACTCTGAGGGGAGTAGACATCACCATTGTTTTCCTTTCACAGCCTGTGATCTAGTTCTTCTCACCAAAACATTCTACCCTGCTTCAAACTAGCACACACTTTATGTCATCTCATACTTTAAAAAATAATCTAATACTTACCAAAGGCTTTTGAATGAAGAAATGCCAGTGTACAGAACTTTACTTAGTGGTTCTCTCACTAGAAACACACAAAAAGATGCAAATAATTTTCCCCAAATGTAACGGAAAATCCTGCTAGCAGTAACATTGGATACAAGGGGAAAATAATTACTTGATGCCAAGGGGAAACCGGATTTCTTTATCTCAAGGATATCTACATTGTTTGGAGAAAGTTTCCAGCAATCCATCATACCTACTTATTCTTGGCATTTATTTAAAAATATTTCACTCCTGATTTTATACACAATTGCATAACACTTGCCTTAGTTATGACTCACGCTGATGAATCAGGAAAAATGGCACATTTGACTCTTTTTCTGCAAAGATACAGAGCAGAAAACTGCAGAGAGCACTGTGGTAAGGACAGAGTCACTGCATTTTGTCATTATATATCAGCTTTGAAACTTCATTGAAATAGCCAAATTTGCCAATAACTTTTTTTTCCATTAAATGAACTCATAGTGGATCAATGTCTGTAAGCATAACAGTACAACCTGTAACGTTGTCAGGTATCCACAGTGTAAGTTAGTACTGTTGATGGCGTTTTGATTCTAAGTAGTAAAATATGTGCTTTTATTCTTTGAAGGCTTCCTCGAACAAGGCTTGCTAGTTCAGGATGAAAAGAAATTGAGAGAGCACTATACCAAAACTATCCAGTTCAAACTGGATGTGCTGTCTCTGCTGCCAACAGACCTGGCATATTTGAAGCTTGGTTTGAACTACCCTGAGCTACGATTTAACCGCCTGCTGAGGATTGCTCGCTTGTTTGAGTTTTTTGACCGTACTGAAACCAGGACAAATTACCCAAACATGTTCCGTATTGGCAATCTTGTCTTATACATCCTTATCATCATCCACTGGAACGCCTGCATCTACTTTGCAATTTCAAAGGTCATCGGATTTGGAACTGACTCTTGGGTCTATCCCAACGTGTCCATTCCAGAGTATGGGCGCCTGTCTAGAAAGTACATTTACAGTCTGTACTGGTCTACGCTCACACTGACAACCATCGGAGAAACACCTCCCCCAGTGAAAGATGAAGAGTATCTCTTTGTGGTCATTGACTTCCTGGTGGGCGTGCTCATCTTTGCCACCATTGTCGGTAACGTGGGCTCCATGATTTCCAACATGAATGCCTCCAGGGCAGAGTTCCAGGCCAAAGTGGATTCCATTAAGCAGTACATGCATTTCCGGAAAGTAACGAAGGACTTGGAAGCCAGGGTTATTAAGTGGTTTGATTACTTGTGGACCAACAAGAAAACAGTGGATGAGAAGGAAGTTCTCAAAAATCTGCCTGACAAGTTGAAAGCCGAAATTGCCATCAATGTCCATTTGGACACACTGAAGAAAGTGCGTATATTCCAGGACTGTGAAGCTGGACTGCTCATTGAGCTGGTGCTGAAACTGAAACCCACTGTCTTTAGTCCTGGGGACTACATTTGCAAAAAGGGAGATATTGGGAGAGAAATGTACATTATCAAAGAGGGCAAACTGGCTGTGGTGGCAGACGACGGCGTAACACAGTTTGTAGTCCTAAGTGACGGCAGCTACTTTGGTGAAATCAGCATCCTAAACATCAAAGGTAGCAAATCTGGCAACAGGAGGACAGCCAACATAAGGAGTATTGGTTATTCTGATTTGTTCTGCTTATCTAAAGATGATTTAATGGAAGCCCTCACAGAATATCCAGAAGCCAAAAAGGCTCTAGAAGAGAAAGGGCGACAAATTCTCATGAAAGACAATTTAATAGACGAGGAAGCAGCAAAAGCAGGAGCTGACCCGAAAGACTTGGAAGAAAAAATAGAAAAACTCGAAACAGCTCTGGATACGCTGCAGACTAGATTTGCAAGGCTTATGGCAGAGTATACCTCAGCTCAACAAAAGGTGAAGCAGAGACTTGCCAGAGTAGAAACTCGAGTGAAAAAATACGGCAGTGGCACCTTATCGGTTGGAGAAGGTGAGGCTGAAAAACCTGAGGAGAAAAAGCAGTAATGGAGTATTTAGATTTCCTCATTTGTTGGAGAGGGCTGAAGGGTGTGGAAGCCATAATGTATGTAAATAAGTGTGTGCATACATAGACATCATTATTTTTGTATGAACTCAAGAGAATGGTTTATAGCATTTTTAACTGAAGCAGTATTTTCTTGTAAATAGAACATTGTCACCACCTTCTTAGGGGGAGATTTGATCTGGTGTTTGGTACTTTTTTGTACTGGGAGGGGGTTTCTTACAGGTCACGCTCAGAACATCTGTTGTACATGGCACATGTAGGTCTTGCTACATCGTCTCTTCCCATGCGAGTTGCATTAAGAAGGCATTGTACTTTAAGTAGAAGGGGTTGGGTCTTTTTTTTTAGGGGCTTAAAAAAACTATTTACAGGGACATGCTCCACCTCACAACCTAAGTAGTTGATTAAATGCATGGATGCACATCTGTTTTTCTCAATCTCCTTGTTCTTTCACAGTGAAGTGTTTGTGCAAGCTGATAGTCTACAGCTAAGCAGCAGTAGGCACCTTACCTATGCAGCATAGCCCTGCATGTGTCTCAAAAAGCCATGCATCTCAACCCTTTAGTCTTGATTCTTTGCAACAGTCTGGCCTCTGCACAAAGGGCCATGCTGAGAGTAGCAGCGCTCGTTCACATCCTTTCTGGCATGGTCTGCAACTATTTTGCTCGAGAAGAGAGTGGGAGATCCCCACCATTTTTCTTTAGCTGAGCCTCACCCTCACTCATAAACCCCTCATTTGGAAGGCAGTTCCCAAAAGCTCACTGGTAGAAGGCAAGTGGGGCAATATCGCTTCACTGAACTGGGCAACAGAAAAGAGGGTCCTGGTGTGTGCAGCTCTTACAGCGTTGAATGAATACCCCCTCAGGAAGTGGGCAGCCCCAGAGGGAGGCTACTGAGAAACTTAGGGAGCTGGCTGGGCACTTGGTTGCAAAGCGAAGGCCTCCTGCAGGCAGGTTTCTGCAAGGCAGGGAGAAGAAGTCTGAGCAGCAATTCCTGCCACTAGGTTTGTTCCTCACCTAAGGATCCTGTTCCACCTACCTTTGCTCTTGGGTGCTAGCTTTTCTCCGAAGGAGCTGTCACACTGCCGTATTTCTGTAAGTAGAGCATGAAGGCCCCCGTTTGCTCAGGTTCTGCTAGTACAAGCTAGTTTGGCTGGTTGCTTTTCTGCTTGGTGCGCTCTAGTTGTTTTGGCTGATGATCAGGCTCTGAGGTGAATACTCATATCGGGTCCATCGAGCCTGTCATGACGTTCAGGAAGAACAGTAGCGAGAACAGTTCTTGCTCTGTCACATTACATCAGGATTTACATCTTAAATACTGCTCTTAGCTGCCTCCACCCCTTTGCTGCTTCCAATTTCTTTGCAGGCCCTCTCCCTCCCACTGAGGGGATTTCTCAAGTATCCTCCCCCTGGGAAAACAAGAGGCTGTTTTTTTTTTCCCTGTAAAGTATTTTGCTTTCCCTGCTTTTCTTTTGTCCTCTGGCACCTCTCTGACTTCAGAAGAATATGACAGAGAGGCTGGATCCTCCAGCAGCATTAGATACTACCACATGCCGTGCTCTGCCTCTCATTTATTTTCAGCTCTGATTTACAAGCCCCAGCAGCATGTGGGAATAGATGGTCTGTTGGAAAGCTGGTGAGAAACCCACTGAGAAGAGAGTGGTTTCATGAGATGGTAGTGAAACAGAAGAGGCAGGTGCTTTGCTAAACTGAGTATGACTGCTCAGAATAAGCACTGGTCTCTGAGCAGGCAGCTGTTCCCCTCCTATTCACATTTCTAAGCCTGGTGAGAAAGACCAATCTGACAGTGTGTAAAGAATGGGGCCTTGCCAGCAACAGTGGCACGGGGCCTACAGGTAGTAGCTGCCCACACATAGGCTAAATCTGAACTCCTGTTGGGATTCGAGACTGATGACAGCTAAACTTGCCTTAACTACTGTAGGGTGGGGTTTAACCTCTTGTGAGATTTCCACTACCTACAAGGACGTTGGAAAGTATCTGAGATCTATATGCAACCAGCACAGGTCAGGACTTTTGGTGTCCTTATTCTCTCCCAGGCCTTGAGATAAACACAGGAAGGCAAAAAAAGACTGCTTTTGGCAGAGGTCTCCTGCCCTCACTTCCACACTGAGGAAGGCAGAGTTGACGTGGAGCTGGGTGCGGGCTGACTGAAGCATTACACTGTAAGCACTGCTGAACTTGCACCTCTCACCTTGTAACAGAGGCAGGTCCTGCATGTCAGGCAGAGATGAGTGCACCATTACTGTATCTGGTAGGGGGTTCATGTTTATTTCATATTCTACAGCAGCCACAATTCTATGCAAATATCTCTACTGAATGCACTACAGCTGTTCCAGCCTATGAGGTACACACAAATAGAACTGTTTAAGAGTTGCAAACATACCTGTTAAAAAAGCCAACAAGCACAAGAATGCTTCTTTACTTGATGGATCAGAAGAGCTTCTTCCCTTTACCATGCCTCTTGGTCTGTTTTTCATGTGCCAGAAAAAGCTATTTTAATGCTATTGGCTTCAATCACTTTAAAATCTATTGCCTTTGGCATGACAAATCACAGCCTTGGACATTTTTCATCTTTCCCTGCTATTTCCCCCTCTTTTTTAACAAGGCTACTTGAAACATTTTAATGTACAAACTGTAATGTTCAAGAAACAGTGTTTTTCTCTTCTCCATATCCCTGTGAAATTTAGTGTTTCATGACAGACTTTGATCATGCCAGTATTTTATGTCCAGGAAAATCATTAGCTGGAACACAAGAGCTGAAGCAACAGAAAACCAAATTGGAATGGTGATGTTCTCTCCTCACTCTGGGGCAGCTGGCACAAAGTTTAGGTCCCATGCTCATTTTTGACACCACCACTGTCTTCAGATCCCACAGACATGAGACCCTGACCCCCAGACCCCCATCCTGTCTGCCCCATCCCTGTGGGGCACCAAGCCTGTCAGACTCCTTGTGCCACTGCCACCCATCTCCTGTTCTCCTCTTTCCTATCTCCATGCAGGGTGGCATAGTAGGGATAGTGCCTAGTCCAGCAGAAACTACTTGCACACACCTATCACCCACCACCACCCCCCAGGGCATCAGGCAGTGGAGTCCTTCACCCGTACCACAAGGAGGTGGAATGGGGACAGCTCCTACAGAGCATCTGAATGTATGCCCTGAAGCTGCAAACCGGTTTAATAGCCACAGCACTCACTTCACACAGGTACAGTAATGAAACTGAGCCAAAGCAAGCACACATGGGGTGGTGCTGTTGCTTCACGTGGGCTTTGCTGAGCCAGACAACCAGCAGACAAGGCCACAGCTACGTATCTGAACATCTGCTGCAGATGCAACAGGTGAGTAAAGCTGGGATAGCAGCAACACTACCCTACTCCCAAGTGCTGCTGCTCTCTGAAGTGCTCTCAACAGCAGCATCCCATCTGTTTCCCCTCATCTTGGCTAATATCTTAGAAGTTTTGACAGAAGAAAGCTCTGCTCTGGAAAATTCTATGAACTGTACAAGAGAAATGGTGGTGACTACAAAACAGCGCCTCTATCTGCAGAGACTCCTTCACATACAGCTGAAGACTCACGTTAGCCTGATGGTGCAGCTCTTTCTGCAGAAATATACACTTTATTGCTTTTCTCTTAGGCATCTATTTTAGTTTTATTCCTGCCAAGTATTTATTAACATACAACCAAAGAGGGTTCTGCTTTACACTTAGCAGCAAAATGTTCATTTTCCTTTTGCCCACAAAAGTCTTAGTGCTTTCTCTTAGCTGGTCCATACGTTGCTGGTTTAGAAGACATCCATTTCTGCGTTGCTGCTGATGGCAAGGATAGAGAGGGTTTCAACAAGATAATGGAGTCAGGCTTACTGACAGGTAGCTGCTTTTCATCCTGTAGATGGGAGATGATGGCATGCAAAGTCCTCTGGCTCTTCTATGAATGCTTAAATCCTGGAACAGACAGACAGAATCAAACCCTTGTTTACATAATTAGGCATTCATAAAACCCCTTTGTATATCCTTGAGAGCAAAATAAATTATGCACTAAAAAGATCTGGCAACTGAACATGCAGCTAAAGTACAAGCTTTCAGCTGTGGCAGCTTTCCCGAGGGAAGCCATCAGTCTGGGAATAACCCCCCCAGCCCTAACCACAGTCCAGAGGCTGAGAAGAATGCTGTCTGGGGGGATGGAGAAACCCTGCTCCCTTCCACTCTGCCTTGGGCAGATGGAGAGAAAAATGCATGCAAGCCTTGAACAACCTCTGGGGCTAAAAATGGCCTGGTCTTTTGTTTCTGAAATTCAGATTGTAACTGTTTCCAGCTTGCAAATCAAAGGCCAAGGCTTGTTACTGCCAACTGCCCTCACAGCTTAACTGTGGAAAATAAAATTCTATTGTACTGCATTTGCAATCCTAAGAGCAGAGTGAGGAGGGAAGACTCACATTCTTTAGGCAACACTGGTTTCTGCAGGACTGCAGGGTGCCCTCAGAGCTTCAAGGATGAACAAAAACATTAGCTTTACTCCAGAAACAGTAGCTGTTCTCACAAACATTTTTCTTTCTTCATCAGCTCTACCATTTCCTCTTGACTTCTGCAAGGGAGAGTGCAGGACAGTGCCAGTGGCTCCAGCTCCCATGACAAAGGCTGTCCTCCCAAAAGGCTGAGGAGGAAACTGTCCACCTGTAATAGAACTCTGTGTTGTGTAGGTAAATTGTGGGGAGGTTACTAAAACCAAAAGAGAAGAAACATGAAAGGAATTTACCAGTGGTTGCTATTTAATTTTTCTTTCCTTAACATTTGTAGTGGCTGATACCAATCTTTCTGCAACAGGGTTAAGTGAAGAACAGTGACGTGAAAAACTACAAAAGCACCTCTGGACTGATGGGCAGCTTGATGAACAGCTACTAATTTCTCAGCTTTTTTCTGTTTTGACATGCCACATCTTTAGCTTCCTGACAGGAAAAACCTCAAACCCATTCTGTTTCTACTGTAAACAGTCAGTTGCTCCTGCCACAGCCCAGGAAAGGGAGCCACCCCAAAACAGTCACTACCCTTGAGCAGCCCCCTCCAGGTGGGTAGCACGGTGAGAAACAATGGGCACTACCTGCCTTTTTCCGGAGGAGATAAAGCAGCACGAAAGGAGCTTTTTTTTTGCCTCCAGGGCTGATGAATCAAACTCACCCCCCTGCAAAGATCCACTCTCTTCAAAAAAAAGATAACCAACTGCCAGATCCACATTGAAGTACAAATATTTTAACTTGCAGAACAGGGCAGATAATTCACCCTGGATGCTTCAGTGACATTCCCACGATTTTCACGTTATTTGCAGGTTTAGGCTGTTCAAAGCAAGTCCTTGGGGCTGCTTGTTCACAGGTACTCATCCAGTGAATGCTTGGCACAAGGAAGCTTCCCTTACAGCAGCAATTCTGGGCACTCTGTGGTCAAAAGAAATGATCCAGAGGTGGGTTTTCAAATGGGTTTCATCTCCCTTCAAGTACACAGATGCCTCCAATCCCACTTGCATGAATGTCAGAAAAAAGCTTATGTCTGGCAACAAAAAAGCTGCAGTGCTTTCCCAGGAAAAGCACTTCATGCCCTTCCAAGCACGTCAGCTGCCACTACGGCTCATTTATTCTGCCATTCCCAGACAGACTTCTCCATGTGTCATTCAGACCAAAGAGCTGACAGAAAGGATGAGGCTCCCAGATACTAGCAGACAGACAGAGTTGCAATCCCAAGCAAAATACATCAGTTCAGGGTTTCAAGGCCTGCTTTAACCTAACTGAACCGATGAAACACTGGTAGTGGAAGGAGGATAAGCAAAATGAGGGAGGAGAAACGAAAGAGCCATGCAGCAAGTTCAAAACTACAACCAAGAGCAGGGGCAACAGAAAGGTGAGAGAGAAGCACCAAGTGACTTGGTTTGCTGGCACCAGGGGAGAGAAGCTGTTACAGAAGACACTCTGACCTGGAGCCTTTGAGAAAGCAAATATTGAAGCCTCTTTCATGTTGGGCAGGAGGTTTTCTCCAACTGATTTACACTTAAACTTTGGTGCCTAGATGGCGCCCATGCCAGGCTGATGTGTGACAGGGACATCGCTGGTGGAGCACACTTCTGATCCCTAGCCATCCCCAGTGCAGAGGGTGAGAGAATGACTGTGTAGCAAAGCAGAGCTACCTACTCCATACAATTTCAGTCTTACAGGGCTTCGTCTCACCTATGCTAAGTGAGTTAAAATAAAAAATGACAGAGGAAATTCAGACGATGAGACCAAGTGATCATGCCATCAGCTACCAGGAGACTCTAGAGGCTGCAACCAACCTTGGAATGGAAAATTCCCACAGGAAAGTTAAAAAACAGCATAATATGGGTGACTGGAGGCTCCCACCTTGCAAATGCTAGAAAAAATTGCTGAAACACCTTATTTTTACCACCTACAATCCTGCAGCCACAGGCAGCCCAGGGTCTGCTGTATGGAATAAATCTTGGCACAGAAGTGATGCTCTCACCTGGGTTGGCTGTTACAACTACAGCAGAAAGAGGAGCCTGGCCAAGGTACAGCCCAGTAGCTGCAGCCCTACAACCAACAGGAATTTTGTTAGAAAAGGATATCCACTTGGGAAGTTTAGTTTGGGAATAAGAAACTATATCTAGAGATTCAGTGCCAAAAAAAGCACCACCCTAGGAGCAACCCTCATCAGATGCTCATTTACAAATAAGTCTGTGCTGTGTCCTGTAAAGAAATATCCACTCTGGGGAGGCCAGATTTTTTTGGGTGCTTTAACTACATAGGACTCCTCATGTGCAGGTGACAATTGAATAACAGTATTAAGAAAATAAATCAGTGTACATAGCACATGGGAGATTAATCATTTGAAAACATGCTTTTATCCAGGAAAGATTCTAGTTTTGAGCTTCTTTTTTGTTAAAATATATCAGGAAATATAAAACTGCCTTAACTGGATCATTAACTCATGTGACCCTTACAGCAAACACCAAATGTTTGCAGAAAGAAATAATGCAACCAAATGTAGCAGCACGTAACATATGGCAGCTCGTAATGTTCAACTGGTTGCTGCTAGTCAGCATTGTTGCTTGCACATTGCTGACTATTGCTGGCTATACAGTCCTGGAAGCAAAAGGATGGAGCAGGAAGAGAGGCTTAAGGGATTTTCTCTGTACCTGAACCCACTGGCGCATGAGAAATTTACACCAGAGCTTCTGGTGTGGCTTCATGCCAGCTTGCACATATCAGGTCAGCTACAACTCTTCAAGCTGCTGCAGTTTTTATTTTCACTTGACACTGCTCAGTACTCCTCAGCCAAGCCTGACTGAGCTGCAGCATCCCTTCACATATAGCTGCTCAGAGCTGAGCTGCGTGGGAATCTGAATCCAGAAATCCCTGGCAGACTTTGAGTCAGCTCTGCTGTATGTCTCAAGACCATGTACAGATCTACCCAGGAAGACAACACAGCAGTTCCTAATTGTCTTTTGTTATCCTGAAATAGAATAATGATTCCCACCCTCTATTCTATCCTTAATGTCTCTTAGAAGTTTCCCCACAGAGAAATCCTGGAGCAGGATATAACAAACATCCATGGAAACAAATGTAGCAGGTAAACATCAATCATTGTCTGGACTGCTCTCTGGATGTGTTCTACAAGTACTGCAAAGCAGAACAAACCCATACCTGTGGACTGGCAAAGCAGCACATCCATAATCAGACCCACCTGCCCACTGCCCCTTGGTCTTCCCTATATCCATTACAAAACAAAACCCAGAAAACCAAAGTCAGTCTCCAATTCTTTCATCCTCCCTTGTCTCTTTATCAATCAAAATCTATTTTCCAAGTGTTTCTTCTCCCATATTTTTTTCTGCCAACCCATCCCCTGATGTCCCACCTCAGCCTTTCACTTACACCCCTCACCCCAGCTAAGGTGACTTCTTCAGCCACCGCAGAAGGACTGATGTTTCATTTAGTAGGTTTCAGAGCAATAGGAATTTGCATCCTAATGGAATAAAGACTACCTTTTTCTGGGAAAAAGCATTTAAAAAATACTCTGGTGTTGAAAGAATCACAAGCTTTGTGTACTTGCAGTCTTAGGCCTGCAAAACTCCCTCTTGTTCAAGGAGAATGTGGGACCCCAAGCCAACACTTACCACGTTCCATCTTCTGTGAAGCTCAGGAGGCACAATCCACAGGCAAAAATTGCTTTTTTTCTGCTCCACGTGTGTTCTGTCCCAGCAGCTTTCAATAGCCTGGGCAGTCCCTGGTCCACTTGGTCTCCAGCTGCAATGAATGAGGCTCTGTGTTTCAGGCTTTACCATGATGCCACTTACCAGAAACTCAACCAAGAACGCACTGAAAATTTCTGGGACAACAGGAGGAAGGAAGATTCTTGTGGTCATTGACAAGGTGGTGCACTAGGACAGGAAAGCCATTCAACTGCTGGTCTGCCCCTCATGTTGCGACTTAATTACAGCCAGCAAAGCTCTGAAGACAGAAACCTTATAGCTGTGCAGCATGCAGCCAAGGTCACACAGCAAGCATCTTTTAAATTACTTAGAGAAATCCAGCAACTTCACCAATGAAAAATAGTAAAAATCAACAGCTGAAGACATCTTTAGATGAAAGACTGGAGAAAAACAAGCCATTATTTCATGTGTTCTTCCAACAAATTCACCTGGATGAGAAATGACCTGTCTCAAGGCAAACATCAGCATCAGCTCTATTTCCAAAGCATTGCTCCTCTTACAATACAATATTGAACCCAAATTTCTTCATTTGAAATTCCTGATGGCCTTATGAATTTGGTGACTTCAATCATTTCGGTAATTCTGAAACCTAATTTAGGTTGTGCACAAGGATAAATGGGAACTGTAGGTGACTTATCACAAACCTGTGATTCTGGGACTAACCATAACAAACTAAGCTCGTTTTGGGAAAGGGTTGATTTTGCATAGCTAAACTTGGAAGGAAGAAGCTTCTGCTCCATCCTGCATGACAAAACGCTAGAGTTTTTCTGCACAATAAATAAGGCACTGCTCTGACACTGAGTACAACTGACACTGAGTTCATCCTGACAATTCAAGACAAACAAGAAATTTTTAATCCCCTGGTGAGATTAAAAATGCACCTGGAGGCAACTGGCTGCAAAAGTGCCAGGGAAACACCTGAAAGCTGATCCTGTAGGGGCTGCCCTCCTGATGAAAGCAGTGGAATTCTGCCCTCTACTTCCTGCTCCACAAAGCAGAAAACCAGGCAAGCATCAGTCTGCTACCTTTGAAGGTTTCCCTTCTGTCTTACTCAAGGGATTTATTTCTGTCACATCTAAGTGCACCTAAGGTTCTGGAGGTAAGCTCTGCAGACCTTAAATTTGCTAAATGCTGCTGAAACACTAAGTGAGGGTGAACAACATTCTGGGTGTGCCTGAAGCCCAGAAAAAACATCAACTTAAAATAGTGTTTTCCTCACTTTGACAAACCTTTCAAGCAATAGAAGACTGACTGGAACTTCCGTAGGCCAGGAGAGCAGGCTGCAGATAAGACTCCAAGTTATTTAAACCTTACCAATTGCTGCCGCTGGACAATTAGCACATTTACAATACTGCTAGGGAGGATAAGGTTTTGATGTAACAGCATTTGTGGGCAGGTGGTGTCTATTTTAGTGGGAAATCTTGCTTGAAAATGGTACCTTGAAAAAAGAATTTGTTCTTTAAAGGCCAATACAATTATGTATTGATTTAATCCTAATGCTAAGAGTAGGCAGAAAATGTATTTACAATGTCAGTACTTAAGTTATAGAACTTTATGTTGCCATCCAATTATGCTGTCTGCCCAGCTTTTGGACCTATCTAGAAAAAAACCAGTATAAATCTTACACACTTGTAAACTGGGCACAGCCATCAGCTATAGCTACACCAGAATGAAACAAGTGATAGGAATATAGCTTAACAGTATTAAAGTACTGATGTAGTACATACCACAGAATGATGTGCAATGGAACACCTCAAGGCACTCAGCAAAACTTGTTCTTGCTACCTAGGGTAAAAGATGCCTCACAGCTGAAGGAATCACCAAGCACTGCTGTCAGCTGCCCTACTGAGAGGTAGGGTATCTTGTCTTTTCCTCTTCAAGGACAGGCGAGGAGGTGAACATTCAAGAATGTATGCCCTAAGTGTCACGTCAAAAAAATCAAATACCAAAAGGCAGCCACGACCTTGTCTGAAGAAGCTCCAGTCCATCTGGCATTGGCTTGGATTTGAGAAGGGACCATCACTGGACTCAGACTTCATATCACTGCATTTCACTCTAGGAGAGTTTTACATACCTGTAATCTCAAATTATACCGTAGAACAACGTTTTCTCATCAATCAATTTAATATCCAATTTATCCAAGTCAGGAAGTAACTTGTTTGCTTTTTCATTGAACCATAGTGAAAAAAGGGCACCGTTTTTATTCAGCATCACAGTTACACAGCAGTTGTCTGTTTCTATTACTAGAAAGAATTGTTTTAAGAATAGTCCTGAAAGACATCTTTTCTTTTTCCAATGATTGAAAAACTAGGCCTTCTCAAGCCAGTTCCACACAGTCATGGGTTGGATTGATAGTGGTCAGTTATAGTAACTGTCAAGGCACAAGCTCAGCTCTGCACATCCGCTGCAGCTTGCATTGTTAAAGAGATATGCCAGTTAAGGCTTCACTTAAAAATGCATAATCCCTTTATCTATTGCAACAGGAGAAATTAACATTAAACACAGACTACGAAAAGGTAAAGGATTTATTTCTGATATGATTTGTAGAGTTAAATTAAAAACCTACGGAATACTTTATGTATTAGATGAACATAACCTTAGTACTTACTTACTAACAGTTTATTTAATGGTTGGAAGTGTACAACATGAAGTAGGCCTTATATTTAATATTGTTCAATTTTGCTTATTGTTAGACGAGATTAAAATACAGTAGCTGTCCCTTTAGATTATGTTGCAACACTGATCATGTGCCTTGATAAGAAGGAACAACAATTCATTAAATAAATGGTGATGACATAACACGTAGGGAAGACTTTGGATTGTCTATTTAAAAATGTCAACATAATAGGCAATTAAGAGTAAAACTTCATTGTAAGTGCACTTCCACATGCTTTGTTTATAATATAGCAAAAACTTCCTATCTTTTTTTTTCCCAAACACTTCACTCCCTACTCTAAAGCTGTTCAGTTGAAAATGCACTTTCCCCAGTAAACTTCTTTTTTAAAAAGAGTAACTAAAATCTCTACCCTTCCATATGCTAAGAAATGTTTCCTAATTAAAAACAGTTTATTACAAGACATGTGAAGACAACATATAGTGAAATGAATTTTAATCGTTGTGCTGTGACTAAAGTAAAGTTCTCAAGGCTGCAATTTAACATTCCAAGTTCTCCCTTCCATCTTTATTGATTCTTAAGATTTTGCACAGAAACTCTTTGGGGGCTAGAACAGCAGTAATTGCATCACACTGTTTTCCAAGACTTCAAGTTTCAAAAGCAAACTCTTTGAAAAGTACAGTTCTTGATTTGATTAGATACAGGGACAAAAATATAGCACATACTTGAAGGTTACATGGTCTACAAATGATGGCAATATTTTCCTTGGGAGAGTACAGTTTGTTTTCTTGTAAATACTCAAAAAGGCTCAACTTCAAGCAGTAATAAACACAAGCAAAAGTGATTTAACCCTTAAAATAAATATTCAGGAAAACCTCTCTGTACATACAAGTGAAAGAATATGTAACACTTTCACGCTAAAAGAAAAAATAAAGATTTTGTTCATATAAGCAGCTGAAATCTGCTGTTCCAGCCCAATGTCCCCAGTAAAGAAGGGAGGCACAAACACAGGTGACTACTGTAGCTCACTATCTTATGGCCTTTTTAGACAGGGACATCACCATCATTTTTTTAATCCCTTTTGTTAAATTTATTACAGCATGCCAAATCCTTTGGCATATGTGATGGCCTTCAATAATCTTTCTTTAAGCTTTTCTTTGCTTGAGTACTCCGGGAGCAAAAGTACATTAAAGCATGTGTGAGATGTAGGTAACCTGTGGGGAAAACAAACAGACAAAAAAACAACAAAACAAAAGAAAAGACAACTCAGATCTGGGAACATGCAGCACAGGCAAAGAAATACATTGCAATTTCACAAATCCAAAGTAACAACAGTAAAGGTTAATTAAACCTTGCTTAAAGGTTCTATTCGCAGATTTAACTAAATTAACAAATTAAAAGCACAGAATTTGCTTCTGATTGTAAATTCAAAGCAAAATACATTTGTAACTCCTCCTTTTACCTTTCTGTATCTGGGCCATTTTTGGCTATGATCATCTTTAACTTTCCAAGTCCTCCCACTGGGGCTCTGTCTGTGCCTGTTGTAAACTGTAAGAATAGTCTTTTCTGATCATCTGTAAATGAATGGACTATTTCCCAGAATTCCCTACCAAGGAAGAAATCAAAATGTCAGGAAACACAACATTTTCTTTGGCTTAAATAAGACTTACACAAGTAACTGAACTTTCAAGGTAACTGTAATCAGTCTTAGCATCAAGTTTACAAGCTGCATTTGCAAACTGGAACTAGAAGTAAGGTATTTACCAAACAGAAATATCAGACACTGCAGTTTGTTTTCAGATGTTAGTTTAGCTGACAATTCATCTGCAGTGTTCTTCCTTTATTTTACTATTCCTATTTCCTAAGAGATTATAGTGGTTTCACTACACTGTCCATTTCTACCACCTTCTTACACGCTACACTAACGCAGGTGCTGTCAAACGTTTTCTACCCTAGTAGGAACTGTTTAAGTTGCTAGCAAAAAGTCTAGAGGATCAAAGATGCACACTTCTCTGACCCTTATCCTCAGTGCTCTCTAGTCAAAAGGGACAAGAAAGTAACTTATTCAAACAAGTCAGTGTTAGGTGGGTTTTTTTTTTGGTTAAAAACAGCAGAGCACTGGTAATTTACTGAAACAGTCCTGTTTATACCGGAGATTAATTAACCATACGCTTTAAGACAAAAAACAGGAAAAAGCATCCTCTAACCTTAACCAAAGTTCATTGGAAGCTAAAAACAATGCTTTTATTATCTGCTCTTCCCTAGCGACACTACTTGAGTAAAGTGAAATTTGATATGACACTTGCACCACCAGTCCTAAAAACCCCCTCAGTTTTACAGTACTAAATTTGTTATGAAGAAACAGGAGTATAAAGTGCTTTCCATCTGTCAGAAATTAGAAAAATAATTACCTAATAATAAGAGAGTCTCTTGTATAGCCACCATCATACTCTGTAGTTTCTTCTAGTGCTTGAAAATCTAAATTCTGTAAGAAGATGGGATTTTTTTTTTAAACAACCACTAATTATATAGTTAGGATCAAAAAGCTCCATTTTCTGGGGCACATTCAGGAGTCTTACCCTACTTCCGCAAATAAGTAATTCAATTTCCTCTGGTCTAAATAAATATTTCAAAGGAGATTCATTGGTGACCATGTGGAATCCTCTCCGAAAGGCCTTGAACTGCTTTTCTACTGATTTATTGAGTATGTAGTCAGCGTATAGATTGACAAATTCCTGTAAGGAAACAATCCCCCACAAAAGCTTAGTACTTCAACACTTGCCACTTGAAGTATCGGCCAAAAATACAAGACCTGAAAATGCACTCAAGTCTGGAATTCTACACAGATTTTTCTAGGCTCAGCTTCTACACAGCAATAAAGGGCAAGTCTCAAATGTTTCTCAAATAGATGAAACGCCACACCCAGGCACTAGGTATGCATACATCAACGCTTTGTTTAAAACAGAAGCCTTTCCTGCTGGTAAGTACACCATGCTATGGCAATTTAAGAAGAGTTTTAACTTACATTATAAGCGAGAACAGACTTTCATAAAGTGCTACACAGAATATCTAGAAACTACAGGTTATGTTAAACAAATTGAGTGTACCTTTCTGTTTTCATTTGTAATAGGAATTTTATCACCGTTTTCCTTCAAGTCATGCATCATTGGGTTGCCAAAGAGATCCGTATGAGAGATTTGAAACGTTATCATCATGTCATCTTCCACACTTCCTTCATACTCTAGTAAGTCTCTCAAACTCTGGTAAAGAACCTAACAGAACAAGAAGTATATGTCTGTTGTATACCAGTTTTGACAGATTTCACTGACCAATACCAAAAGACATGAAATTATCTGCCTTATAAAGGGTTATTATATTCTGTGACATGTCACTTAAGAGCTCCCATAACAGTTCAAATGAAGGTAGATTGATCTCAGTGCTTGCAAAACTCAATTGCAGATATTAAAGAAAGAAAAAAAAAGAAACATGGTAATAAGTGGTAACTCTTTTAGAAGAGCCTATCAGTGCCCAGGAAACTTTCCTAAATACAATGGTCAGACCTGTGAATTAAAGAGCAACTGATTATTTCTTTCTCTTTTAGCTCTTTTGAAATTGTATTTACTTCTGGCATCCTGAGCATTTTACATTTCAAAGTTGAATATACATGTCAAAACCAGAGAGAACTCTGAACTGAAGAGCTAGTTTTGATCTCAGAGACCTGCATGGAGGAATCCCATCTAGCTCAGTAGATGATGGGAGAGCAGTAGATTTGTCTAACTCAATTTCAGCAAGACCTTTTGACACTGTCTTCCATAACATCCTCGTTGGCAAGTTCAGGAAGGGCAGGTTTGATCGAAGAACAGTGAGGAAGATTGAGAACTGGCTGAATGACAGCACGCAAAAGGGCTGTAGTCATCAGCAGTATAGCTGAAGGCCTGTAGTGTATCTCAGGGGTCAGTAATGCTTCCAGTCTTGTTCACTCTCTTCTGTTATCTGGATTAAGGGATGGAGTGTACCCTCTGCAAGTTTGTTGATATAAAACTGGGAGGAGTGTGCTGCCACAGAGAGATGAACAAACTGCAGAGTTGGAACCTAATGAAGCTCAAAAGGCAAGTGTAGAGTCCTTCACCTGGAGAGGAATAAACTCATGCACCAGTACAGGTTAGGGATTAAGCTGCTGGAAAGCAGTTCTACTGAGAAGGACCTAGGAGTTTTGATGGACAGCAAGTTCACCATGAGCTAGCAGAGTCTAAGAAGAATGTGGCCAGCAGGCTAAGGGAGGCTCTCCTCCCCCTCTACCCTAACGAGGCCACATCTAGAGAATTGTACCTACTTCTGGACTCTGCAGTTCAAGAGGTACAGGGAACTACTGGAGAGAGTCCAACAGAGAGCTACAAAGATGATTATGAGACTGAAGCATCTGTCTTAGGAGAGCATGAAAGATCTGTGACTCTTTAGCCTGGAGAAGAACTGAGAGATCTTAGAATCATAGAATCAAGCAGGTTGGAAGAGACCTCCAAGATCATCCAGTCCAACCTAGCACCCAGCCCTATCCAGTCAACTAGACCATGGCACTAAGTGCCTCAGCCAGTCTTTTCTTGAAAACCTCCAAGGACGGTGCCTCCACCACCTCCCTGGGCAGCCCATTCCAATGGGAAATCACTCTCTCTGTGAAGAACTTCCTCCTAACACCCAGCCTACACTTCCCCTGGCACAACTTGAGACTGTGTCCCCTTGTTCTATTGCTGGTTGCCTGGGAGAAGAGGCCACCCCCCATCTGGCTACAACCTCCCTTCAGGTAGTTGTAGACAGCAATGAGGTCACCCCTGAGCCTCCTTTTCTCCAGGCTAAACAACCCCAGCTCCCTCAGCCTCTCCTCATAGGATTTGTGTTCCAGGCCCCTCACCAGCTTTGTTGCCCTTCTCTGGACATGCTCCAGTACCTCAACATCTCTCTTGAATTGAGGGGCCCAGAACTGGACACAGTACTCAAGGTGTGGCCTGACCAGTGCTGAGTATAGGGGAAGAATAACCTCCCTTGTCCTACTGGCCACACTGATGGCTCATCTTCAGCCTACTATCAGTACCCCCAGGTCCCTTTCCTCCTGGCTGCTTTCCAGCCACTCAGTCCCCAGCCTGTAGCGCTGCTTGGGGTTGTTGTGGCCAAAGTGCAGAACCCTGCACTTGGCAAGGGCAGATTCCAAGAAGATGAGACCAGTCTTTTTTCTGCAGTGCCAAGTGATAAGAAAATGGTCAACAGACACAAATTAGAATTCAGAGAGTTCAACCTGAATGCAAGGAAAAACACCTTTACATTGAGGGTGCCAGAGCACTGAAACAAGCTGTACAGAGATTGCAGAGTCTTTTCTCTGGAGACTTTAAAAACCTGCCTGGATGCAATTCTGTGCAACCTGGTTTAGATGAAGTTGCTTTAGCTGGGGATTATCTAGTCCAATCCCCAAGAGGTTCCTTCCAACTCTTGCCACTCTGTGATTTTGTATCAGATAAAATTTGACTGCAAGCTTATTACCTTGTGAAGTAATCTTGAAGCAACATAGATATGGCAGTCAAGAAAGTAAGAAAACATTTATGCACACAAACCCACCTTCCCCACTGTATGTCCTGCCCCTCCTCCCCCAAAAGAAATCCTGAGTTACACCAGAATTTGCCAAGTGTAATCTGAAATTACCCAGAAGAGTTTGCTCTGTTCAAAGAGTAACTGGCCTTCCTCCCTGCTAAGCCTTAGGAAAAGTGCAAGATGTGCGTGGGAACCAAAGAGCATGCAGAAAAAGAACAATTACTTGGCTGAGACAGTGGTGCAGGACTCAGGAAGGCAAAGCAAAAGTAAAAGCAACAACTAAGCACAACTATATTTTTACAGTGAAATAGAAGCAGCAAATCTTCCACACTATTTTTAAATTATTTGAAGTTTACACATTAGCCTCATCCTCTCATCATCTGTATCCTTTTGTTTCTTCCATAGTACCTTTAAAAATACCTTGCATTTTAAAAAATGACTAAACTTGGAACCATTGGTGGTGCCTGTAAGTGTTAAAGCTTAAAGACTAGGGAAGAAAGTTTAAGAAATACTTCAACTGTCTTGCTCCAGAGAAATAAATCAATTTTTTGTACCGTAAAAAGTTTTGAGTATGTAATTAAAAATACAGGAAACATTTTACACAGGAACTAGTCAAAGCTGCCATGCTGTTGTATACAACTATCCAAAGCAGACTGGATAACACATTTGGATTACACACCTTGTTTCCCAATTAAACCAAAAGCAAGGTATTTTTAAACAGTATAATTTACTCTCTTTTTTGAATATCTGAAGATATTGCATAGCTCCATATGAAAAGGGAAATATCCCACCTCAAACTAAGCATATTAGCTCCTATTATGAGGAAGAACTGCTAGTGATCTTTGACTGAAGATGGAGCAGGACCTGTTCCTATGGTCTATCTACTGCATTAATAAACTCAAAGAATGTAATGAACTTACAGGATGAGAGTCTGCCAGATCACGGAAAGTTCCTTTTTTGCCCATTAGCTTCATGTAGACAACCATGGGAAAATGTACATCCAGTATACAGTTATTGTAAATAGCCAGACCAAGCACTATGCCAATCAGTGTAAATTGACCCTCGGTTTCAAAAGAGGACGGATTAAACCAAAACAGTTTTGTGGATTCATCATATGTGAACATCCCTGTAAAATAATGATGTTGAACAATTATGGTTACATTTCAATAAAGCTGACAGGTAAAACGTACCATTATAAATGCCTTTGCATTAGAACTCCTCTAAAACATGTTTAACATTGTACTGATTCAATGGCAAAGAGAAGCAACTTACCTTATGGTAACCGAAGCTGCTCAAAATATCCTTTCTCATGTTACCACTAAAAATATGCAGGAGACCTGTGACACAACATCCTGCAATGCCCACTGCAGCTGTATATACACCACTTTTTATCCCCTTCCACTACTAAGGAAGCAGCAGTACACTGTCAACATGCAACAGTAAAAAAAGAACACAGATGAAATAATTCTTAAGAATTCAAATTACCATAAAGCCTTTCCTCAATGGCTTTTCCAGGCCAGTTCCAGCGAATGAACAGACCAGACACTGCTGTTACTGAATTGTAAGCTAAGATGGTGGAGCAGCGATTAACCATCACATATAATCTTAGCATTAGATGTCCAATAGATTTTTGTTGGCTTCAAAGGTACTTGACAAGGTCTACTCTTGCTGCAGCTATTACATGCATCCTAACTTAAGGGAAAAATATAAACGGGCCTGTTATTTCACAGGAGAGGTTGCAATTTTAACAGCCTATGGTGAAAGGGAGAGGTTTTATGCTTTGTTCCCCTATCCCTTCATTTGATTCAGCTCAATATTTCAGGTGAACAACTTCCTGACAAGTTCACAAGCTGAGTACTTTCAGAGAAGGCTTTAAATGGCTGAACTGCCAGAAGCAGTTCCACTTGCCAGGAGCTGGAGGGAGCAGATAGGACTGTATAGTTAAGCAAAAGGCAATTTGTTCCTCACCCTTTTGACTTCAGCAAGCTCTTGTCTATGAAAACAGGCTATAAACTACTGAGTCCCACAGAAAATCCACGGCTTACCTGACTAGATACTGAATCAAGACAAATGCAAATCTCATAGACTTAAGGTGAGAGAGACACCACACTGGACATGTATAACCCCACTGATTTGTACAGCTAAGTCTCAGGATTTGCAGACAGAACCTAAGAAAAAGTGCCCAAGCTCCTTTCTTCCGACACACCAGAAGTTAGGTACATGTGGTCAAAAACATGAATTGCACATGCCACAAGGATTTATCTTGTCAGCTCTTAAAATTACAACGCATGGAGATCAAATTGATTACAAAGTCACACAAATGGAACTACAAAATTAGTTCTAATGCTGAAAATAGTATGTCAGCTTCAGCCAACAGATAAAGCCCGAATTCTCATTCAGCAGAAGGAAGTGAACTGCAAACTCATTCAGAAAATTTGGCTATTCCCCCAAACTGAAGATTATTTATCTCAGTAAGGTACTAGGACTGGGTCAACTAAATGGAATGCAAACAAGTAACAGACTAACATCAGATAATGCAAACCAGAAACAGATGAGCAACACAAGCATATACAGGAGAAACATTAAATACAAGTCTGTATTCCATTTTCTGAATTGACTGAAATAACTTCTTGATTACTGGTACAATAAAAATGATGACCGGTGCTTTTTGGAATGTGATGGGAGAGTTAAACAGTCAAAATCAAACAATGCCAGTAACTATTTAATAATGAAAGACTAACAGCTTACTCAGATCTGCAAGTGAAAGTACTTCAGCATGAAATGCAATGTTTTATTCATTGACAGAAATTAAGGCTACAATACATTATAATCAAAATAAACACCAGAAGAAACTGAAAGTTGCAATAAGGGGAAAAAGAACTGCATGTTCGTAGTAGAAATCTTATATCAAGTTATTCTTTCTTCCCTTTTACCATGGTGACTTGTTCATAACTCAGATAAAATACTGTATTTCTTCCTTTGAGCCAAACTAAGGTTAATATGAAAATACGTAGGTGTAATGGCAAAAGGCACTATTACAGCAGCAAACACCACTCCACACATCCCTATCAGAGGAGAGACATTTTAGATTTATAAGATTTCCTTATTTTTCTCTAGTAAATACATGTTTTTACCAGAGTCATGCTTGCTATATGTGGTGCATAAGCTTACATTACAGTGCATATTAACAAGTGCACAAGAGCAAATGCTATATTTTCTGGTTTTGCACATTTATGCCAAAAGCCAAGAAATTCTCCTTTTTTTCTCCCCTCCTGAAGTTGATAGGAAGACAAAAAGTGTGCATACTTCTTTGGGATTTGAATACAGAAGATGTAAAACATGCATACACATCTATCTCTTGGTTATCTTTACACACAGGGAGTGTATATACACACTGGCTAGATCTAGCTGAATCAGACTTCAATTTCTAAATGGGGGTAGTTCAATACAGACATCCCACACAACTTGTGTTTAGATAAGCTCAGGTTAACAACGCATTTCATATTAGAAACACAACTTCAGTTAACTAAGACTTCCTTGTCTTGCTATACTGTAATTTATTCCAAGTAAATTTCAGATTAGGAATCTCTCTTAGCAGTTTTCAGGGTGAGTAAGACTTGCTTATGGATCACTTGTTACTGGCTTGTTTCTTGTATACAGTGGAGGGCAAGTGCCAAAGTTCAGATACTGTCACCAATTCTGGGGACTTCCTTTTTATTAACCTGGTCAACATTAATTTTGTGCTTCTTCATCAACTGTCTAAGCTATAAAATCAAGGACAGCTGCTTTGTTTTTTTTAAAAGCAGTGCAGTGAACCCAAGTTAACTAATGGCCTCAAGAAGCTGAGTTTATTTAATGGAAGCCATTACAGGAACTACAATGTGACATTCTATTTCACATAAACTATGAAATTAGTATAGAACACAGCAGATCTCATTTCTACTCTAACAAATTATTTGTAAAGCTTTAAAATACTTTAATCTTTTTTGAGCAGTAGACAAGCTGCATGTCCTTGCACATATAAAGACAAACGCATAAAAGTAAGTTAAAAGAGTAAGATGGAAGTGACTGTAAAAACAAACTTAAAATCTTGGCTCCAAAGTATCAAAATTTCTCTTAACTTGTAGCTACAACCTAATTTGACACAACTGTCATACTTTAAATCTTTAGACACCATCAATTTTTAAGCTGGCAGAACGGGAGGAAATAACTCAAAAACTCACCATAGTCCTACTCTGGTTTTATGGCAGAAGCTCTTCCTCTTTGGTTTGATTACTAATTCTAGAAGCTAATCACAAAGCAAAGTGAGGAAACATATGAGAGAATGAAGGAACCCTACAAAGAAACCCTATACTACTGGATCTGTATCTAAACAAGCTTTCACCAACTATACACTGTTATTCCATTCATCATTACTCTCTAGGAGGATGACTGATGATATATAGTGAGTCTCACTGGGTCAAGTACTCTCATAATCACCAAGAAATCTGAAGAGCTTGAGAAAGAAGCAGCAGCAGATATGGAAAGGCACTGCATAAGCAACTGCCCAGGTTGCAAGTGACCTTGAAAGATCATCTGGTCTAAGCTTTTGTGGAAAAAATCTGATAAATTAACAAATTATTAGAACACATACCAATATCTGGATTGAAGATTTCTTCCACAACCAGTTGAAAAAATTCTTTGGAAACACCTCCTTCATCTACCCCTTGCTCTCCTTCAAATTCAACATATAATTGCTTCTTCAAGTCTGCAGGATTTTCCATGGCAATCATCTCTAGCTATTGAGTGAACAGACAGAAGCATTTCATTAGTTTATCTACTAGAAGAGTCATAAGTATCAAATAATCAAATAAAAACTACCCTCTATAGCTAAGAAGAAAGCAAGTATAAATCACAACAGTAACACCAGATACTAATAGTAATACTAAATCAGTCTAAATACATGTTAAAGTTCTGGAATTAGATCTTTTTAGCCAATTAAGTCTGTTAGCCTTCTCCACTTCTAATCTTTTAAGCATTTTAAAAAAGAAGTTAGTACTGTGTTATATCTTGTTTTCTTTGAGTTTTGTACATGACTGAGATAATTAAATTTATCTAACAGTGAAAGGAGTCTGCAATCTGATCTACATGTTTGATAATGAATGTTTTGTGAGAGGGTTACACAAGTATGTTTTCAGAACCCTTCATGTGGTAATTCACAGTGGAAGACAGAAAGCAAGCCTTTCACTAGTAGCTGCACTTCATAAACAAGCTGGGGATCAGAATCCTGAACTAAAAAGACACTAATATAGTCAAATTGATCCCCTTTCATCTTGACTCCGAAGAAAGTCACAAAAATCTCTTGCAACTATTTCTTTAGTGTCTTTAAGCAGATACATCACATTGCTTCCATGGAACTGAAAATGTAGTTACGGTCCAACAGAAGTTGTGATGTTTTCTAGGAAGGGGTTTCACGTTCATATAAAGTCATTACATGCCTTTCTTCCAACAAAAACATACCCTTTCAGCAAAACGAAACTTATGCAACAATGTTTTGCAGGTGATAATATGGCAATTAAAAGCAAAAACATATTGGTTAAACTTGTGCAGCATGATTACATTAAACATACCTACATAGCAAATAGAACTTAACAGCAGCAAAGCAATGCACAGCTGGACCTGTACCCTCCTCTACTAAGACCCATATTGAGATTTGCCTCTAATCTGGACTAGAGCAAACTGTACTTACCAGCAGCTGTCCATATCATGCTGAGCCATTTGTCTTTATTTCAGTATTCTACTTTATCCATGCACACATGTCAACAAATCCTTTACATACCAGAATTTTACTACAGTGGCGTAAAGGAAAACAGGAACAGACCAGAGGATAAAGGCAGCAGTAACAACACCAGCTCATAAACTGATGCGATTAGAAAGAGACACTTTTCTCCTGGCAACTGTCAAGTCAGCCAGCCACGTTTAAAGCAACACAGCAGGGGTAGATAGAAGACTGTCAGAGCTAAGTTGGTTAGCATAATGGGGTTTGAATGCTTTGAAATGCCTCATGCAAAAGGAGCACGTGGATAAAGAATTGTACTGACACTGAATAGAAGTAACAGGGAGAGAGTGTAAACTCCATAGCATATTAAAAGCATATTAGCTTAGTTAAAAAAAGAAGGCAAGCCACGAAGACCCCAATAATGAGAGAAAATCAAGTAGACTTGTAATTTTGTATGTATCTCAGTCAGCCAAAGTGGAAAACTCAATCACGTACTATCTAAAACATTTGGTATGCTATTAGATACGATTTGCAAGGAACCATTTTTGCCCCTAAGGTTGATGAAATAACATTTACTCTTCAAAATTAATTACATTTCTATCAGCAATACTTCTGCAGCAAAAACATGTTGCAGTTTCCCCTCCCCCACCCCTTACTGCAGTGCATCACACACTTCTAACAGTGTAGATCTGCATACAGCCTTTCATGTAAATCCCCCAAACCATGCATCTTACAGATGTGTAAAAACCCTTTCCCTTTTATCCTCCTATTCAGGAGCAAATGGAACTCAGGGCCTGTTCCAAATACAACAGAGTTTTTAAAAACGGAGAAGTAGCATTTATGTGAAGGCTTATTATTGGTTATACATTCAAGCTGGAGAGTCAGAAGTTTATTTGAATCCCTTCCACTGAAACTTGGCACTAGTAACATTTTGTTTTCTCCCCAGTCACGACTTTGTTATATTTATAACTGGCAGTTTAGTATTTTGCAAGTCTTATAAAAATTAAGTTCTAAACAAAACAAGTATTGTCTCTGCATTTCTTTTGGGACAGCAATCTTTTATCATAGTGTAAAGGCTGTCTTGCATCATAGGCTAACACTTATACTAAGGAGAGTGCTCATAGTCATGCATACAGAACAACTAAAAAGATATTTCAAAGAGATTTTTGGCTGAGAACTATGCTGCAATAAGCAATGTAAAAGAAAAACGCTATTAAAAAGAGGGAGAAGGAAACACTTTTATTTGACCAGTGCTGTTCAAGCAGATAGGAGTGCTAGGTGTCTGCAAGGAAGTTGGATAAAGAATTACAAAAAGCCACTATTTTGAGTCAAAGCCTAATGTTCGTTCAGGCTCATTCTACAGGCAGGAAGGTTAATGTTGCTAAACTGATCAACCAAAGGTTGCACGTTTTGCTGCTCCTTTGAACATATGTGTTTCAACATTGATGATTCACAAAAAAACTGGAATGTGGCAGAAAACCACAGCTTCAGTCATGTTAGTGGAGAGCTGAGGTTTTGCAGAACCACAGCAGTGTTTCCATAGTAAGGAGGTACGAAACTCAGTTTAAAAGTGTTTGGGTTTTGTTTTTAAATAATTGGAGCTGTCTCAGCTCAGTCTGCACAAGTGCTGCTGGATAAACCAAATTTACTGCATGCATGCATTCCCAAAGTTTTAGAAGCTACTGTTTTCTGTCGTGATAGTTTGACTGGATAAGCAGATGAAGACATTACATTTTCCAGGGAGTTTGTCCCACAAAGAAGCCTGTGTAAAGCACATCTGAAGCAGCAGCATCAAAAATGAGTATTTATGAAAAGCTGAAAGCTGAGGCACAATGACAGAGAATATCTGCATTTTGATGACAGAAACGCAATACTGTGCCACAGCACAAAAGATTGTATGATTTACTTTAATGACATTGAGTTTTCCTGAAAGACAGGAATCTTTCATCAGAATACAAAAGTATTAAAAAAATTAACACCAGAGATTGAATATCTAAAAATTAATAGTAACTGAACTAATCTCTATTAAGTTAACAGGTGTGAAAAAACTCTGAAGTTCTAGCAGTGTAACAAAGGTTCGTTTGAAAGCAGTGGCAGGAGTACTGTCCACATTAGAAGGCAAAAACATAAACACAACTAATTTAGAAGTACCAGTGACACAGCACAATGTAAGTTACTACAACTGTTTGCAAAATAGCATGTGAAATAATCTTTCAAGTGATTAAGAAGCATCTTTATGGCTCATGCATAGGCTTGCCAGTAGAGCTTATACACATCAGCAGTCACATATACTCTGCATGCAGCCAAGGGAAATCTAAGCACTAGTATGCAACTCAATACATATAAACATCAACTTAATCTAAACAAACCTCAAAGTTCCTGAAGTACTTTGATGCTAATACACTATGAAAGAATCTTCCTACTGGCTTCAGCTGCCACAGAACAATTTTTGCTCATCAATACAGTTGGCAGTGACAGCTATTTACATCTGTTGTGAAATTTGTCATCTTGAGTTTCTAATTTGCAAGCAAGTACCAGTCAAGACTCTGCTGAAGAAATCCACTACCTTTTTGCTTCCAGAACTTGTTTATTATAACACACACTCTTTAAATTACTACTGCCAGAGAATAAACCCACATATGATCTTGGGCATGAGGGTGGGAAGAGTAAACTGAAGAAGGAATGAAAGAAATAGAATCACTGTTGGGAGATGAAAAGCAGAAAAATGGATTTAAGGATAAAATTCCTTTCATTACTAGCCCATCCATGTAACATGACTCAGCAAGAGCAGAGCTAGCTTCTTAAACCCATTAAACATTGTGCTGGTTTGAGGCTAATTGGAATATTTTAATGAAACAGAACTTAGATCGCTGGCTGTGAAAATAAAATAATAGTGATATCTATATCACTCATTTGTTCTGCTGAGGAACATAGACAAAATATAAGATAAGGTTTGTACTACTTTGGTTTGTGTCTGGTTGCATCTTGCCTTAACTCCTCTGCATAAAACCTATGCAACCTGATCTAACACTTGTAATTCCTTGTCTGCTTTTGACATCTCCTCACATGATGGATGGAGCTACATGGAGCTTTATCTGGTTATTTCTGAGATGAGGGAGAGAAAGGAGCAGTTTGATCAGGAACCCTGCCTCCTGGGCAGTCTGGCTGCTTGGGAAGGATTTTGAATTTCTGTATTACTTTTAACTTGTATATAATTGTAAATATCTGGATATATATGCTTGTAAATTTGTGCTAAAGCCTGTAAAATATAGCTTCATTCTTTAACTTCCAGCTGTCTACGTCTGGTGAATCTGAGGTGGACACTTTCAAACCACATAATATATTAACTCATTTTGGGAACTGCAAGCTGAACTCCTGGATATAAGGGTTCTTTTAGTAAAAGTGGAGTAAAAACCATTTGTCCCCACCTCCTTGGCTTTTCAGAATAACACATACAAATAGTTATACAGTAAGTATATGATAGAAAGAAAGCATATTTCATTAAGTCTATTTCATTAAAAAAATTAAAAACAACTTTTTGGTGCATTTTTCACACACACAAAGAAATTGAAAATGAATCTGCAAATAAAATTTTTACTTAGAGGAATGTGTTCCAGAATGAACTACAATTCACTTAATAAACAATGTTTAATAACTTATTGCTTCAAAGTTATTTAGAAGGTAGTGCTTCAAATTCTCAATAATAGGAGAAAAGCCTACAGTGATAACAATTTTTTAAATCACTGTTTGATTTGTTTTAATGAATTCCAAAAAGCTGCAATACTGAATTCTAAAGTTTAAATATAAGGTATTGATAAGAGAAAACCAGCTTGGCAGTAATTTAATTAGCTCAACTAATTAGCAGAGAAAGACTGGTACTCAGACTATTTGCAAGAATACATTACGAAGGCTTATCAATATATATAACTGAAAAATATCCAGCATCTACAGGAAAAATATAAGTAAGATCAACTTAACCTAGTTTTAATCAGTATTTCTGAAGACTGTAGTTTCCAGGAGCTTATCAGAGTTATTCCATATATGTAGTCAAAGTCTGAACTGATTGTTCTGCAACAGCGCAGGTCTAGTGACATGAGTATATAGCAACTTATAATTCAACTAAGTCTGTAACTATTCAAACCCCAGAAGTGAAAAAATGCAATTCAAGGATAAAAATTCTGGTGATCATAATTACTTACCTGCAATTTAAGTATGTTTGGAAACATTTTGCCACTGATCAGATCTATGAATAATTATTTACTACTTAAATACTAGTATCTTGGTAAGAACTTTCTGATAGAGCTTTAAGCAAGATCCTTCCAAAGTTCAATACTGCACTCAAAACTGCAACCATCACTGATGCAACTCATACAATACAGCTCTCACTTAGGTTTGCTGTCATTGCTGATACAGAAGCACATGGTACCCAACTTTGACTACAATCAGAGACAGAGCAAATTGCGGCAAGGATTAGGACATAAGATCTTACTCCAGGCCTGTTTCACACACATTAGGAAGTGGAAACAAACTGAGAATCAGTAAAATTGCCTCTCAACCTGCTACATGTATTATTTCTCATTCAGTTTCTCTATACCATCTTTACGGACTCCGTCATTTTTTTACCACTGAAAGGCACTGACAAGCTCTGAACTCTGATAATGTATTTCTATTGCATGCTTTTCAGCACTAAAATGAGAACCATCAACTGAGAGATTTAGGCACACCACACTAAACAATGATACTGCATTATTCCATTGACTCCGTAACTCCTAACACTTCCTCAGGAATCCTGAAAACATGGCTAAGTATTAAAAGGTGCTCCCCAGAAGTGGTGAAACCACAATTCATGGAAAAACTCAGAAGAAGTGCAGTTGTGGCATTTGGGTACATTGCCTAGATGTAGATTTAGCAATGGTAGATTGTGATGATCTTCAAGGTCTTATCTATCCTCTATGAACTAAGTGGCAATAAACAATATTTCATTCTTGAGGATTTCAACATCCTTCCACAACAAGCAGTAGGAGGAAGAATGACTTGTTTTTTATTTACAGAATTTCCTTCCCATAATCAGCATGAAGAGGAAGGTCTACTTCCTTTCTGTTAGAACATACATTAAAGCAAACACCTTCCTAAGAACTAGCCGTTATCCTATTTTAGCTCATCATATCCTAACAAGATAGTGCTGTTCTTTTCCTCTCATAGTTATGTGTATTTTCTCTCCCCAAAGCTGAACAGCCAAGGAAATAAACTCCATTAAATTCATGTGACAGAACTTAAATGGTTACAACTATGTAAGTCTGAGAGGAAGTGAAATTACAGAAACTATTCTTAAATCAGAAAACTTATGTACAGTATGCTTTGCTTTTAAAACAATATATTTCTCATTTGCCCAATATACAATTTGGTTTAAAGACAGAAGTAACTTCTGGGTTGAGAGGCACATATTAGCCACAGTGTCTCCAATCACCTGTCTGGCTCTTTAGCAACAAGCTTTAAAGCCACAGTAAAACTTCAAATTTTGCACACATTATTGTGCTTTAGTAAGAACATAAGAAAATAAGCTGCAGGAAACTAACAGCTTTAAGCAAAAAATTAAGGGAGAAAGTCCTAAAATTAAAGGACATACTTATAAAAAGTTTATTGGGAACCATTCTTTATAGTTTGTATTCTGTTTAATTCCCATTTTCCAAAACTGTTTGAACAAATGACTTTAGGTTTTGCTTGAAGAAGCTAGCATATCCAGAAACAAGTTGCTCTCTCAGTTCTTGGGTATTAACTAGTCTGTCTTCCCATTTCTTGGTTGTATCGGTATTTACACCAAACTGCAACAAAGCTTAGAGAAGTGAGAAGTTCCACTTATTTTGCAGGCCCTCCATACAAGTTCAAGAGTCCATAAGACAAGTACACAGCCGAAACGTTTTAATTCCATCTTCCACCTAAAAAGCCTTACTATCAGAAGATGATCCAAGACAGTCCAGAGGACAAAGTACTAAAACAGAAGTTGGTCACTCTCAACATTAAGAGCTGTAACAGCACATTACAGCACCTGTTAATGCAGATTAAGAACTATCTGACACTTTAAAACTTCTAAGTCTGCAACCACTCTGAGTGGAAGTGGTTCTGCTTGATATACAGATCCTCAGTAGCACAGTTTGAATTCAGACTTAGTATGGCAAAGCTGAGTTTCTTCTAGGGGAAACAGTAAATAGAACACTGTATTCACACAGTCCTTTTCAGTCAAAGCCCACTGCTACAAAAAAGTAGTCAAAGCCTGCTTCTGCACCAACAAACTTAAGCTCCATGTTGCTGTAGAACTTACCCGCACGAGCGCATCATCTATGATGTGATCACGTCTCACTTTGAGTCGCAAATACGGGTTGAGCTGCTGTCCTTGAACTAAGCTGTAGAGCACAGTTATGCGTCTTTCACTGTACATCCGGATTCTATTGTCGTAATACAACCCCAGGTTCTTGGTAACAGCATTCAGTATGAAGGGACAGGTCATAAAAGAGAATTTATTTTCCGTTTCTACTTTGAAGAAAGTGTAGTCTTTGTCCATTTCTAGAACATCATTCAGTGGTTCATTAATAAATTCTTCAAAAGGGATAAGTGGTTTTCTGCAGTCTATAGTTTTAACACCAAGCTCAGTTTCCAGTGGGTCCACTCGAGGACCTTTTTTATTTCTTCTTTCCTCACCCAACAGCTCTTGAAGAGTTAGTTCACTTGATTCTGGGATAGGTTCTTCATCTTCCTCTTCATTATGATCTGTATCCACATCCCCGCCTACTACATTTGCATAGTAAACCATTTTCAAGCACTTTGAAGCAGCAACAACAGCATCATCATCATTCACTAGATTCCGACTATTGAACTCGTTGCTTATGACTTTGTAAGTAATAAGCTGCTGAAATGTTTCCATCATTCTCCGGATTTGGTCTGCTCTGTATTTAGACCACAATCGGACCAGTTTTGCTTGAGCTGCAAGGGGCAGTTTGCTCATTGCTTTGCAAAACAATGGTAGGGCCATTTCCAGATATTCTGGGCTATGAAGATTGCCATTCTCCATAACGATAATAAACAAATTCAGATAGTTAGGATCCCGAGAGTACACGTTATGGTAAGTCAAGTCACATTCCACATTAGGTGACAAGTACACAAGTGCATTTAAAAAGGCAGTTTCTATTTTCTCATTAGAAAGTAATCTATCGTAGACCCGCCTGACTGCTTCAATATCTACAGACACTTCATCTGGGCCTAGTTTTTGGAGGTTATTGTCTCCCTGTGTGTTGTCACCTATTCTTGATGATGATGATGATGCACCTGAATCTTCCTCCATAGCAGCAGCCGAGCAGGCAGCTTTTTCCTTTTCATCCTCATCTTTGTCTTCGTCCTTTCCTTGAAGAGACTTGAGCTCCTCCTTGGTGTGCTGCTTGGCTTTTCGGAAACTCTGTACCAATGCTTCAGCACTAGAAAATACTCTCCCAATCACCCGGATTAAAGGGGAATAATCCTCTTTCTCTCGACATAGTTCAAGAATTTCATATATTTTATCTTCTGTTAGAAAAGTCACATCTATAAAGAAATAAAAGTGTTAATTGTATTACGAAAAATATTTTAAAATGCAAAATACTACCAATTGGCACTACTCAAGAAATCTTGAGACTGGAAACAACTGCATGAGTGCTGGGTAAACTCAAGACAGATAATTTATAATTTCATTACCATGTATAAACTTTAACACACTTAGTAAGACTGACAATACAGTCTTCTGGTCAAGGTGCATAGTTAATGTGGAAGTAATTGAACCATACGCAAACTTTATCAATCTCTTTTTTTAAAACACAGCACATGTGCATGGACTTCACACATTGCTTATACCTTAAAACTAGAACTTTAAGTAAAGATTCAGTAATATTTTTTGTACATTAGAAGGAATACAGGATTTCTTATTTTTACTGCTTTCTGAAATTGTTTTAATTCTAAACTGATACCTGCAAATCCTCCCCCCAAACCAAGTATGTGCTCAGAAATTTGTTGCCTTCTAAACTACACATACAGTTAGGTATGTGAGTGACTTCTTTTTACATTAACTAATATTTTTGTATCAGTGAGGTCTATACTCATCAACACACTATCAAACCTTGGTGATACTGTGATACTGTGAAATTACCAAGTTGGTAACACACATCCTCTGCATGGCCTCCAAATACCCTTCTGTTCCCACTTCTCAAACCTGACATGAAACAAATAATTTAGTGGTCCATTTGAAATTTTCCTTTCTCTTTAGAAAAAAGGAAAATACATTGTTTGTAGCTTTCTATGATACTTCTCAATTGGAACCCACAGATGCTTTCAAAATCAAGTGGTGATTTAGAGTAGGGTTATCACACGGTTAGCCCACAAAAAGATGTTCTAGTTTAAACTTGTTCTTCTGAACTTACACAATTTAAAACTACAACAAAACCTGTTTAATAGCATCTCCAGAGACCTAAAACACACATCACCAACCATGCCAGAATAACTACCTCGTCAGAAAGGTCTACTTTTAATAAGGACAGTTTTAAGTACTTTGAAATACAATTGCCTTTGCCAACATTCATTTCAAGCAGTCATTAAATTAAAAAAACAACCTAAATGATGCAAAGACACACAACCTATTGATTTATAGAGAGGCTCAAGCCATTCTTAGGGCATGTATAGCACAGTAAAGAGTAAGCTTATGCCATGCTACTGAGATCGAATTCCAATCAGAGGACAGTGAAAAATCTCCACACTAAAACTCATCTTGTTAAAAAACAGCTTTGAAGATATTATGAAAGGATTCAAGCTTAGTGCACCATTTAATTTTTATCTGGCTGTAGTGCATGTTGAAGAAGCAGACTTAACTAGATGAAATTTAACTGCTGATACAGGTGCTGTTTCATTCCGTAGCTCTTCAAAAAGACAACCACAGCCTCAAGTTCACTGACTCAGTATGGCAGAGGTTACTCATAGCGTAAAAATTATCAGCAACTGTTTACAATTTAGCAGTGTGATGCATTTCAGATTTATGTACTTTAACAGGAACTCCCCGGTGATTCTCTTAACATTTTTAGTATTTGAGGCACCAACCATGTGCTATTTCCAGTTAAAGTTTTTACTACTACCATCAGCGGCTTCATAAGTTTTAAATCATATCCCATGACCATCCCCTAACTGAACTGTCACAAGGGTCCGTCTCATTTTTACTTTATGGCTGTGAGAACAGCTAGAGAAACATAAGTGAAGCTTTCTCCTAACTCAAGTAAATTTTAGCTGACTTGTGTATGTGAGCTTTACCATGCATTCTCCTCTCATTCTCTGTACTGCAATTTAGTGATCCAGTGAAGTAAACTTACCTCCTCTCAGACCCTGTTCTCCATAATACATCATGATAAATCTGTACATGAAACCAAGCTTTAGCAGTGATCCTTGACTGTGAAAAAGACTGAATATGATCTATATATTACCAACACCACACTCCCTAATTAGCGAATTAATTATCTTTTCACTGTCTCTTATGGAAGCTGTGCTATGATTATGCACTGATTTCCTGTTCAATGACCTCTGTTTCCAACTGAATGCTTTGGTGACTGAAGTTGAAAATAGCTTTCCAGGTAATTATAACAGTGATTTTCTATGTGACTACATATGTAAACCATGCTTTTTATATAGTTGCAGTTTATCTATTTTTCCTCTTTTTTTGGATGGCCATAAAAATTACTACTGATATCCTGACAATGGCCTCCAGATATGGTTTTCCCAAAAGCTAATAAAAGAGCTTAGCACTACAGAAAAGTAATTGAAATAACTCTTTCTGAAGGGCATTTCTTCCAATTTATTTAAAACTTTCAATCCTATGCCAAGCACAAAACCAAGCTGCACATTGTTTTCCTCAGCTTTCTTAAACCTAACTGCAGTTCTCCCAGTAACTGTTTCTGCAAATGGACCTTATTAAAAAATCTTGTAACACTAGATTCTTTTGACTTCACCCAATTCCAGAAGGTAACAGTCTCAGGTGAGCTTTAAGAACCCATTAATGCTCTCTGTCCATACAGCTACAAAGACAGGTAAATACTTGTGACACTGAAATAATGGAAGTCCAACTCACTACTTCAAAAAGACTGTCTTTGGACAATCAGAGACAGGTTAAGGAGACTCTTAGACATCTTTCCAGGGCAGAGAGGACAACAGGGCCAGACAGGAGGGGAATTCTGTATGTGCACACCTCTATTAATAAACCAAGAAACAAATCACAAAACAGATCTAAAGTGCCTCTTGCCCTTCCAATGTTACTTTGACTCAGTCCCCTTTTCTCTCTGTGATGTTTGTCTCTTTGCTTACTCAGATCATAAATAATTTGTAGACAAATTTATCATTACATCAGATAGAGGAAAAACTGATACTGATATTGATTAGAGCATCTTAGGTCCCTTATAACACACTATTACGTTTTATTGCTGATTCTGCAGAATTTTAGTTTTTCTGTAAATAGTTCCACTTTCTTATGCTGAAATTAATGGACCTGAATTGCGTTCATACCAGCCACAGAATCACAAAACACAGGGGCTGGAAGTGACCTCAAAAGATCATCTAGTCCAAACTCCCTGCCAGAGCAAGATCACCTACACCAGATCAGAGGAACATGTCCAGGCGAGTTTTGAATATCTCCAGGGAGGGAGACTCCACAACCCCCCCAAACAGCTTGTGCCAGTGTTCTGTCATTGCAATGATACTTAAAAAACAGTCTGCTCAAAGGTCAAGTGTTTTAATTTAAATTTAGCTTGTGATTTCTGTTTGTATCACAGCTCCTGCCAACAACTAACATTTTTCTTGTAGTTTGTATCTACTATTTTAGAGAGTTTGAAAAGCTAGAAAGGAGTTAGAAAAGATCCAGAGAACAGTATTTAATTTTTGTACACTGGCTTAAAAACCACTTTGCCTATTTTAAGTTTAGTAGATGCATTGCCTGTCACCCACTGTATCATTTTTTATCTGTTAAGTTTCTTAACAGAGAATCCGGAATTAGTTGAAGTATAACTTCTGACATTCATTAACTACAGAAAGGCTAAACTAGTGAAACAAAAGCACTTAAAAACCCTGTCCTTATTTTCAAAGCCAGTCATTTCAGAAAACAGTTAAGTGCACACAGATTTTTAACAGACATGCAAAACAACCAGCACAGTGAATTCTGTAGGCTTGTACTCACACATATTAAATGTATTTTGTTCTAGAAAAACTCAAAAATAACTTACCTTTAAAGTCATCCCTTGGGCCTTGCATCTCCTTCTTGTTCATTTTTCTGTCAGTGCAGGAATTGTTATGGGCACCTTTGGAATTGTTTTCTAAGTAAGCTGAGCTTGTTCCTTTCTTGGAGGGATGAGGATCACAGAGTTTTGCATTAATCTTATAAAGCTCGAGGGCCTTAATGGCTGCTGCATTGTTATCCATACGGAGAAAAGTTGGACAGGAAGCACAAAATTCATTCGTGCAGGCTTCATTTCCACAGCCCTCAGTTAACTGGTGGTAGTAGCGCTCTATTAGATGCTTTGCAGCTGCTCGCTTCCTGTAGCAAACATTCAAACAGTAAGTACGAGGATTAGTAGAGCTTTCACATACAAAGCTCATTCAAAAGCATCAGCAACGCAGAGATTAGTCAGGCCCTGAAACACAAGATTTGTGTGTCAGAAAAGACAGATTTTTTTAAAATGCAGGATCCTTGTCTTGACTAATGCAAACTTTTAACAGACAATTTTATTCCTAGGTCCTGTTTAAATGAAAGGTAAATCCCATTTACACACAGCTTTCTGCTTTACATTCTAGTGTTACAGCAGTCAGTATACTCTTTAGATATGAGCAATTCTAATTGTCACTGCAAAATAATAGCAATTTAGATGCAAAACAAGGCTGCAAATGAAACAGAACTGAATCTCCTACAGGTGATTGAGTCTGATGAATAGTACTGAGGTATGCTTGCCACTGACAAAGGAGGGAAGCCAAAATGCAAACGATCCAGGCATTTATTTAGTAGTGCTCTCAGCACCACACCAATGGGATATAAACCCTTTAATTTTTTTTTTAAAGGTTTTTTAAAACGAGATTCCAGACAAGTTACCAGATTTAGTCTATTTAAATCTATAGGGAAAATATTAAACTGATGATAATCTTTAATCACAGATGGGCACAAGGGTGAACATCTCTCTTCAGTTTAGGAAGTACATAGTTCTCTACAAAAAATTCTGCCAAATCCTCAACTGCAATCACACATGGTAGGCATGTCTTTGAAGAATTACAAATGAATTTCTATACAAGTTAAGGTGTGCAACACTACATATACACACAGGAAAATTTAATAAGGTCACACAGCTTATACCAGTACACCATTTCACAGACTTCTATTCCTGAATGCCACGATTTTGCTCATTCTTGACTTTAAATCTGAAGGCCTGGAGTTACCAAGAGTGTGAGAGGTTGTCATTTGAACGCAGGCAACATCAAACTTTTACACACAAGATATTGCCACCTGTCTCTCCAACATGCTTCTTTGCTCTTCTTTGCAGCCTCTCCTATGTATTACTTTGATGCCTTCACAAAAACTCTGTATCTCAGGTTGAAACTTACTGTTCCTTTAATTTTCATCTTCTCTGTGACCACATTTTCCACAGTGCACAGAACATCGCTGTTACTTCATATACACATCATTTTAACTTTATCCTTCCTCATATTTTCCTTATTTCTGCATTGCAGTCAACACGTAGATCACAACTTTTCCCCCCATAGTTTTCTGACCTACGTAATACAGCTACAAGTGTTACATGGATTATTTCTCACAGCTGCTCTGAGTGTACATATAAGGGATGCAGGTGTGTAATTTACCTAAAGCAGCTTAAGTTCAGGTTTTCACAACATATTTAATCTGAACAGCTCCCTAAGAAGCAAGAAAATGTATTTTCAAGCTGAAGAAATTGTCAGTCTTAGAGGAACGCACATCTTTCCAGCTTACACAACATACTGTTTGTATAAAGTTACTTCAATGTATAAGCACAGTTGTAGCAACAACATAAGACTTGAGTACAGTCACATCCAAGATGCCAGCAAAGAAAATTAAGCTTAGATTTATCTCCATTAACTTCTGTGGCACTTGAGTTTTTCATCCAATATTTAACTCCCAATTATTTCTCAAACTGTGCTATGCCTACAATAACGCTGTTTGTACATTTTCCCCCCACCCCTACCTCTTCCTGGCAGCTGTTCCACAGACTTCTGACATGGCCTCAGATAAATGAAAGTAAAAAAAATTAAAAAAGAAAAAAGACAACAACTTGAAGTGAGGATACAGACTTAAGAAGGTAGAATAGAATTTAGTAAGCCTTACCTTCCACAGCTGTTACCCCTTACTGAGGCCTGTTCATGAAAGAACTTACAGAGAATGCAATTCTAAGCAAATGTTATTTTACAGACCAATTAAATTACTCTATGCCATATTCACATTGAACATTTGATGAATGACTGATATTGCCTAGTGCTAACATCCCACATTTCCTTATATTATTCAGATTTTTTTTAAAAAGTAGCATATCTTCTACACTCTTCAGAAATGAAAATTTGATCTCTTTAATGATTCTCTTGCAGAAAACTTAACTTCTAAACCTGAGTCATTAAAATTGGTTCATCATGTAAGGGAATACAAAACTCCTCTCTGTTCTTAGCTTAGGCCATGCTTTGAAGACTGCAGCTTCCTGTAACTTCTTACACAGAGATTCAGAAAACAGTAACTTGTTCCTTTATAAATTCAGTGCCTTGTTTGTTGCACATTAGCACATGGACCTCTAGTACAGGTAAGGTTGCAGAGACATACTTGTACATACATATTTGCAGAGACTCGCACACTGGCACATTCAAGTATGAAACTGCGCTGATGTGCTACAACTGTAAACATTTCATTGATGCACAAATAACCTTAAGGACTCATTCCTATACAGTGGGTTTTGTACCACCTTCTCATGCAAAACGTGCTACTTCAGCAGGGAACGGCACCTAAACCTGATGTCAACATCCCTCCCAAAAGCCCAATTATTTCACAAGCACATTTTTCTGATTAAAAAGGAATTAGTATTTACTGACTTTGTGGTACTTAACATGTCTTTAGGCTTTTTAATTGTTCTTTAACCATTCCTTTGTCTTTGTTATTTTAACACTGGAGTTTCACTGGGAACATGCACTACTGAGACTCTGTCTTTTTTACATACTTAGGCAAAAGTGCACTGGGCTGCATTTTGGGTTACCAACCAATTTTTGACTGTAAAATCTGTGCAACAAGGGACAGTGCATACATGTTCAGAAGTTCCTGTGTTACAGCACCTAATTTGTGTTTTCAAATATCTTGAACTAAGAAAAATGTTACATAAAAGGAAATTTGTGACAAAAAAAAGAGTTTCAACATCTAAGAAGTTTTAGGAAAAAATGAAGCATATAATTCTTTAGAAATTCACCTACAAAGCAAAGAATTTGTATCTAAGTTACAAAACTTGACTAAAGTAAAATTATCTGCATAAATGCATTGGTTTAGCTTTAAGTTTACCTAAATTTTATAAATACATATGAAGGCTACATACTATACTTTAGAAATAAGATGACCAGCAGTTCAATAGCTTAAGAAAGCAAGGAACAGTTACATATGAATATCTCTGTAAAGTTAAACACTGCTTTCTGAGAGTTTCAGTTTCAACCTTTGCATGTTGGTTTCTTGATTCTATTCAGTAAAGAACAGCAGCGATAAAGAAGACAAGCTTGAGAAGACAAACCTTCAGCAAAAGCACTGCCCACACAGATCTTTTTGAAGTGTCCTGTATGCCAAACACTCCACCCAGAGATGGAGCCGAGCCCTCTGTTCCAACAGCATCGTAACACCTTTTGTCTGCCTCGGCCACTGGCACTCCAGCAAACATATGTTTGTAAACGCAAACACACAGAGAGCTCACATTTTCAAACCTTGTTCTTTTCAGTGGAGAGAGCCCCAATAGCTGAGGCACAGACTACAAGTCCCCTTGACCCACACTGGCATCACCCAAAGCACCTGCCCTCCCCACCATGCATTCCAGATCCACTGTGCCTTCAGGAACATCATGTGCTGGCAAAGCGAAGTTAGGCATGGCACTTCCTCAGGAAGGGCGAACCTCAGTACAGAAGAGCCGTCTTGGTTTTATGGAGGAATGCAGAAAGACAGAGAGGAGATCAAGAATATGATCAGCACATCTCTCTCAAGCTTGTCTCACAGACAAACGACCTTGCTACAGACCTGTTAGAAAAGCACCCTGCATTACCGCCTTTTCCTCTTCAAGTTATTAGCTCCAGGACTTCAGAGGTAATGTCCTTCCATAGACTAGCAGGTTTCATACTCTGATTTATTTTATCTGTCCTTAAAGTATGCAGAGTCTGACACTTCTGTCATCTATCCAACATTTAATTAGCCATAAACCTGGGAGATTAATAAATCATCTATTACACCCTGCCTTTTTTATCCTGGCAATTTCAGGAAGAATCCCCAGTTGTCCACCACTGCTGTAGGTTTGAAGCCATGACATAAACTGATTATGGGGAAACAATTAGGCAATTACTAAAAGTAATCAACATGTAAATGGTAATGACTACAGGCACATTGGAATGTGTTTTTAAACACTAGTATTTACTTCTGTTCACAGAATCAGTTTCTTTCGAAAAGGTAGGAATAAATGTAGCCCTCATTTTAGAAGCCCATAAATTCATTTAACTACAAAGAAAAAGTAACTCAAATTCTGCTGCAAGAAATCTAGTAACAAGTTTACGACTGTGTGGTGGAGGGGCAGCAGTCCCAAAACTGAGGCTTCACCATGCCTCTACATGCCCAGACATGTTCTTCTGCCAGGACCCACGAGGCAGCAAACAAATTGTGTAACACACACACGCCCAGCCCGTGTACCCCTGGGGTCCGCCCAGGTAATCCCCTATTGGGAGGTCCAGGCATGTCTCTACTGCCTATTGGGGCAAGGTTTGGCTTATGGCCAACCTGATTGGTCATTTTAGATGTCCAACGAGCCACGAATCTCGGCCCAGAGCCTATAAAGAGGGGTGCACAGCAGCACCACGTGGTCAGACGGTCCAGAGGTTCAAACTGTTCAGAAGCTTAGAGCATTCAAACTCAGCTCTGATCCACAGCAGCATCCTGCTGCCCTGACCAGCTTGCATGGCCTAGACACAGGGCCAGGCCTTACTCACTTGCAAGCATTACAGAGGCTCAGACCTCATGCATTGATCTCAAGGCACAGTCAAGCTACCTGCGAATCCTTTGAGAAGCAGAGCACATTCATGCCTGCATCATACATATATGGGGAGCCAAGAAACCCCCTGCCTAAGCCTAGAGCTGTCTTGATTTATCTACGGAGTTAAGTGTCCCTGCTGCACAGCATAGACCCTGCTTGCCAGCTATTCTGGAAGTCTGGAAAGACCCAGGCCCAGCAGACCCTCAGACTGTCTGCAAACCTGCAAACACAGCCTGCTAGCTGTGAGACCGTGTCAGAAGCTACATGGACAAATCCTTCTCCTGCACCTGGAAATCCTGCCAGCTGACCATCCCTGGACACACGGCTTCCAGAAGCAGCAGCTCCGAGGCAGAGACCACACCAGGAGAGAAGGTTAGAGAAAGCCTAATTACCCCAGAGACTGGGAAACCTTACCATTCCCTGCAAGCCGGAACAGACTCCAGCTGCAAAGACCCCAAGTACTGGGCACACACTGAGACAGAATCCTGGGAGGGTGATTAAGGATTAATACCTAAGAGCACATCTAAGTAAGCTTTAATACCTTTGTAACATAAGTTACCTCTACCTGAGGAGCACACACAGTTTCAGCCCCTACTGGGCAAACACTAGAGTTGTTAAGAGGCATTAAGCCTAAGAAACTTTTCTCTTTCTGTCTATAATTGTTCATAATTTGATATTTCATTTAATAATCAATCCCTGTAAATATATCCCAAAGCTGTTTTCATAACTTTGCATAAGAACCTTGATTTCATAGTGGTTGGGGGTGGTACAATTTTAATAAATAATTCTATTAAAAAAACGCCTCAAATTAATTTCCCACCTCCCCCTAACAGGGGAGGAATAGAGAAAACCCCTCCACGACAGACTGACTATAAACTTTTAACATCTTATTGTCTTCAAACAATTTTATATTAATAAAGAACAAGTGCATCAAAAGTATCAATTGTTTAAAATTCTGCAGAATAATCATGTGTAACCACACAAAACACTCAACAGCTCTACAAAGTCCTAAAGTCTAACACTTTGTACTTGCTAGAGGCCACAATTAGACCAACTTTGATGTTATTGGAAATAAATTAATAACAGAAATTTCACATATTTGCAGGAATCTTTCAGTCTAGCTTTTATATTCAGTACACACACAAAAAAAAATCAAATATCAAGCAAAATATTCTTTAGTACTCTTTAGCACCATCCATGCTGTTTTCCCTCAATTAAAGAAGTCCTGGCACTCAAGCAAGTGCAACTAAACTTCAAGTTGGTCTCTACTGAACAAAGTTAAATTCATCAAGTATGACATTTATACACTGTGTTTTGATCAGCAGTTTGAATAAAGGAGATTAATCTTAGCACCACAGTGAGATGTCAGAAGTATGCTGGAGACACTGATTCAGATTACACAGAATACCTACAGATTGTCTACATATGGACCACCAGAATCTTTTGGTAGAAGACACGAGACGAATTTCAGACAACAATATTGACCTAAGAGGAATGACCACTGCAACATGTAAGACTGACCTGTAAAAAAGATATCTCAAACTTACACTATCACCGAATTGAGGCTAGAGGTGAGGTCATCAAGCCCAGCCCAACACCTAACCCTAACACCACCATATTGACCAGACCATGCCACTAAGTGCCACATTCAATCTTTCCTTAAACACCCGCACAGAAAGCAACTCAACTGCCTCCCTAGGAAGTCCACTTTGGTGTCTAATTACCCTTTCCATAAGGAAGTGCTTCCTAACATACAAAATAAACCTCATGTGGTAGTTTAAAACTAACCCTCTAGCCTACTTCTGTAATTATAAACATGGAATAGGACAGTTCTAGAGATGTTGAATAGAGAAAACAGTAGCAGGCAAATAAAATAGAGGATTTGATATGAAAGACAAATAAGTCTGTATCATTCCATATGCCTGCTGGATTAGTATACAGTTCCCTGTACAAACTGTTCTTGCTCCTTTATTTTCTTCTCTGCCATTCTGCTTTGCATTATTCCCATATCTCTTTCCTGATCTTCTGCTGGTGTATTGTGTCTGTGAGGTACCAGGAAAGTGGGGGGGGAAGAAGGAGGCTGCTGGTAGCTCCTCCTGGAAGGAGTATTTTGTACATATACATAGCATTTTATGCTTTTAGGTTTTAGCTTGCTTCTAAGTATAGCTTCACTTTGCTTCCAAACCTTCTAAGCTAGTCTGGTAATGTATTTTGGGGGCAATTTCAACCCATCACATTTTATTTGGCCCCCACCACAGGGTTCAAACGCACATTCTCTACTATGCACTGGCTTCAGAGAAGACTGAACACTATAATGGTTTGCTGAAAACTGCCCTAACAGCAGTGGGGGGGTGGACCATTGAAAAACTGGGACAAACATTTAGCACAAGCAACCTAGTTCATAAATAGTAAAGGTTCTGTAAATCAAGCTGGACCTGCATGGTCAGACCTGTTACAAATAGCACAAGGTAATAGAGTTCCTGTTGTACATGAAAAGAATGTTAGGAAAAACTGCTTGGGTATATTCTCCTTTGGGCAAGGGAAAAATCTCTCCAACAGGTGGCATCTGCTGAAGATCCTGGTCATACATACTGGGTAATGCAAGAGAACAGCAAAATTCAGTGTGTTCTGCAAAGAAATCTAACTTTAGCTGACAAAGTTTACATTCTGAGTGCATAATACAAGCTGTTAGGAGTTTTATTTTTCAGGTACAATGTGGCATCCAAAGAAAGAACCCACAAGGAATCTATGGTAGACGAGTGCAAACCTCAAGTCACCTAGGAGACCCTATTCTCATCCCATCTGCAGAGAGACAGATTATTTTTCTGTTTCCTGGACTTCCGAATCACCTACATCTGAGAAAGCCAGAATGAAGATCAACTGAAAAAAATGGACTTTACTAATCATTATTGTAGATATGGTTTCAGATTAGATAGATTTATGCAAACAATGGAATGATATATAAAAGGGGTAGACTGAAGCATGGCAAATTGATTACATCACTCTACCTTGTTCTCGTTCTGGTAAGCACTGCCCCTGGTGCAGCTTTAGGCCATGCCCTCTCATTCATCTTGTCACAAGTTGCCTGGGACAAGAGCCTGACCCCCACCTTACTACAACTTCCCTTCAGGTAGTTGTAGAGTGTGATAAGGTCCCCTCCCAAGTCTCCTCTTCTCCAGGCTAAACCACCCCAGCTCCCTCACCCTCTCCTCTCAAGATTTTTCCTCCAGTCCCTCCACCAATCTCATTGCTCTCATTTGGACCTGCCCCAGCACCTCAATATCTTTCCCAAAGTGAGTGGCTCAGCACTCAAGGTAATGCCTCACCAGTGACAAGTATAGGAGTGGAATTACATCCCTAATCCTGCTGGTCACACTATTCCTGACAAGTCAAGATGCCATTGGCCTTCTGTGCCACGTGGGCACACTGCTGGCTTGTGTTCAGCTAGTTGTCAGCCAGCACTCCCAGCTCACTCTCTGTCAGGCTGCTCTTCAGCCACTTAAGCCCTAGTCTGTAGTGCTGCATAGAGTTACTGTAGCCCCGCAACTGGCTTTGTTAAATCTCATACTGTTGGCTTCAGCCCATTGGCCCAGGCTGTCCACATCCCTCTGTATAACATAAGGAAGAGTGAGTCAAGTAAAGAGGCAAGCAAAAAATTGATTTCAAGTTATTAAATTCCACAAGGTTTTTTTTTCACTATGCCTTCATTATGCACAACATCATAAGATTTAAACACCTGAGCTACCAGTTTAAGCGCAGTCTAGCATTTGCAGATTAGAAAAGACCAAAGAGAAACAGCTCCTCTTAAACCTTTCTCTTTATTTTTAATTGGTAACACTTACAGCATCCTCCAGGCTTCACTGAAACTAAGGCCTATATACAATTGGTTCAGTTGTATTTTCTAGTGAAAATCTGGAATTCCTTTTCTTTCAAATAATTCTAAAATTGATCAACTTATTTTACTGCACTTTTGCTCTTGGAAGCAAAGTTTAAACAGAGAATTACAGCCGAAGTAGTTGATAAATTAAAGAAAACAATAATTCTTGAATAGAGACAATGCAGTCTTACTAACTGATGAAGCTTCCTCAAGGCAATCAATGCCTGGCTAAAGATGTGTTGCAAAAGGCTCCAAGAATGATTTTTTAAAATTTATCCTAGGCAGATCATGACATAACACACTGCAAGGCTGCAGGTGCACACAAAGTTACTTCTTAAATCTTTTCCTTCTAAGAATGACAGTAAAAACATGTAGCAAATACCAGAAAAATACTTATGTGACAAGGTTTAATGTAGAGGCCACGATCACCATGTCCCATGGCTATACTCTGCAAACTCACTTGTGTTTTCAGCTATGAAGAAAGCAAATCTAAGGTATTCTATGTCTAGAAGTCACATGGATAGCATCTGAAAGTATGTATTATGAAAGATACTAATACTCATATAGTTACTGTATATACATGCAATGGTTGCAATGTTTTTCTGGCATACCTTGAGGCACCTGTAACATTTTACTTTGCCATTCTTTCAAGGCAAATGAAGCAGACATTAAACTACTCCAATGTGAGATGACTACATATCAACTCTAACTGTAAAATTTTAAATAGGAGGGAAAAGAGGGATGTTTAACAACTTTAAAGAGAAGTTTCAGAATTACAAAGCATTCTGCCCTCAAAAACAAAGATGAATGCACAGAAAGCCATCATATAAAAATACCCAACCCTGTGCCATGACATGTGACAATACACAATACAGAGTCAAAATACACAAACTGACAAGAACTCAAATCATCAGTGAAGAAAACAAAAAGTATGTAAGTTAGTGCTAAAGAGGTCTTAAGAAAGTGGTACTAATTGAAACTGAAAATTAATGAAGAACCATGACAGGAGCAGACAGGAGATTCAAAGACTTGAATAAATGTTATGGAAAAAATACTCCTAACTGAGCTAGCATCAAGATACTCATCACACAGGGGCAGAACTTGAAAAGCCCAGGATAAGCAGAATTTATCCACAGAAGAGCTTGCTGCCTAAGAGTTTGCGAGACTCACAGTATTTTTTACATTTATTTAAATTCACATGTGTGAAACAGAAGTGATCATACTCTTGCTACAAAGCTTTACAACGCAGAACAAAGAAATAAAGCAGTCATATCAGTCAACCACAGCAAAATTGAACATTTGTTATGCAAACAAGAAAACACTTAAGGCACTGCATTTATTAATGAATTGCAGGCATGTAAATAACGTAGAAGCTATCTCAGCTACACTGTAGATTTGCAGATCACATTGTATTACTCGGCCTCCCATGCCACTTTGTGGCAAGAGCCACTACACAGCAGGACTACGGAAATTCTCCATAATAGTCGATATACACACCACAGTAATTTGGTTTTAGAAAACTCAGCTTAGCCAGTATACCATGCAGGAATACTGCATGACTGCTATTCAAACAAGTACGTGAAACCCTACAATTTGGCTGGCTTATACATATTTTAGACTGACAAGCAACTCTGCACCACAAAAAAAATTTAAATTTGTCTTTCATAGAGAAAAGCTTGTTACTGTAAATTATTTTTTCAGGGTCTATTTTAAGAATGAGACACAAAAATGAAGTTATTAGACTGTTAGAAGAATGAGTAGGACTGCCTTTTCCTTCTGACTTTGGGTCTTTGCTTCGCACCAGTCAAGATGCTTGTTTGTGATACATCTTTCCATACAGTGTGTAAAAAACAGTTGTTCAACTATCAATATCCAGAGTGGACTACAGCCAGTCTACAGTTTGATCTCCCTGGTGTGGCTAGGTCAGGGAAACGAACAGAACTCAACTTGCTGCAGAAGCAGCAAAGTACAATGCAGCAAGGGCTGTTACCAGAGCAGAACAAAGTGTTTTCATCCTGCAAGTTCTGTTCTGTGTCCACGTAGCAACAGCCAGTCACCCCTCCGGTCTGCACGACTGCAACTTGTATTCCTAAGAAAGCAGCTAGACAGCATTTCTGTAATAGAACAAAGAACGTGCTTTTCTCTCTTGTGCCATCTATTACGGAAATGCTCCTGCTAGTGCAAGAGAAGTCTTCACTGAAGTGAACTGCTAAAAGAACATAGGAAGCATATTCCTTGTTTCCTTTTCACGACTTGTAAAGTTAGGTATGCAGATCCATGCAGAGAGCTTCACCTCGACTTGGCTCCTCCCTAGTTGGGCAGATATAGCAGAGAAATCCTTCAGTAATTCACACTATGTCCCTAGCCTGCAAAGTATCCTGAAACTAGATTCAGCATCCATTGCTAAAATGCCAGTTTACTTGGGGATAAGGCATGGAGGAGACCGCTTAAGGTCAGAGAAGAAGTTTGTGGCAGAAAAGAAAGGAACTTAGATCTTTAGAAGCCTCAGACAGTACCCTAAACCACTGAGCTATGCTCCCTCTATTACTTTGGAACTTGCGTGTTTATGGTTTCCCCTATTTGAATTCTATGACAGGACAGTTTGAATAACTGGAGAAGGATCTGTTTGCTAACTCATGGATGAATGAAATTTCAAATAACTTTTGTACTTCTGAAAAATGGCCCTCATTCCTGAAACTCCTTTGAATTTGAAATAAACGTTAGTCTGCCACAACAATCTTGCTTCTAGTTTATCTTAACTTCTAGGCTAATGAAGACAAAGACGCTTCAGAATTGCAAGCAAGATGCTACACAAGTACTGTTTAGTGAAAGGAAGCTAGTTTTCTGTTTCTAGAAGTAACTAGTTACACAAATTTGCCAAATTTACGCCCAAGGTATTTTTCTTAGTTCAACAGTTTATCATCCACAACAGATATTAGCAGCAAGCACTGTGCTTTAGTACTGAAGTTTTGTCAAACCCATGCAAGAGGTTAGTGAATAGCAGATGGAAACTACACTCCTACTGTCAAGTTTGACTATAGGTCTGGAGATTTCTGACACTGTATTATGCTACCATCTACTGGTTCATATTAAATTAAATCTCTGAATTTTTCTTTCAACCCATTCACCCTCAAAAAAAAAAATCACAAGTTCTGCAGAGGCTTAAAATTATCTTTCCATAGCAGAACTCCAATTCAGAATTTCCTAAGGTAATTCCACAGTTCTAACCAGCATTTGTCTTACATTAAGTGCATAACTAAGTGTTACAGATGTTATTTTTTTTTAAATACACCAAACTCATTTACTTACATTCGGCTAGTTTCAATGTTTTCAGAGTGAGGTTCTCCTGGTGATCTGCAAATACAGATAAATTAACAAAAAATGCTTAAGTGTCAAGTCATTACAATGTGAAGAGTTCGGAAAGGCAAAAAGTGATGTTAAGACATTATAGCTGCTAAAAGTATCAACTTTAATGCATTTACATGTTCAATTTGTTTCAAACACTACAGACCATTTATAAAAGAAAACCTGAAAATAATTAAGCCAAATTTCTCTGAGGACAGCACTTTTCTTCCACAGCTTATACAACAACAGCTGCTAAAGAAGAGCTCTGCTGGCAGCACCTCAGTATACAGGTTAGATAGGTCTAGGTCAATTTTTCATAACCATTTCTGTAACTAAAATGTAAACTCAGTTAATCCATGATCAGATGCTACAGACAGATTTTCTACACAGCTGGACTTTTATAGAAGCTGTAGCTTTGAAGTGGGTGTCAACAGAATTTCTAAGCAAATTTCATGTCTCTACTTGAACTTATGGACATAATCTCACAGGTAGCTTTCTGTTTCTTCCTTCCAGTCAACAGGTCAGCCAGTAATACTTGGAAAGTGTTACTGGCTGGCATTTTTGAACACACAAGCAGCATCTGCATTCAGCTTGCCAACTACCTTAAAGGGTGTAGATCTATATTAACTTATGTAGGCTAAATCATAGCTGTTTAGCTCCTTCATACCTCCATCTTCCTGATTTGAGAAGTTGACATTTAGTTTATTTTTTCTAGAGTGGATATTTCTTTTTCCTCTCCTTGCTCCTGCCCAAAGAGGTTTTAACCATGTGAGCTTGTAGCTGGATGAGCCAGGAGACAAGGAGAGTACATATGCATCAGTTTTGACTTCAATCATCTTAATCTGCCTTAAAATTGCACCCTGAAGCACCTTATTCAATCTTCACTTGGGTACAGTTGACCACACTGGACACATAGCATGAGGAGCAGAAACAGCACAGCGACTACAGTGAAATCCTGCAGTTACATGGGCAAAATAAAATTTTTTACAACAGAACTTTCTGAAAAGATAAAAGAGCTAAAATCTCCAAATAGAACTCACTTTGTAAGTGTCAACTATTTGCTATTGGGGGCTTAGCACTGCTAAGTGGGCTTTATGAACTCTAAAAGGAAAAAATTTCTTTATGAGAATAGAATTTCTAAAATCCCTCTACTTACTATGTGACTATCTATACTATTCTAAATCCTACTGGAAATCCCCACTTTTTGCCAGATGCAGTTCCTTTTTTCCTCTGCTTCACTGTGCTGCCTTACAAGATGGTCTCTCCTATTAACGCCTGGACTGTTCTCAGAATTCTCTACTACAATCTTAATTCCTTTACCTACATACCAGTATTCTGGATTTCACTAAAGATTTCAACAGATCCAGTGCCTAGAAAGCATTTCTGGCAAACAGCTTAAAATTCCTAGGCTAGGTGGACAGGCTACGCAGTGACAGATTATGCCGAACTCAGGAATTTCTTTTCTTGTATTTCACTGAAGTTACAAAATTCAACTGACACTAGGGATGGAATTTTGAACTCTGTATCCAACAAACGTGACATTCATACTCAAAGCATTCTCTAATTGGAAAGTAACATAAAAAAAACTGCTCAGTCACAAATTTTGGTCTGTGTTCCATCCAAACTATGTTCCACTTACTGAAGTTCTGACTTCATGTGATAGTTACTGACGAGAAAAACGATCAAAACCAGCAAAATTAAATTTTGTTTCCCTTCAATTCCAGTGACAAAACTTTTTTTTTCCTAATTGCTCACCTAAACACTAAAATGCTGTAAACCATACAATCTGAGAAGCCATAGAAAGAATAATGTTTATATGCATTCTGGCAAGCTCCTCTATTCACATCCAGAATTTCAGAGACTGACAGCAAAGAGTTTGAAAGTATGTAAAATTATAGAAGATATTATAAAGAAGTTCTTCACCATGAGAGTGGTGAAATGTTGGAACTGGTTGCCCAGAAAGGTGGTAGAAGCCCCATCCCTTGATGTTTTAAAGGCCAGGCTGGATGTGGCTCTGAGCAACCTGACCTAGTGAAAGGTATTCCTGCCCATGGCAGTCGGGTTGGAACTAGATGATCCTTGAGGTCCCTTCCAACCCTGACAATTCTGTGATTTTCTGTGTGATTCAGATCTGAATTTTGCATTTAAAAATGTATCCTGGTAATCTGCAGTAGACATGTAAATACTGTTAACAGTATGTCTACACACAAAAATCTTTTCCTATCTTTATGTGTGATTTTCATCTGGGCTTTGAACAGATAGTGCCATTCAGCACATGCTATTCTGCAAAACCAAGTTTTCTATAACATGAGCAGACCTACTGTAACTATGATTTGCAGAACTATTAATGCACTTAACTGAATTTTAAAGGTTTCAAATTACAATAAAAAATACAATTTAAAAAATCTTTCAGTACCCATTAAAACAACGTGGAAAATCAATCTAATCACAGGAATTCTAGTGGTTTATTGAGAATCTTTATTCTGCAATATCAAATTGTTTACAAGTAAGATACCTTGTTATTCCTCTGATCAGGCAACAGTACTGAAAAACTATATAGTATGGCAAGGCATCCTTTCATCATGCTTAAAATCTGAAACAAGAGTTCTGTTCAGAGAAAATCTTAAAGCAAATGCTCTTATAAATTTCAGCTCTGAATTAGATCATAGATACTGATCACAAGACACCAACTAATCTGAACACTGCAGTATGAGCTAGCAAATTCAAACTGCAGTTCACTTTCAACAACACAGGGAACAACTTCTCCCTTCTGCAAGCCACTCCTTTTACCTCCACTGTACTTCCCTAGAAGAGAAAAGTAAAGGCATACAAGCCTACAGCTTTTAACATCATCAAGCCTCCCGGACAAATACTTTAAAAAAAAAGAAAAAGTTGCTTAAATTAGTGTACTAAGCAATTTATATAGAATTTCAGTATGACAGTAAAAAATATCAGGGACTTTTAAGTGATGGTATCACTTTCAAGAGGGATACTAGAGAGCATCACAGTGCTCGCATTTGAAAACACAGGCAGGGACAAGGTAAGTGAGCTGTGAAGTCACTAACTAAGCAAGAGGGTAAGTCAATTTTGCCAGACTTATGTTAAACTATGTATCTTAATACTATTTATAAAAAAATTTTTAAAAACCATACAAATGTAACACTTTTTAAATTAACACTGAACTAAATATTTCCTGAGAAACAACACAATACACCTCATGCTTACCTTTTACAAGCTGTGGCCATTCGGTGACATCAGGGTGATCACAATTGAGTCACTGATTAAAAATGAGTTGTCACACCAGTCCTGTATCACGCTGGGCTAAGCATAAGCTTAACAGGTCTAAATAAGTAAAAATAATTTAGTTAAAAGTCCTTACAAATTATTTTCAGCCATTCCACTAAAAAAAACATAAAAAAGAGAACAAAAATATTGACGTTAAGCATTGTTTTACCTGTGAGATTAAGACCTATTGCACAAAGATCAGTTCATTTTTTTATGGCATTCTAAGAATTGTAGAGTAACTCACTACAGTACACTCAACTGGTGAACTTGAAAATTCATCAACTTAATTTTAGTCTCTCTAAAACCCAAAACCAAGCCCAAGTCTCTCAGACCAGTGGAAAGGACCTGACATCAAAACAAGCATTTAAAAATGTGGAAGTATGTGCAAAAATATGAACTGTAATTTCTACAGTAAAACTCCATTGGTTGTTTCCCTGCTACAACTCAATTAATACTGATTCCTAGCGAGGCTCTGTGTTGCCAAGGAAGGAACATGTAACTTGTTTTTCTGAGTGCCTCTGTCCAAAACTAAATAAGCTAAAGCTAGGCAAGTTTTAGAGAAGCAACTTTTGCTATCCACGGCCAAACTAGGCTCTTTGCTCCATTTATGTCACAAGTACTCTCTCTGCCTTAAATTTTCAAAACTGTTTTTTACCTGTCAATTGTTTCCTGTGATCTGGCTCCACCGGTATAAATTGAAGTGTTGGTCACGCAGGTGGCAGCCAATGATCACTCAGCAATAGTCCTGCCCAGAGCGCCCCGGGACCACCCCAGCTGATTACTTCCATGGCTGAAAAGGAACCAGTTAGTATCTTACCTACTGCTATTATCTATTCTAGAATTAAGTGATAGAAGTATTTCCAAACATAAACCTCAACACTCCGTTCACCCCATTCTCTCTCCCACCCAAGCACCCAAGGTGTACTGGACAACGCCCGTAAAGAAAAAAAGGCCTCTGATGGAGTCAGATCATGAACTACATTATTCACTTTCTGTTAAAAAGTTTTGATTGAAATGGAAATGTAATTACTGTATTTAGAAAATTAAAAGCTATATTACTTTATCTAAACAGCTGGTAGCTATGATGCCAGACCTCTGTATCTGAGAAGTTTACTCCTGTGGCTCTAACCCAGACAGAAACCCACATTTGTAGGGTGCCATGCAGCAGAAGCCTCAATGTATAGGGTTAACACTCCAGGGAGAGTAACCCTGAACCTGACCCTAGGGGTCTTGGCCCCTCCCCAGGGGTGGGTCACACCACCAGGTGATGGTTAGCCCACTCCCCCCACTTCCTGTCCTATAAAGGAGAGGGGCTTCCTGTTCCACTCTTGCTCTCTCCCCACACACCACACTCTACACACCTCTGCCTGCATACCAGCATACCATGTGGCAGACACGAGGCAGACAAAGCCACCATCACACAGCTCGGGTTGTATTTATACCTTTTGTATTTTTGCCATTTTCCCTTACCTATCCTTTGTAAACCTCCCTACCTCCAATACCTTTCTAAGTTATTGTTAAACTTTTCCTTTTAACTTCCAAATCGAGTGAGATTGATTTATTCGGGTGTGTTTACCTCTCTCTCTCCCTATATCTAATCCCCTTCCTTTGGGAAAGAAGGGGAAGAGGGGAGGACACTCTACAAATTGTTATTGGGTCTATCAAATTTATTAGAGTCTCTGGGAATTTGAATTAGAACCCAAGACAATTTATTTGGTAGAGCATGAGACTCTTAATCCCAGGGTCGTGGGTTCGAGCCTGAGAGAGGAACAGGAAGCCCCTCTCCTTTATAGGACAGGAAGTGGGGGGGGAGTGGGCTAACCATCACCTGGTGGTGTGACCCACCCCTGGGGAGGGGCCAAGACCCCTAGGGTCAGGTTCAGGGTTACTCCCCCTGGAGTTTTAACCCTATACATGCATATAAGAGCAAAGTGCACAAACGCTAGCAAGGTATTTGGGGCACACTTGCAGCTCTCTACAACACCTGCAATCACAATGCTCTGGTGCAAATACTAGAAGAGCAGAGACAATTTTAAACGCTTCACGAAGAAAGCTTTTGTGCTTCGGTCCAACCTATTACAAGGGTCTTTCAGTAAGGTCTTGGGCTTGATGAGCAATCAAGGATCCTCAGCACTAATTTTTTTAACATGTCAGAGACACAAAAATCACTGACCAGAAAGCAAGGCCCAAGATTATCTAATGTTTGCCAGAAAAGCTGCTGACTTGTACCATTCTACTACAATTTTTCTGCTACAAAACTGCAACAGAATAAAATCTGTGCTTGTTTTGGAACGAGGCTTATTAGCCTTCTCAGGCACATAACTTGAGGTAGAAAATGTGTCACAACTATTTTGACGTCAGTAATATTTGAGTCTTCTCATATAAACACAAGTGCAGCTCACATCAGTAAAAAGAAGCAGGTTACCAAAAACCTCCAAAACAAACCAGAGGTTCTCTAATACCTATGTTCTGCAGGTACAAACTGTCAAAGTTTAATTGAGTCCATGCCAGAAAGAGAGTCAGTTGGAAAGGTTCTTCATTTGTCAATATTAAATGACAAATAGGGTAAAGACTTTTAAATCACTGTTTGCTTACCACCAGCTGCACAGAACAGCAAACAGCAAAACCCAAGATGCTGATGCAAACCTAAGAAACCTTAAAACACTGCTTATGGCATTCTGATAAAGACCTGACAACATCCATTTTCAGTCAAGCCCCAGCATTAAAAGGAATGGATAGCTATTTTAAGGCAGTGCTTTCTCCTAAAGTTAAATCGAAATACTTGCTGTTTTCTAAACTGATATGTCTCCATAAAAATGCACTTAAGAATAAACAATGCTTCTAGCTCTTTACTCAAGTAACTTCTAGTAAATTGGTCAAAGAGGACAGTGCTGTAATCTCTAATGCCTTATTGGTTGGGAAACCCACTTTGCTGAAGTACCAGTTCATGCTCTAGACTGTATGAAATCAATCATTCCCTACCTGCATCACCTAGACCATGGGCAAATGCTAATTACAGTACTCTTTTGTTCAAATATAAACATGTTAGTATAGTCTGACAGTAACCATAGTAAAAAAGGGGTTTATACTGAAGCTGTTTCACGTGGGAGGAGAGAAGCCATGAACATGATTGTCAACAGTGAAAGAACACATGAAATCTTGGTGTTAGATTTTAAAAAAATAGATTTTGAAAGATTAAAGAATATGCACTGAGATAGTGTATTGGGTTTGGCTGAACAGGAGTTAATTCTTTCCTGTTTTTTGCAGTTCTGTAGCTATGTGTTGATAACATGTCAGTGTTTCAGCTACTGCTGAGCCAGGCACCAAGGCTGCATGCTTTTTCAGCATTTTTTCCTGTCAAAGACCAGACACAGCATTGGACAAGATCTTGGAAGGGGACACAGATGGGCCAACTGACTCAAACTGACCACAGCGACATTCCACGTCATATGACATCAACTCAGACATAAAAGCTAAGTGAAAGAAGGAAGTGTGGGGACAGCCATTGATAGCCTCTATCCTCTGAAGCAACCACTATTGGTATTGGAGCCCTGCTTCCCAGAAATGACCAAAGCATTGTCTGCTTAACAGGAAATAGAGAACAACATCTTTGCTTTTGCTTCCATGCACAGCCTTTGCACTTCGTTAAATTGCTTCTATCTTGGCTCCTGTGCTTTTGTTATACTTTCCCTCTTCCCTGTCCATTTAAGAGAGAGAGTGGTAGGAGCAGCTTTGGTGGGCATATGGCCCCCAGCCAGGGCCAAAGCACCACAGGTAGCAGCTTCACAATCACAGTCAAGGTAAGTCTGTGTCCAAGCTTGACTCAGATCCAACTGTGTTAATCAGATATACCACATCACTGAAAGAAGTACCTACAGCAACTCTGTGAAGAGGTACTTAGAAAACTGGTATCAATCTCAGAAAATTGTTAACTCAAAGTCTGTAGTGAAGTTTGTATCTACCAGTTGAATTTACTGTGGATCAGAGCTCTGACTCAGGTAGTTACAGCATTTCTGATCTGTTATAAAGATACCTTAAAACTAGGTTTACTGTACTGACATTTAAAAACCTCATGCCAGTTTTCAACAACCCAAATGAAAGAAAACGTAAAGAATCATATTTCCCTTTTATATTCTTCTCATCCTACCTTCCTCACCTGTCCTTGCTGCCACTCCTGTAGAACGGGGTGACTAGCAAAGAAGGAATTTTTCTAAAACTTCACTCATTCAATTATTATCAGAGTTCCATCTGCTGGCAAAGAAACCTGCATGCTGAAACATGGAGTGGGTGGTGAAGGAGACTGTCAAAGGTGCCTTATTCTGAATCTAGTTTGACTGCTAGATCCAAACAGACCAGAAAAAAAATACCTGGTGAGAGTCAAACAACATTACTCAATCAAGAAAGGGAAATCACACTGATGTATACACCAACATCTTGGAAAAGGGCAATATGAAAAACAGGAAACTGGCTTAAACCAACTGCTTTTCTGCCACAGGAACAGCCTTACAGAAAATGAAAGTAAAACCAAAAATGACTGCAACTTACTTTTTAGAAGGTAGGAACAGTAGCTCCAGATCAGATGTTTATTCTTATCACTCAGATTTCTCTGACCTTTACTGTCATGATTAACATGGCTTACAGTTTGGCTTGCACAAACACACAGAGCAGCTTTAGGTATCACACAAAGTTTGTGCCTGTGACATATGCCCAAGATGGCTCTAAGCAATCTGGGACTAGGCAAGCTCCAGTACAGAACAGATCTCTATCTGCCTAGTGACTACGAGATTGTAACAACTCCTATTAGAATTAGCAAGACAATACACAAGATCCATGACTTCATACTCTATATCTTAAGAATCCTGTGTGGCTCCTAGTAGACTTCATCAAGAGGAAACAGGATGAATGCAAGTTTATGCAGTAGCTTGAGACAAAGACCATTTCTCTGAGGTGGTAAAGATGCAGATTTTTGGAAAAGAATGGTCCTCTCAACTCAAAAAGGAGGAAGAAATCAATAATAAATGTGTGAAAGAGCAAGAAGTTAGAAACTTAAGTTCCCACACATAAAAAGAACATAAAAGCAACTTTCTTGCATAGATAAGATCTTCATATTTAATTTAATCTTGAGAGTCTAAAATCACAAACACGAGCCAAGAAGTCCCCAGCTTCAACATATGGAACCTAACACTACACCATAAAGAACGTAAGTACCTACTTGTCAGCAATCAAAAAATAAAGCCAAAACACTATCAGCTACAAATTAAAGTTGTCGCTTACACCAATTTACTGTACTCCTTTTTTTCCTTATGTCATGTTCATTTTCTGTGACAGCACAGCAATTTGGCAGCTGACACCCAGTATCTGACATATAAGAAGGTCTCCAAAAGTTTTAACACTTTTCTAATTTAAACTATAACTTCTTGTCTACCACCTTACTGAAGGATAGATGCCCTGGGAGGCAGCATTTTTAAGAACCTAAGCTTCCTTTACAAGTATACTTAAGTGAATACTTGAAATTATCTTAAATTCAAATTATTTTAAGATTCTCTCTTTGACACCAGATCTAATGAAAATGGGAGTGATTTACTTGAACAAAAAAGTGCCATGATTTTTCTTTACCTTCCACTGCCAGATTTTGAGTTGCTTAATCAAAAACCACCATGTCTTTCAAGACACAACTAAAGACAGCTTTTATGTTTTTTTGAAGAATCCCTCTGAATTGCTCAAGATTTACTTTTATACACTTCCAGAATGACTTTGAGCACAATGATGAAATGGACAGTCATTGTCTATGCAGTAAAGAGTGCCCACAGAACTACCCTAGCTAGCTTACTACTAAAAAACCAAAGCCCCAAAACCAAACAAAAACCCTGACAACTAGTAAGAAGGTTGACCTTTTATAACTTGAGATTAATTCAAGTGCCCTAGAGGAAATAGTAAGATACTCATCAAATCCTAATATTTACCAAATTTCTAAATTCAATATGTTAATTTAGAATTTTTTTTAATACAGTCAGACACATGATTTATTTTTTGCCTGCATGCTGCTTCCAACACAAAGAACATGAAAAGACACAAGATTACAGAAGTTTTTTCATGCAACAGGTCAAGTTACCAATAATCATAAAGTAAAATAAAACAGCCACTAATAAAAGCTGATCATATCCAAGTTAACGGAGCTGCAGAAAACAGTAGTAAGGGCATCTATGTAGTTTTATTTTCCCAGTGTCTGGTAAGTCAAGTCATTCAACTAAACAAAGATATAATTCAGACAGTGAGAAGACCAAAAGAATTTGGCTCTATTCCAGAAGATGCCAACCTAAAGTGACCAAGAGAGTCACAACTGATGAGGAAACACTAAAATGCTTCCAAGATTTACAGCTGCAACAACAGATATAACTCATGAGAGGTTCCTGAAAAAGTGTGTGTTCACTGGTGTTGAAATGTAGAAACTTCAGCACAGTTCTCCAATTATTCAGTATTCTTCAAAACTGTTACGGAAGTAGCAGAAAATAACCACAAAGACAGGTTTAAGATAGGAGAAAGTGCCCTGAAATTGCATAATGGAAAGAGTTCAAGTTGGATACTAGGAGACACTAAGCTCTGTAACAGCACAGAAAGAATACATAATGAAGATCTTCCAATATAAATCCTCTACATGTCTAGAAATTGAATTCTGATAAATTTAAATTACAGTAGAAACAGAGTTATGAGGGATAGTGAGGACAATTAATATTGAATAAATTGGGGTAAGGATCTGAATTTGTTGCTGTCTTCAAATTAAAGCTGGCACCATTCTAGAATTTAAACACAAGTTACTGAATTTAATAAAGATAGAATTTAGTGCATCTCAATATACAGAGATCAACTACAGATTTATATAAATGCTTCATGCTACTCTGTATGCTTACTTTGCCTTGATGTGAATACTCCAAAATTCACACAGCAACAGAGAAAATGTTTGCTCCCATTCCCTCTGCATTATTTCAAAGTTAAAAGCCTACCACATGCTTCTCCCATTTTCCACAACTGCCCCTCCAACTTCGAATGCTAGATTTTCCCCTTTATATTACTGAAATACCAAGCCAAAACCAGATGTTAGATATACTTTGTTCACCTTTGTAAAGCAGGGAAATAATCTGAAATTATCTTTAGCTTCTGCATTTTTCACTTAGACCACTGCTGATTTTTCTTTCACTACATATACTCACTTTTTTGCATCATAACCATTTGTTTCTATCTCAAGTTATGCCTGCTGCTTCAATCTCACTCCACAATGATACAGTTATTAATGGAGAATCCCTCCTACATCACGAGGTGAAATTCAATCATCTATTTAAATTTCTTTTAGTAGCTCTCCTTTTACTAGCTAGGTATCAAGTTATTTTCCAAACAGGTAAGTTTTACAGCTTCACTTCAGCTTTAATATTTAAACTTTCATTCCACCTGTCCTTTTGCCCAAGCTTTGTTATTTTGCTTCCTTGTCACCCATTTTTTATTTCAGACAGTCTTCCATGTAAAAGTACCTTTCTGCTCATTATTTTTTTCAGTGCCATCAGCACTGGTATTTATATGTAGCTTATATTAGCACCAAACTATCACAAAATTCTGTAGCGTAACATTCAGCTTTTCTGATGTTCCACTAGTATTCATTACTCAAGTTGTGTGGGACTAGAATGGAATTCTCCAATTTCTGAAGCACACACACATTACAAAGATTCCATGCATACATACAGGGCAAGTATGTAAATATCCAGAAAAAAGCAGCCAGCAGAAGTAACAGCAATAAAGAAATAATGGCTTAGATTTGAAGAAGAGCCATCAAACAACTGGTATTGAAACTGGAGAGCAAGAAGCAGGTGGGTGGTCCCAGGAGTGCTGTGGGTGCAAAAAATATATACTACCTGTCAGATGCCTGATAAAGGACTGAAGTACACAATTCTCAGGAACATCTGGATTGTGATAATGTAACATTGTAGCTTTTGAATTAATGCACACTACATATAAATTTCAGCTGAGAATTAATAATCTTAGCTCCTGTCTCTAGCTTCCCATAAACCGTAACTTAAAGAAAAAAAAGGACATTCAACAAGGCTTCTGCAAGATTGAGACTTCAAAAAGTACGCTAAGTTAAATAGCTTTTTAAAAAGTCTAGACAAAGCCATGGTGTATATGGCTTAATAGCAGCTCTTCCCCACATTTTAAGCTGTTAAAGTACACACATAGCTTAGAAATGGTTGTAACTACTGCATACAACTAAATCCACTCAATATGGCAGAAAAATGAACTTGTAACGCTAGGTTTCAACACTCTCTATGCATCAAGTTACTGAATTACAGAACTCGAGACAGAGAGTGGTACAGTTACTGCATACTACCAGTATCTCCACAAAATTACACCAGAAAAGTTACAAAGACAAGTTAAGGTTCCAACCTTGCTGTAATACTTGCACATAATTTCAAGCTAGCCAAAGAGAGATAACACATGCCCTGGGCTCACATTAACGATGCTAATGAAGGTTACGTTTCTGTATTTCCTAACATTCCAATTCACAACTTCGACTTGCACAGATGTTTGCTTAAGTTTTCTAGTAGCCCTGAACTTATTTTCCAAGTCTCACTTAAAAATTATACAAGCCTCCCTATAAATATGCTCAGCAGCAATGAAAAAAAACAACTTTCAGAGATGACATAATTTCTTATCCAATCAATGGAGAAATGGACGAATGATAGAAGTGTGATGCCAAGCTCATAAAACAAATTAAAAGGGAGTTCATTAATGCTGCATAATCAGTATTTATTTTCTCCAAGAAAAAAAATTAAGTAACTTAGTTTTCTAGAGAATGATGCCTTACTAATACATGTCACAGTGAAAACAATATGGAAAAAGTGTTTCTTCCCGATTTTTTTTAATTAGAAAACATAATTATTAGCATACACAGAGTATAAACGAAAGCATAAACATACCATATCTTTCCAGAGCTGCAGAAATTTGTTCTTTCAAATTTTAAGCTGGACGTCTACAGTTCTGGGACCTATAATGCAAAACATCACATTTCAGTTCCTGCACTATGCTCTATACCAATCTGAAGCTCAACACAACTTAATGTCCATTCAAGAATGAATCAGTCACTAGATTGCAACTAAGGAATCTTAGTTGTAAAAATATATCTAGGATCATAGATGAGAATCATAGAATACCTCAAGTTGAAACAGACCCATAAAGATCATCAAGTTCCACTCCCTGCTCCTTAGAGGACTACCTACTATGAGGCAGTCATCTGACTCCCTAACTAAATCATACTTTTCATAAAAAAAAATGACAAAAAATACTTAGGTTAAGCACAAAGGCAGAAAGTCCATACACACAATGCTCCCTGATTTTTTTTTTCTTCTGTAGTGATGCAATACAGTTTTACCATTCCATTCATTCAGTTCATTATAAATAACCATTTCCCTCTTCTGGAAGATTCTGGAAGAATTTCTTCTTCCACTTCCTTTTTATTAATAAAAACAACCCTGTACTTATATTAAGAAAAATATCCAGTACTCAAGAGAAGTCATAGGCAGAAGCACAACTTTGTCCTAGCTGCACAAAACTGATGAAGAAGTTTGATAGGCTTTCCTATAAATTGCTCATTTTCAGGGAAGCTGTAATTAACAATGGTCACATGACATTTTCAATGCATCTAAGATCACAACCAAACACAGAAGAAAATGTGAGAGAAACAGGCATACAAACTATTTCACAAGAAGTTACTCACTGACACAAAGTATCATATTTTCAGTACTATGAAGATTTAATACTTAAATTCCAGATTCTAAAACTGTATTAAGAAGCAGCAAATACACTGCAGCTGATTTAGGTTCACCTCTGATATAGACCAGCAGTCCCACAAAGGAAATCCTGATCTGGTTACCTCAATAGTACATTGTGAGCAAATCCTTAAAAAGACATCAAACCACAAAGAGCTCATCCAGTACCGAAGGCCTAATTTTTATTAGACATGTGGAATTGAGCAATACTAGACTGAAAATGTTGTGTCAGTATAGCATTAACAATTTGAAGGAAAAAAGTTAAATAGGACACCCTACCTGTTTCATGAAAACAGACTGCTGTTTCAACAAACAATTATGATAATTACATGGATTTATGTACGATTAGGATTAATGCTATGAAACCGTGTAAATAAAATTCTAGTACAATTCAGAAGGAAAAGAAAAGAATATATTTATCTGAATGAGACAGCATCTGGTTATTTTCCTGTTCAGAGGTGGTTCTTCTATTGCAAACCAAATGCAAAAATCTAGAATATTTATCTTGTATTCTATTAAAGAGCAATTCTTCACTGACAGTGACACCATCAGACAAACTCGATTAAAAGTATTCTGACAAACACGACCAGTATTTTTACATCTTGTGCCACAGAACTTTCAGCTTAAACTCCAACGTATATATTGGTTCATGCACACACAGAAAACACTATCGTCTATATAAAATTCACTCACTGTCCCCCAAGGTACCAAACCACCAGAGTCAATAGACTAGGAGCAAAGCACAAAGTACAGCATGAAAAAGCAGCACAAATAGCTCTATCAGGGATTTTTATGATTATTGCCCAGCAATTGAAAAGAAAGCAAAGGTTCCTAACATAATTGAAGTTATATAGTTTAAGACAGTACAATTTACCGAAGAAACAAGACCACAGTACATGAGGTGGAGACATAGCATTTGCTTAAAAACATATAGCTAGCAGTAGAAGAGCAATTAATTCCAATAGCACAAAACTGAAGCTTCTGGACTTCTAGTTCTCTCTCCTCAATGGCCTCCCCACCAGCAACAAGCGTTACTAAAAAAAAAAAAATTGCTCAATGGCTACACGACCACTAACAAAATGAAATACGTGATTTGCAATGTGTGTCAAAAAGGAATTAAAATAATTTCATGAAGTCAGATGTGCTTTAGCATTCATCTTCAGTGCTAATTAGTAAGTACACTAAGCCACATCTGCCTAAAAATATGCAAATTACCAATGGCTAAGAATATTGCTTCCACTCAACAAAAAGGAATCTTGATCTGTCACGTGACCAGAGCCAAAAGAGCTGCTTGTTTACAGCTATGTCACACATTTTCAATAAGAGAGAGAATTCCAGGTGCACAAAGATGGTAAGCTACTGAATTACTTAAATATTTTACAGTGCTTTGGTTTTACTAACTATGAAACGCAAAAAATGATTTTGTGACTCTCATATTTGGCTTGATTAAAGACATCATGAAATTACCTCCTTCAGGTATTTAAGCAGTATTTTTCACTTTTTTTTTTACCTAGTGCTACTGATTCTTACATAATTTCCAATACTTAAATTCAGTAAAAAAATATTCTTCCACAACTGCCATTGTTAATGTAACAACATCAGCCAAAAAAACCCCAAGTATTCTCAAACATGTCTCTTGCAATAAGATATTTGGGTCATAGGAACCATACAGAAGAAGTATTTATCACCACTTTACAATGTAATGGGCTCAACCTTTGCAATCGTGAAATGCTGGTATTTCATGTTACTGCTAGACTCTTCCGAGCTCCCATACACTTAAACTGATGGAATCTGCATGTTGTGTGGATTGTATGCATTTCCATGGTCCACAACAAGAAAGTTTTGCTACAACAGCTGAAACACACCTAGGTGCTCCTACTGCTGCCAGTGTATGCTAGCATATTTAGGACATACTTAAAATAAAATAGGGTATTATACACATTAAAACACAATATTCATCACTAATACTCTAGACATGAAATTCCACTAGGAAATAGAAAGCAATTGTTATCTGAATTTTCCTGTGTAAGTAAGATCAAAATATTATATTGGAAACAGAAATTCTGGAGTAGTGACAGACTTCTTCAGTATTATCTAGCTCTGTAAGTTTTTTATACCTTTTAAGAAAATTAAAAACTCTACTGTAAAATTAAAATAATTAAGTATTAAATAATCTCAAACACATGACTATCCATAAGGCAAAAGATAAACTCATCTACAACTACAGTAGAATTTCATGAAGTATTTTGATCTGCAGCCCATTCTAGCAGTTCAGCTCATTGAAGAGCCACTCCACTACTCTTCAGCATCCCAAGTCTGCTGCACTGCAGTTGGTCCAACCTAGGTCCCACAGGGCATACCAGAGCAGGAGTACACAAGTAGTGCTACAGTCTGGCTGCCTGGACAAGTCTATCTCTCAGCAATGAGCAAGCTTGGCAATATGTCACAGATAGCTTCTGTGCCTCCCCTGCACACAGCTTCTAAAATGAAGAGAGGGGGTGATTGTTATTCTAACCTTATTTCACCAGTTTCTTTGGTGTAATGATTATCAGGGAAGGATCAATGAGTTGAAAAAGAGGTGTACCAAAGGGAGTATGAACATGGTCTTCTCTATGAAGGAAAGATGAAGAGATAGCTTCACTCCTAGAACTCTAGCTTGCTCAAGACAGTAGAAATCCTGTCACAGTCTTCACAGGACAACAGACTGAAAAGCCAATCACAAAGGCTAGTTGCTGCCATAGAGTTACACAACCAAATATAGATTCCACAATTTTCTGTTTGTGAAAGCCCCAAGACCACATCTTCGTTGGGTTTTGAACGGAGACATTGTACCTTGTAGGTTTTGATACATTTTACCATTTGGTTACTTAAGTTACAGCTTTGAAACTATGTCACACAAGGACTGAGAATGAAGGCACATGAAGATGGTTTGAGATATCCAGCATGGCTTCACCAAAAGCAAGTCTTGCCTGATCAACCTAGTCACCCTCTAAGATGGAATAACAACCAGTGGACAAGGGAAGAGCTAAAGATGCCATCTCTGTGGACTTCTTTAAGGTTTCCAATACAGCCATTTACAACATTATTCTCTGTAAACTGGACAAATACTGTTTGGTGGACGACAAATTGGTTGGATGGTTGCATCCAAAAGGCAGCAGTCACCAGTGCAATGTTCAGATAGAGACAGGTGACAAGCTGGGCCCCTGATGGGTCCATACTGGGACCAGTATGGTTTTAATATTTTGATAAATTACACTGACAGTAGGATCAAGAGCATCCTCAGCAAGTTTGAGGAGGATACCAAACTGAATAAGAGTGCTTGACACCTGAGGAAAGGGATGCTGTCTGGAGAGACCTGGAAAAACTTGAGAAGTAGGCTTGCCCATGAGGAGCTCATGAGGCTCAACAACGCCAAGTAAGGTGCTGCACGTGAGCTGAGACAAGCCCCAGCACCAATACAGGTTGAAGGATGATGGGATTGCAAGCAGACCTGTGGAAAAGGACTTGGTGGTTGAAAAGTTGGACGTGAGCTGGCAACGTGCACTTACAGCCCACACTGACAACTGCATCCTTAGCTGCATCAAAAGCAGCATGGCTATCAGGTCAAGGGAGGTGACTCTTCCCCTTTACTCCATTCTTGTGAGACCCCACTTGGAGTGCTACATCCAGCTCTGGAACTCTCAGCACAGGAATGACAGTTCTGTTGGAACAGGTCCAGGAGGGCCACCACAATTGTAAGAGGGATGGAATATCTCTCCAATGAAGAAAGGCTGACAGAGTTGGAATTGCTCAGCCTGGAGAAGACTCCAGAGAGACCTTACTGTGACCTTTCAATACTTAAAGGGAGCCTATAAAAAAAGATAGGGACAAACATTTTAGGACAGAACATCTATTAAGAGATGTAATACTCTCCGCATCAAGGAGCCAAGCAGTGTATCAATTCAGTTTGTGCTAAACCACCACTGCTGTTAACGTTCACCTCCAAAACAGCCCCATTGTTGACATCCGACACAAGCACAACTCTCAAAGGTAAAATATGTGAACACAGCTTTAAAAGCATGCTCTATCTGAATGGATGCAAACAGCAATGCTTTTTGATGAAATGTCTTTAACATCTATGTACTGTGAATATCCCTTTCAAGTTTCCAGATTAAGAAAAAAAAATCACTTAGCTAACTGGAAGTTTCTCTTAAAACACATATACTTGTGTTCTAAGGAAATGCAAGTTGCTTCAAAAGATGCAGGTCACCCCTCTTACCTAAGACAGTGAAGTGAGGGTCCAGAGGGAAGCCACCCATTTAGTTCCACTCAGCTGAACAAGTGCAGCTTCTCCTAATTCTTCACCACTCTGTAAAACATGGGTAAAGAACCATGCAGGATGGTAATGGAAAGAGTATTGGTAAAGACTGACTTCCACTCCCTTCCTCCATTCAGCAGTTTGCATAATACAGGGAAGCAGGCTCAACCTATTAAAAGCAAGAACTAGTTAATACTTTCTTTAAGAGATTCATTCGTGAATATCTGAGAGACAGAATAGTATGGTAATATTTAATTTATAATGTAGTTTTGCAACCAACAAGTTGTCAGTAAGTTCTGCCACTTCAAGACACAAAAAGCTGGAACTATTCAAACCCAGCAATTTACAGTGCTATTTGGTCATGTGCTACACTGCCAAGCAAGGACCCTGGATCTCCTTTGAGACTTCATCTTTTTTATATATTCTCCTCTAGAGGTTATTTTCCTGAAGAAATGCTCACCAGCTGGTATAGCTACTGAAGCACTGCTTTGTTACAAAATATTACCCTTTCACTGTGTTTGCTGATTTTCTGCTAACCAACAAGATGCATTACACACATTACTATTCATACAAACCAGCTTTCCTCCAAACTTGTATTCATGAGCAATACAGCCTTACAAGACTATCAGGCACTGCCTGTCAATATAGGAAGTTAATGCAGTAAATGTTATGGTCAAAGTACTTATGGTGACAAAAGTAACTTCAAGCATGCAGCTTGCTCACTGCTGCTTCTCTAGGAACAAACTGTTCAGCAAAACTTTATTCTAGACCACCACATCGTATTCTATATTAATTATAGATTCTGACAGCAAAAGTATTTCTACTCTTTTTTCGTATACCAAATCAAAATATGATTGATGACAGAAAACCTTTTGACACTGCTGTTCTATGAAGCTCATAGCTACCTCAGAAAAAGCATGAAATATATCCCCTTTGTTTACAAATCAATATCAATTCATTAACTAAAGCAAAGACCTGGCCCTTTGTACCAGAAACAAAGACTGACCCTGGAAACACAACATATGCCTACATACTTTCAGATTTCTTTCTCTGTCTGCTCTATTTTTATAAAGAGTAGTGACTTTTATCTTCCGATGTGTGAATACACCACTGTAGGCAGGGAGAAAGAAGTTTCCTGCATTTAAAAAAGATGAATTCTCCCTGGACATTCACCAAGTAAACTGAAACTAAAAGTAGCAAGTCAAAACAAAACAAACAAAAAAAGGTTTTGCTATGTGGGAAAGACTATGATGATGCATATTTACAAAAATGTAAACACTAAATTTGTTCTTTAAGTATCTTATAATGTACTACACTAATTATTGTTTATACTAAATGTTATATGCTTAAACATGTTCAGAGTTAGACATGTTTATGGCTAACTTGACTCTTAAGATATCCTATCCCCTAAAGAGAAGCTGTGAATTTGTAAAGAACACATCAACAAAACACAAATGAATGATATTATATTGGGCTACATATGTCATTTAATGTTTCTGGAACAGGTGTTTTCTTACAAAAAAAAAAGTAAAACTAAAAGAAAGCTGAACTCTTCATTTTCTGATTTTAATAAGAATAGAGACAATCTCAAGGTGCTCTAACAAGCTGAAAGTGTATTTAGCATACACGATTCCAAATTCTATTCAAAAGAATCATACTTTGCATGTGTCTAAGCAGCAGTAGTAATTAAAGGAGACTAGAAGTGTTGTTCGCTATTAAAAAAAAGGATCAAACCCACATAGTGTTAGGAGTTCTGAAGAGGATCTAGACGTATCTAGGCTTTAAAGCACAGTGCTGTGAAAGAAGTAAAACACTTCTGCTTTTCAAGCCTGCCTTTCCTTTAGTTGCTTTTAAAAAAAAAAAGTGTCACACAACGATAAAAAAAAATCCCAAAGCAAGCATTTATTTTAACATCTAGCTTGGTGGTTTTACTTCTAAATTCTTGGCTTATACGATGATACTCAGGATATGCCACTACAAAGAAACAGCAAACAGAAAAAGAACTTGTAATTCCAGTATGGAAGATGTTACATTAAATAGGAAATGGAGTAGTATGGAAGTTATTCATAAAAGAGAGATAACTAGCTGTAATATTGCATAGAAACAATTTCAATGAAAGACATTCTTCAGCTTTGTAAGCCTAAGCAGCAGTTTAGCTCTTCCTTTCAAGTTTTGTCTGTATTGAATTCACATAACATTACTATTACAAAGACAAGTCATAAGCACCACAAACTGTACCTGTTTTATAAGACAAACGTATTTGAGGAAAACGACTGAATACCCACAGGAATTTCAAAATGCACATATTTTGTATTCAGAATCATTAAAGTCTTGAGTTCCAGAGTATTTTCAAACTTTTTTTAAGTACCTTCAACTGTTTCCAAGATGAAAGGGCACAAAGTATTCAGTGCACCACTCAAATCAAGCAGTATGCGAGAACTTTTAAAACCCATTTTCTAGAAGTTCTCATTCTTATCAGAAGTACCTTTCACCACCTCCACTATTCTCCAATCAGTCATAAATGTCTAACAACATAGTTAAAAGTAGAGATTCCTCGGCAAGAAAGAACCTACAACTGGACGTTAAGTGCATGAAGTGGGAACTTAGTCTTACCTTCTAGGCCCCTCCTTTTCAAGCCAATCAACAACAACAAAAAAACAATACAATCACACAGCTCTCAGTTCATTAGGAGATATAACCTAATATCAGGTACAATTTTCCACCGATGAACTTTTTGGTAGACATGCAAGAAACACACTGAAACTAATCTGACAAGATGATTCTTACAGAGTCTCAGGTTTGCAGACACCTGCTTGAGGTAGGGAAGTTTCCACACAGACACAGAGGGAGGTGTTAAGACGTTGGCTTTGTCCGAGAACTAAAAAATCACTTACACAGAAGGATATATCAATAAGTATTTCTATCAACTGGAGGGAAAAAAGAAAAGCATAACAAGAAGCCTATATATTACACATTCGTGGCACTTAGAGAGCCGTAGAACATGCTTTGTTTCCTAAACAGCAGCAACTTCTGAATGACCACACATCATCTTAGACAGCTGACTTACCAATCAACTGTTAACTATAACAATCCATAGACCTCTTTTAAAAGACATACTGCAGATACACTTAAAAATTACAACCCAAGAAGTCCTACTGAGACTGAGAGATCACACTTATCAGCAATGCAGCCTGTTCACAGGTTAGGATATCCAAATCTTCAGATTAGGCAGAACGTAACACAAGCAAATGAACATCCTTACTTTGTTAAGCAGGCCTCGAACGCTAGTTATGCACCCTCACAGTACTTCACATACCCGTACCTCCCTGACTGCGCAGCTGCCCATGCCGAAGGCACTTAAGTACAGTACCCCTTGCCCAGAACAGTCCCGCGGAGCGGGCACCGTCGCTGCCGCACTCGGCCAAGCGGGGAAACCGAGGGAGGGGCAGGCTGGGTTCACCCAAGGTCGCTCAAGCCCAGTCTCCCTGGGGGGGCGGGCTGAAGCCCAGTCACCCGCTCGGCCTTCCCGCTTCTGGGGACGGACGGGGTGGCTTCGCACCCACGTGCCCCACGGGGAGGAGGGAGAGGACCACTGAACCAACGCACCCCTACGGCCGGCGTCTCCTGCCCGATTTCCCCATCCCAGGTGTATGATCTCCCCGGCGGAAGGAAGCGGACAGGGCCGCTTCGCGGCTCCCTCCCCTTCAGGGCCGGCGTGAGACGGTCGCCATCCTCCCTCCCGGCCCACTCCCAGGCCAGGCGCCGCGCAGCGCCTACCGACCTGGGCGCCGTGGCCTGCTGCTCCCGGTCACTCCCGCCGCCTGGGTTCATGCGGGGGCCGCGCCGCGCTTGGGGCCGCGCCACAGGCGAGAATGCGCCGTCGCCGCCGCTGCTGCTGGTGGTGGAGCCGTCGTGGCCCCAGGGCGGAGAAGACAGGACTGCGGCCTGGCGGGGCGACGGAGGGAGAAGCGAGCGGCCTGGCGAGGCCAGTAGCGCGGCGCGCAAGGGCGGGAAGGCGGGCCGGGCCCGCGGGTGCGCCTCCTGTCGCGGACGGACTCACTCACTCACTCTCAGCCCGAGCCCCGCGCCACCATCTTGGGAACAACGCGGATATCAGCGCGGCGCAAGCTCGGAGGACTCACGGCAGGCGGGGGTGGGGTTGGGGGGGGCAGGAAGGAGGACACACTGCTTCCCAGCGTGCAACGCGGGCGAGGGCGAGCGGACGAGGCGGCTGCGCCACGCTACCCACCGCGCAAAACCATAGAGATCGCGTGCCCGTCCTTCCCTGCCTTTTTCACTCGCCGCGCCAAGCGGGAGGCAGTCGAAGCGGCGCTTGCGCGCCCGCATGGCTGAGGCAAGAGCTGCCATATTGGAAGTGGGCACGGCGGTTGCGGAGGCGGGGATAGGGCGCTCCCTCCCTATGAACTGGCGGTCAGCCCGCAGCGCGGGGCGGGTACGTGAGGGGCGGGGCAGAGCTCGGCGCAGCGCCTGCGCAAGGCCTGGGGGCGATAGCTGGGCGGGGTAGGGACAGGTGACGGAGCGCGGCCAAGGGGGCGTAGGAGTGTGTGCGCGGGCGGGTGTGCGCTTTGGCGGGCACACACACGTACGTGTGCACACGCATGCCAGCATACACACTCGCGGCTTTACACATAAGCACACGTAAGGAGACTTGTCCACATGTGTGCGTGTATCATAGAATCACAGAATGCTTTGCGTTTAAAGGGACATAAAGATCATCTAGTTCCACTTCCCCCGTGACAGGCGGGGACATCTAGCACTAGGACAGGCTGCTCGAAGGTCCGTCCAGCCTGTCCTTTAAAACTTACATTGAGAAGGCATCTACAACTTACCTGGGAAACCTGTTCCAGTGTCTCATCACCCTCACAGTGAAGAACTTCCTTACAGCAAATCTAAATTTACTGTCTTCCAGTTTGAAACCATTACCTCGTGCCCTATTGCTACACTCTCTGATAAGGAAGCCTTCTCCATCTTTCCTGTGAGCTCCCATTAACTACTGAAGATCGCTACTGAAGCTCTTCTGGGAGCTCTCTCCGGCTGAACAACCCCAAGTCTCTCAGACTGTCCTCACAAGGGAGGTGCTCCAATCCTGTCATCATCTTCCTGCCTTTCTGGATGTGCTCCAGCAGGTCCACATCATTCTTACACTGAGGACCCCAGAGCTGGATTCAGTACACTAGGTGGAGTCTCACACGAGTGGAGCAGAGTTTGAGAATCACCTCCCTTGACCTGCTGCTGTCCGTGCTTCTTTCCATGCAGCCCAGGATGTGATTGGCTTTATGGTCTGTGAGTCCACATTGCCAGATCAAATCTAGTTTTTCATCCCCCCAAGTCATTTTCCACTGCCCTGCTCTCAATCCACTCATCGCCCAGCCTGCACGTGTGTAGCTCACACACACAGGCATGTTGATGCACAACACACATGCGTACACACCTTGGCACAGGCACGCACATAGGCACCCTGTGCATACATATGCCCAGCTGCAGGCAGGTGAGTACACAGCCATGGAGGCTGTATTGGATTAGGAACCTTTCCCTCCCCTGACTATTAAATTAGCTCAGACCAATTGGAAGATTAAGCTATATTGAAAGCAAAATTTACAAGCATATATACACAAAATATTTACAAGTATTTGCAATTATATACTAATTAGAAATAATACAGAAATCCAAACTCCCTCGTGGGCAAAGGAAACTGCCCAGAAGGGGCTCAAAGCTACCCTCTCTACTCTCTTTCTCCCTCTACTTTCCCAGACAGGCAAACAAAAACAACTAGCAAAGCTTACATTGTTATTTGCTAGTGGAGAGACTAGAGCGGAGTGAAGAAGTGAGTAGAAGCAGCATTGCTGAAGAGTGGAACAAATTGTTTACTTTTTGGCTTTTTATTCCTCTCTGCAAACCAATGAATGATATTGACTTCATCATTGTTTTCTTTTTACGACCAATGATCTAATTTCTCTCATTAAAATATTCCTGTTAGTCTCAAACCAACACAGAGGCACCGACATAGCTCAGGGGAGGTGGCACAGCAAGACACCATGGCTGCTGCAGGTAAGAAAATCAGTTGCTGTGACCTTCTTGCCCCTTGATGAGGTCCTCACCAAGCCTTGCCACTGTGAAGCCCAGCTGCACTGTCTGGCATGTCTGGCAGGCCCTATGGCAGCCTGCCTAGGATTTATCAAGTTTAATCTGGGCAGGGTGCCAGGGCCAGCCAGTGGGAGGGAGTGCGTGGAGGGGAACGGCCAGTGACCTCTGAAGGGGAGCCTGCCCTGGAGCCATATGCTGCTGCTGATGCCAGCTGAGGCACAAGAGGACAGGCAGTGCCTGGACAGGTTATCTTAGCCCAGCCATATCAGGCTCCTCATGAGACAAAAGAGGAGAGCATGAGGAAACCAAGGGCTAGATGGCCAGCTTGGGTTGAGGCTCAGGGATGGGCTCGCCGTCACAACCTGCAGGAGCAGGGTGGTGGGACAGAGGGCCACCACAGTGTAAATTTAGGCCAGCAAGAGCCTGGTGTTATTCAGACTCCAAACCTTGGGAGGGTTACAAAGCAGTGGGGCCCTAAAGGTGTGCAAGAAATCCTCTGGTATTGCACAGCCATGCCTGAAGCCTGGGTTGATTGTCTGCCCCTATAAATATTTTCTCTGTTGCCTCATAGGTTGTTTTGTTAATCTCTCTCATCTACCTACACTCAATGCATTGCAAGTATGCTTTTGGGGAGATTTTGAAAACACAAGTAAAATTTGCCATTAAATATGTGGAGATGCAAACATAGAAGGGGAGGAGAAGAAGTAAGCAGAAGGAAGACATGAAAAGTGATCTGAAATTTTTCAAAATTATCCCTTAATAAAGGAGATTAAATAGAAGTGGTTCTACCCTTGAAAAAAAATACTCTTTTTAAAAAATATAAAATGTAATCTAAAACTTCAAAAGTTCTTAAATATTGGAAAAAACTATTAAAAAATAAACAGAAATTCTCAAAGCATGAGACTGAAACCAAGTGTATGTTCTGAGTCAGGAAGCATCTGTTTAAGAAGACATGAGTACGTTCAACTTTCTAGCAGAATTTTGGAAGACCTAACATGTAGCAAATGGGCTTAAACTACATTGTTAGAAATCAGCACAGAGTCATGATACTCAGAAGATAGCGGGCAGATATATGGTGGAATATTAAGACTTCATGGAGTACTCTTTTACTTCAGTGCAATCTGAAAGCAGGGTGCTCAGGTGATCATCAGTGTTCATTTAAAAATAATTACAGAAATGAACGGAGGCTTCTGCATCTGGAGGCTCTCTCCCACACAGTAGCAAAACTTGCCAACTTTTATGTGTTAAAATTTCAGATGCAGGACAAAGTTTATTGTGCCACAAACTTTCCTGTTACCTTAGAAATAATAATATTGAGAAGATTTGATCTGGAAAATCCTCTCCCTTACTCTGTTGAAGAGCCCACATGGCCAATCCTTATCTCCCACTTGACTATAAGGATGCTCTGAGGAAGCATGTGACAGGTTAAAGTCCAAGTAAGCAATATCTTCTGCTCTCCCTTAGTCTACAGAGCCAGTCTTCTCTCATCACAGAGATACTCAGGCCATTCAGGCTTTTTTTTTTTGGGGGGGTAAATCCATGCTGAATGTTCTCATGCACATCCTTGCTCTTACTGAGTCTGGAAAGAACCTTTCAGAGTTTCAGATTAAATTGATCACCTGTAAGTTCCGCAGATCATCTTTGGCCCTCAGAGACCTCCCACAAACACCACAATCATTCAGGTATGAAAGAGAGTGGCCTCACAATGGTATTTTCAGCTCTCAGTGTGCTTGGCTGCTTCCTGTCTGCTCCCACGAGCTTACATCTGCCCAGTTTAAGTAATCTGTAAATTCTGTGTGCAGCATCTTTCTCACTGTAATGGAGGGTATTAATGTAAGATAGGATTTTAAAAAAATAATAGTTTGTTAATTTTGATATTCAAGACTCTTTCTACCTACCCACTAACTTTTAATAATTATTAAGTTCTTCACAGCAGTCATGAAAATGTTATATAAAGGAATAACTGGATCTAGAACATTTGAAAAATAACTAGCAATAATACATTAAACTCAATTGAACCAGAAGAGAGGTTCTTGTGGTCAATTATACTGCTTGCCCACTAGATGGATTCAGGAAGCTCCTTTCTGCTCTAAGGCAGAGGGCTAGAATTCAGTTGGAGAATTTACAGGGCTTTGTTACAGATTTGCTAAAGAGGCTTTTGAGTATTTACTCACAAAATATTATTTCCTGACTTGCGGGGCTAACCACAGTTTCCAGGTGATATCCAAACACATGCAGGGAGTTCTGTTGGTGTCACATCAGCCACTGAGTTTTCTGATCTTCCCAGGCCCTTAGCAGGGCTGCTGGGAGAAAGCAGACAATCTCTGACCTGGTCCTGGTTCCTTCTGGATGATCTGTATCCCTTTCAGGGCTTCCCAGTCTTGGCAGAAGACTTACAGGCAAGATGTTTTGCAGATGTGCAGTTTTAGCGTGATGTCATGCTGTCCTATTCCTTGGAGGCATCTAAGGCCTATTCCTTGTAAACTTGAAGCAGTTTCCAGGCAGACAAACCCAGAGTACCAGGGTTTGTTATGCAGAGAGTTGCTTATAGCTTAGCAGGTATAATGCTGCAGAGCATGGCAGGATGCAACGTCGAGAGGCAATGGCATAAGCAACTGCAACAGCAGGAGCAAGCATGTTGTGTTTTCTGCTCATCTATTTTTGTCAATGTAGCCTGAGTCTAATGGGCTTTTGGACACAGATTAGCCAATCAGAATGGCACTTTTCCAAGCTTAACCATATTAGGTGAAGTCAGGGCTTGCTTTTACCTTTTAGGGTAGAACACAAACAAGTGTATAAACATGTGCAGGTAACCTGTAAACAAGTAGCTTGTAAACAAGTTTGGACAGACATGGAGGCACCAGACCCTTTTGTCTTCCTTTCCCATGGTTGCTTCCCCCCAACAACAGAAGGAAGGAGAGCAGAAAAACATTTCTGGGCAAGCCAGCACATGCCCAGGGCCACTCTGGCTGTCCACAACACTCACCCAAGCTTTGCTACTACCCATATCAATCTGGCATCCCCAAGACCACAGTCACTGACATTGTCTTTTTGGTGTCCTGTGCCACTAGATATTTTGATCTGTTAAACAGCAATGTCTCAGTTTCCTTAGTCCTTTTGTTGCTAATGTACCTAATAAAGATGCTATTATTGTCCTTCACATCTCTCACCAGCTTAAACTCCACCCTAGCATTGGCCTTCACAATTTTATTCCTGCATGCTTGAATGATAGTCTTAAAGCCCTTCCTGGAATGTATCTCAGTCAATAATTGCATGGAAGCTGTCTCTCAATAATGTTTATCAGTCCATTTGGTCATCTTCTTGCGTGCATATATCAGAAAGGACCAAGACTACTCAGAATACCCAATATTTATGCAACAGTAGCCCTTTTTACTCTTCTTTTAAATATCTTTTCTTTTCTTTTCTTTTCTTTTCTTTTCTTTTCTTTTCTTTTCTTTTCTTTTCTTTTCTTTTCTTTTCTTTTCTTTTCTTTTCTTTTCTTTTCTTTTCTTTTCTTTTCTTTTCTTTTCTTTTCTTTTCTTTTCTTTTCTTTTCTTTTCTTTTCTTTTCTTTTCTTTTCTTTTCTTTTCTTTTCTTTTCTTTTCTTTTCTTCCCATTTCCAAATAGAGCTTGGTTTGGAGTCGGGATTTTTGGCCCTTGCAGGCCGTCGAGTCTGTCTTTTTTCCCACAGAATATCAGTTGCAATCCCAGTTAGTTATAGGCAGCTTATGGCCTGTCACTGCTCTGAAGTAGTATTGCTTGGACATCTCACAGGATTTCCTCTGAATAACCAGTGGAATTGAGAGGAAGAGGCAGATGGTAGCAAATGGAGGAAATGTGCAGGATGGACCCAAATAATGTGGGTGCTGGCATTTATGTATTGCACTGTCTGCATGAAGAGATATGGGAAGGAGACCTCTGAATAGGACAGGTATGAAAAGACTCAGTTTTCCATTTTGAAGAAGTGTGAGACAAACCACCCTGTCTGTGTATATGCAAAGAATGATATGGTAAGGGATATACCAATAGTGAATTGCTCTATAGTAGTAGTGCACGTATGACCAAGCTGCATGATAGATATCACTTTGATTTTGCTAGTAGTAAGTTGCTATTTCAGAGGAACCAGTAAATCATATGCTTTCAACTTTTTTGGTGTGAAGCAGGTTGACTAGCATCATGTTTACTGTGGCCATTGGTGTGCCTAAGATGTTTCTGTTGCAAAGAGGATAACTGTGTTTTTCTGCCTCATGTAAGTATGTTATGTATTCTGAAATGCTCAGTCATCAGAGATAACAGAAATACTTTTGCTGCCTTGAGTGCTTTCAACTACTTTGTGTTGGTACAGCCAGCTGCTGGAAAGCAACTGGATCTGCCCGGCTGAGCAGACTCTGGAGAAATGTGATTGGAATTCCCAGTGGAAAAGCCACCACTCCCTCCCTGCTTCCTTACTAATCCCTGCTGCAGCTCTCGTGCCTGGGTGTGTACTGCAGCTGAGAAGAACAAGTGGTTAGACCATATTTTGTAGCAGTCCCCTCCACAGAACAGGCTCCAGTGAGATGCTTCAATTGCATGACTGAAAGTAATTCTCAGTTAAAAAAAGTAAAAATCAGTAATTGTGGGTAATAAACTGGTTGCTAAATAGAAGCCTTGCAGAAAATCTAATCTTAGCATCTGAGCATTTGGAAACAAGTGTCTTTTTTAACTACTGAAGGGGAACAAATGAAACTTGCCTCATGCACAAGCTGTGTGAAATAGACATCAGTTTCCAGTGGGAGGAAAAGGACATTAAAAATAGAATCCCAAGCCTCATTCACCATTTACTTGTGATACTGGAGAGATGCCATCATGAGCCAAATCTGTGCGTATTAATTTCAGAGATGTCGATGTCTCACTTCAGAGCTTTGTAGAAAATAGTTTCCTCTGGAGATGTCCTCGTAAACAAACACAGAACACTATGTGGGTCCTGTTCTCATTGAATGTAAAAACCCCAATGCAAATGACTTGGTAATGCCTTTTTTTGTGTTGATTTCAAATAATTATGTGAGTGAAAATTAAGCTGTGAAGCTCTGTAGTTTTAACCTCTTAGATAACAGCATTTTTTGTGTACAATCTACCTTCGTTAATACTTTTTAGACAGAAGGGGTACATTGAAGCATTATGAACCTCTTGGAGCCAACTCAAATGCTTCAACTTGCTAATAGCTGAAGCCTTTGTGTCTCCCTTTGCAGATAAAAAGATAAAGAGGAGGAAAAGATTGTCTGCCATATAATGAAATACCAAAGTTCAGAGTTACAACTTAGTCTGAGCAATTGGGAGATTAAAAATCCCTCTGGTGACTGACTGATGACGATCTTTGGTGGTCTGCTCTCTCATCTGTTCCTCTCTTTTTCCCTGGTAGAATTTTGGAGGTGGAGATAACACTCATAGAACTCCTTTTTTTTTTTTTTTTTTTTTTTTTTGACACTGGTAGGGGTACTTGAGCTCTTAGTCTATGTTGGGATGCAAGTCTGTTAGCTTAGTATAGTGTAATCCTTATCTTAAACAGATGGTGCTGAGACAGTATCATGGAAGCTGTATGGCTGGGCCTTATGACAGGCAAGCAAGATGCTTTGAACTTGAGCCCTGGAATGTAGGAAGTGGCAGATCACAACCCAAGTGCATGTTGCTTCTAATGTTTTTTCCTTTTATTCCTGTCATGATGGTGAGGAGTTAACCAATTTCAAATGGTTAGTAATGTGCCCATATGATGTAAAATCTCTCCAGCCCCTTCTGACCACTCTGCTCTTTGCCACCTATGGTAAACATGACCCTTCTTGTTTTGAGAGCGGTGGTTAAGACTTCTATTGGAGTGTTAGATATGAGTGAAACAAGTGGAAATAGAAAAACAGGCACTTCAGTTTTCAAAGTCTCTGGAGATGGAGCAGTTACATTTTCCCCCACATCCCATATGTATTTATACAGGTGAGTGTTTTTGCCACTGTTGGTTTTTAATGCCCAAAATGAGTCTTAGCTTTTGTTACGGGATCGATGTGTGGCAATAGCAAGGAGAATGTTTAAGATGTGCTGAATCAGAAGTTAATTTTTATTCACAGGACAGAAACATTAGTTTGAAAATTACAGAAGTAAAATGCAAGCATTGGAAAAGTTTATTTCATTCCCTGATTAAACTCAATGTTCATATTTGTCCAATTAACCTAAATTCTCACTCAAGAAGGAAAAGGTCTGTCAACATAGTATCAGGAGTGGTTTTCAATATTTCATCCTAGGATCTGAGCTACTTACCTCCAGTTCTTAGACTGAACTTCTCTGTGGGCATTTCTGAAGGGCTGCACATGCTTGAGTCCTGAAAAGCACACTTTTCCTCCCCTTTCCCCACAGGTAGGAATGAAATGGTCTCATGGTTAGAGTGTGATGTGGAGGTTCATGTCATCTTGAAGCAGTTCCCACTTCTGGCCCAAAGATGGATCTCGATTGAGTGAGGCCGTTTTGGTTCCCACTGCAAGATGAGGGAGAGTTCCCACTGCATTTCCCTAAAGTGACTCTGTCCAAGGAGAGCCTTGTTTCCTTGAGTGCTTTGCCCAGCAGCCTCTGGAAAGTAATAGGTTGAAAAGAGAAGCAGCTCATATGCACCCCTTTGTCTCTGAGTCTTGTGTACCATCTTTCTGCCAGCCTTGCATTTTCTTTGTCAAGTAGTCCTGAGAGAGCAGAATATAGACATTTCTATGCTCTTCCTCTTAGAGTGAGATGCTTGTGCTGTGCTGCTGGTCTCCACATTATTTCCTTTGATCATCTCTGCAGATGAAGTGGAAATGCTCTTTTTCTGTTCTGCATTCCTTTCAGATCTGTGCCACGAGGATGCCAGCACTACAGGGATTTCCATCTCATTTTTTTCCCTCTTTTGCTCTGCTGTGCTGTGCTGCATCATGTACTTTTCTACAGTTACAGCCTGGCCCTGGCTCCTGACACGGTGTCTGGTTTCAGAGAGAAGTCTCCAGTGGTTGCTGTAGTTGTGAAAGTTGCTTACGAGCAAGGCTTTTGTTTACTCAGAGATTTCATGGGGACACATTGGTATGTTCTGTAGCAAGCATTGCAGCTGAGACTGCCTTACATCACACAGCTATGCAGGTTTGAGTTAACTATTGTTTTAGTTGTAAAGGAGATGCCTAACTGACAGCTGACCACATGCCTATCTTATTTTCCCAAGATATATATAGAAGTGTGACTTGCTGAGCAAAGCAAAATGACTTTGTGCACTTAATGTGACATGCTTAATAATGGTTGGAAGGGTGCAGGCATCTGCATTTATCAAGCTGCTATGGCTAAAAAGAAAATCTGACAAGCAATCCCAGCACAAACACAGCACATGTTTTTCTAAAACGACAAGCTGCATGGTGCCAAATTGCTTTAGAGACAAGACACTCTATTTTTCCAAGAGAAACTTGTGTCATGCCAGAAACTCACTTTACCTTTGGGTTATACTACAGAGTGACTAATTCAATTTACCTCTTCCCCCCCCCCCCCCCCCCCCCCCCGCCCTTTTCTTTGGCATTTTAATTTCATAATTATTTTCCTATTTAAACAGATCATTCCTTGAATACAAACTACAATTTAGTTATTAGCACTGCAGTGACACATTGGTGAAATCAGGTCCAACTAGCTATCCGTATTTGTTCCAATAAATGGTTTTTTAAATGTCATCAAGACATAATTGAAAAGTTGAAGGCTCAAGTAATTAGCATACAGTATGCAGGTTTCCACACCCAATATTTTCATACAAGTGCATTAGTAATACTGTAGTCTAGGGAGATTTTAATTTGAAAAGGAGGGCACTCCCTAGGGATGTCTCCTTGAAGACGAAGCTTTATTTAGCTTGGAAAGAAAAAACAAACAAACAAAAAACATCAGCCACAGTTCCAACCTCTCTTGGCTCAGGTGCTTGAAGATGTTAGAAGGAAAGAAGCCTGACTCTCCTCTTTTCCTCATCAGCAATAGTTATCTTACCGTAGTTCTTGCTAATGCAGAGACAGCTGTACCAGGCTCAACCTGCCATGGTCTAGTTGACTGGCTAGGTCTGAGTGATAGGTTGGACTGGATGATTTTGGAGGTCTCTTCCAATCTGGTTGATTCTATGATTGCTGTGTAGTCATGTCATACCCCTTGACTGCTAGAGGTGAAGTATACTCTGGACTGGTAATATCTATATTACAGAAGAGATCATCTAGGCCATTATGTACCCTGAAAATGTGTGTTTTGTTTGGAAAAGCACTGAATGTCTATCTCATGCAAATCACCACTCCCAAAACATAGACCTACAGTAAGGGATCTCTACATTTGTGCTTTAGCTTTCACAGGTTTGCTATCTTAATTTTACATTTTGCAACATTATGCCATAGTTTTTTTGTGAGGGTGTGACAGACTGAGATTATTTCACTTTCCTCTTTTTCTAAGGAAAAAGGGCAGTAAAATAAGAACGCTCTCACTGAATTGGAGAAGATACAGAAAAGTTGTGTTTAAAAATGTGCAGGGAAAGATACAGCATACATGATGAATCCTTGAAGGCCACAACCTACCACGGGGTCCTCCTACGTAGTTACCTGGCTACTCAGGTAAGGATCCATCTGGAGAGTTGGAGAGGCAAGGGAGAAAAGAGAGTGACCTGACCTCGCTGCTTGCTTTGAAAGTGTTTGCAGGATTTATGGGATTGAATGACAGAATTACAATATCTAGGAGCAACTAGTTCATTCCCTGGGACAGGCCTTGGTCTCTGTAGCTTTTCTAGGACATCTGGGATAGCCTGGAACCCTGCAAACTAGCACATGCTTAAAAAAATAATACTTTATGTCTGGCATGCTGCAGGAATGAGATATTTTCACTGAAAAAAAGTGAAATCCTTCATGGCACAGGGAAATGCAGTTGAAATACATGATTTTGCCTCATTAAGTACTGAAAGGTTTGGCCCTTGGGGTGGAAATAGTCTTGGGAGTTTTACCAAGGAGCTTCAGAGCTCCTTTCCCCTGTTGCTTTTCTTTTTCCTATGTGATGACTGGAGTTGTTTGCATGCAGAACTCATTTGAACTAAAGCAAATGTATTTTACACCAGGATCTTCATTTTCTGATGTCTCAGAGAGTCTGCTTAGGTATGAACCAGTATATTGCTTTTGGTGCTGATTTTCTAGGCTGATGTTTAATCTATGTGAACTGTGAAATACTGATTTTACTTATATGGAAAAGGTCAAACTTGTGAACAAATGATTGTGTTGCTAAAGACAGGACAAGCTCATTTGACCTGGTTTCTTTATCAATTTACAGTGAAAATTTATCATGGGCACCTGAAAATAAAGAAGCAGCTACTTCACACTGTTTAGAGACATAGAAGGAGAAATAGAATGCTCTTCATGTACATGAGGATCAGATTCAAACCAGTACAATAAATGTTAATTGTGACTTCTTGCAAGATTTCCTTTGTAAGCCTACCAATTCCCTGACAGTCCTGCAACTACAGAAACAAACATTAAAATGTAATCATGTGGTGGAGGGTCACACACAGGCCCCAAATGGCCGTGTTTACAAATCTATTCGTGCCCAGACATGTTGTCCCCCGAAAGGTGATGCCCTGCCCAAACTTGGGGAAAGCAAGTTAAGGGGGACAAAGGAGCACAATAGGGTTGGGTGCCTTCAAGTCTGGCCTGACCTGCTTGAAGGTTGAAATAAACACCTTATGTAAGCTCATGGGCCTAGGGTGGGGATCTGCCTGACTCCTCTCCATATTTGGGGGTACTGGACCTGTGGATTTCACCTTATTTGGTATGTTTTGGCCTGCTGCCAGACCCTTGTTGGACAGAATTGTGGCCAAGGACCATCAATCTCGGGGTCATACCTCAAAAAAGGGACAATTCAGCTTGACTGTGCCCATGGAAGCTTCAGACAGTGCGCCCCAATAATCCCTGAACTGAACTATTCAGACCCATGAGGGTCAAGGACGTGGCTTTGCCACACATATTTGGGATCACCGAAACTGACCCCAGCCAGTGAGTAACTGAGCAAACTCGTTTTGAACCAGCATAGACTCTCAGTAACTTTACCAGTGGCACTTTCATGCCACAGACTCTCTATCTAAATCTTTCCAAACCTTTGCTGAATTCCCAATTCTGCTGTAAATAGACATTCTGTAATATAATTTCCCAACCGCATACAAAGAACTTGTGTGGGGTAGCTGTATATAGTTTGGGGAAGGGGAGATTCCTTGTGTATATAATATTAAATTATTTAAACCCTTTTAAATTCGGCCTCATATTTCATTCCCCAAAACCCAGACAAACCCCTTCACAACAAATCACAAAGCAGATGTGATTCTGTGCCCAAGTTTTATTCTGTAACCCTGTGTGAGAGTCTAAATTCTTCACAAGGCTTGTGGTAGTTGTGCCACTGTCTCCCACAGGATCTAGTGGAAGAGACGCCAAGCTGAGAAAAGCCCCTTCTGCCACTGCCTGTGTCAAACTTCACTCACAGTATCACAGAATCAACAAGGTTGGAAGAGACCTCACAGATCATCAAGTCCAACCCTTTACCACAGAGCTCAAGGCTAGACCATGGCACCAAGTGCCACGTCCAATCCTGCCTTGAACAGCTCCAGGGATGGCCACTCCACCACCTCCCCGGGCAGCCCATTCCAGTATCCAATGATTCTCTCAGTGAAGAACTTTCTCCTCACCTCGAGCCTAAATTTCCCCTGGCGTAGCTTGAGGCTGTGTCCTCTCGTTCTGGTGTTCAAAAAAAGGCTGGATGAGGCACTTGGTGCCATGGTCTAGTTGATTGAACGGGGCTGGGTGATGAGTTGGACTGGATGATCTTGGAGGTCTCTTCCAATCTGGCTGATACTATGATTCACTATGATTCTATTCTATGAAATTGTCTCTCCCTTCTTCATGTAAATCAACAAAGATAAAGATCACTGTTGCTGCCTTCCCCAGACCTCAGCAGCCCAAGTGGCTGGTCTGGATGCCCAGGATGTGTATTGAAGTACTAGGTGAGGGGGAAATCCAATGGCTGGTGCCAGACCCCTGCAAGACACTTCAGTTACCCCAGAGAGAAAGGGTGGTTTAAAAGGCTTCTGGAATATGCAATAGACTTGCCACCTGGGCTGACTAGCCCCTGGATGTGTATTCAGTGTATGGACAGGTAAATGGCACAGGATGGGGGTGGAGGTCATCCCTAGTGCTGAATCCCTGCAAATGCATGAGAATACACAGGAAGATTTCCTGGGGGGCTGCACATGGACACCTATCTAAGACTGGGACTAAAAACTGTATACAAATACCTGAGTAATGCCTGCTTAGGTAGAAGAACTCACAAAGAAGAACTCACTGGAAAAACATCCCTGGACCACACACACACTGAGAAGGACTTGGACACTGGAAAGCCCATCTCTTTCCTCCGTCAGCCCACCCCCCACCCTGTCTCTGGCTGATGGTAATATAATCCCTGCTCTTTTCTTTCTCTGCTCTTTTCCTCTCCCCTCTTTTCTCCATTGTTCCCTCTCTCCCCCTTTCTCTCTCTTCCTCTGTTTTGTTCAACTTTATCATTTAATGAATAGTTTCATGGTGATACATGGTCTCGCTTGTACCTTAATTCCACGACACAGAAATCTATAAGAACAAATCTTGCTCCTCTGGACAGAGATATTGTTAATCTCTGTCCTCTGCTCCTTGACATTTTTAATGGTGTAGTTGGCAGGATTCCATGGAGTGAAAGTATCATTATGAAACTTGCATTTCTGAGAACTCCAAAGTGCATGTGCATGTGTGTCTGAGACGTACTCTGAGTATGAAGCGAGTGTGGAGTACTTATTGGTGTTCCACTCTCCCGTGAAGGGCGTTGGCCAGAGAAGGATGAAGCAAAAGCTTGTGGAGAGAGTGCGGGAGGTTCTCCAAAATTTTACAGGTATATGCTTTCCTGGGGAAGACTATTTTGGGGTACAAATCTTGATTTTATAGTGTGACCTCCTTGAGAATTCTCAGTACCCTGCTGTAACAGAAGAAATGGAAATTATTTGCCAAGTGTGTCCTCTTAGGAGAGTAACCTTCCCGAGAAGGCTAGTAAAATTGAGAGTAGTTCCTAAAGTGTGTTCTCTTGGGGAAGAACCCCCGAGAAGTCTAGTAAGTTTTTTTAGTGCGTGTCCTCTGGTGAAATAGTGTGACTGCCCCCCCACCCTGCAGGAAGCCCAGATTTTGGTGACCTCCCCTAAGGAATCTATTGTGTATTTTCCTGGGGAACAGTATTTTAGAGTAAGCTTTTTAATAGTACATGCTTTTGTGGGGAGGATTTTTGGGGTACAGCATTTTCTTTTTGTTGTGGCCTCCCCATGAAGTTTTTACCCTAAAATACTTTTTAAAACAGAAGAAATACCCCTCATGGAGAGGCTTTTTTCCGTCTTAGAAGCTTATGGTGCCCACCCATCTGAACAAGGGCTTGATTGGACTCGTGAGAACTGGAGTAATTTCCAGAGTGTGAGTGACTGAACTGAGGCCCTGCAGAAAGAGGCAAGGGCCAAATCCAGAAAAGGCAAAGCTTTTATCTGTGCAGTTTTAGGTGCCTGTTTGGCTGCTTCAATTGATGAGAAACAAAATCAGCACAAATGAGAGGATAAAATAATTTCCTCCTTGCAAGATCTGGTAGATTCAATGCAAGGACATAGTGTCACTTTAAAAGATGAAGTGGCAGATCTTAAAATTCAATTAGAAGAGAGGAGGCAAAGTAGTTATTTGAAGGAGAGACTCCAGGCTGAGTCAAAACTGACATCCTGCCCCCTTCATGTGAGGCCTCTCATTAAAACTGCAGTTTTATATGAGAACGGGGAAAGTACCTCTACCATCACAACTAGAAAGATACATTTTTCTTCCACTGAGTTAGCCAAAATCCACAAAGAATTTACACCCTCTGCCAGAGAATCTGAGTTGGAATATGTATGGCGTGTTTCCAAAACTGGAGGGGGATCAGATTATGTTAGCAGAAGCTGAAGCCACAGGCTACTGGTCTACTAATGTTTTTCTAGTTACGGGATATAGAAATGGACCCTGGCGCCTTACGCAGCAAGAGGCCTTCTGAGCTGGGCTGAAGGAGTGAGGGGAACCTCTAGTTCTGTGGGGAGGGATGATTCAAATAATGGCAAACGTGCAAAAGGCAGCTTGCTTGCAAATGATATGTGATTGGAACTAAAACGCCGTTTTGCTTCACCCCTTTCTCTCTTGGTGGACCCAAAGCAAATGACTCCCTTGGTCAGGGGACTTCCTGATTCTCTCAAAATAAAAGGTATTCATCTCCAAAAGGAAATAGTTGACCCTTCACTTGCTTCAAGGATGCAAGCTGCTCTGAGGGAAAAATTTAACACCTAGGAGGAGCCAGCCTGACTTGAAGCGAAGGACATGGGAAGAGGGGGCAAGAGATTTACTAGATTATACCAGGCAGTATGGGGTACCTGAGGAAGTTCAAAAGCTGGAGAGTAGAGGCTTGAGGCATATGAAAATTAATCACCCACACCCACCTCCAAGTCCAAGGCCCCACTGCCCTGTTATGTTCAACTTTATCCTTTAATAAATAATTTTGTGGTGATATATGGTCTTGCTTGTACCTTCATTTCACAACATGGAGATCTATAAGAACAAATCTTGCTCCTCTGGACAGAGATACTGCTAATCTCCATCCTCTGGACCTTGACGCCCTGAAAGGCTGAACTGACACTGCATTTGCAAAAGGAATCAGCAGATGAGTGACATCTGATTTAAATAATATCTCACCTGATATTCTTACTATTCTAGAGAGGATATTAAAAACTGAATCAATCTCATCCTTCTAAACTGATTGAATTAAATATCATTATAGATATAAAAGCATTGTGAATCTAGATGAGCACAAGCATGATCAAGAGTAAAACCCTTCTATGGTGTAGGTTCTGTAACAGCAGACATCACAACACAGCCTGCCAGTTTTTGTTTCTTGTTTTTACTGTAGTAGCAGGATTGGATGTGTGTCTGTTATTTAGGACTTCTTATCTGTAATGACCATAAAGGAAGTGAAAAGGTAGAGTAAATTTTAAATTGGTGTGCTGCTGGAGTCAAAGTCATAAGAATTTCATCTTTGAGACTCAATCACCAGTGCTATCTTCTGTGTTGGAATGGGAAATTTTCTTTCAAGGAACAAATAGCTCTCTCCAGCTTGGAGTGAACGGCTCAAAGTTTCTGAAGGGTCTGTCCCTCAAAATGAGAGGAAAGATTGTAAGGATGAACTTGTTTAGAATGAAGGTTTATCTTCCATTAAAGTATTTATGCTGGTGTTTCTAAGACCAGCATGTTATGCTCCAGAAGCAACATCTTTGTTTTATGTCTTATAATTTTGGTTAATACCACTCTTGCAGACACTATTATATAGCAAGTAGCTCTCCCTGTCTTCTTGTTTTTCACTTTTCCATAAAGAAACTCCTAATGGATCTGAAAGCAAGATTTACACAAGAAACTCTTTACCCTGAGTACTGTGACCAGTACCTGAATACTGTGGTTTGCTTTCTTTGCCAAGAATTCAGGCTTTTCAGAAACTTTCTTAGAAGGCTGTAGGATACTCATCTAAGAGTTGTATAGCACAGTAAATACAATCATTTATGAAGTGGAGTGAGAGAAGAGTGCTTTTTAATTCTATAATGCTGGAGATTGTCCTTTCCTACAGCGTGAGCTGTACTATGAAATAGTACTTTCGTACACATCACAGTATCACAGTATCACAGTATCATTGGGGTTGGAAGAGACCTCACAAATCATCAAGTCCAACCCTTTACCAGACAGCTCAAGGCTAGACCATGGCACCAAGTGCCATGTCCAACCTTGCCTTGAACAGCTCCAGGGACGGCGACTCCACCACCTCCCCGGGCAGCCCATTCCAGTGTCCAATGACTCTCTCAGTGAAGAACTTTCTCCTCACCTCCAGCCTAAATTTCCCCTGGCGCAGCCTGAGGCTGTGTCCTCTCGTTCTGGTGCTGGCCACCTGAGAGAAGAGAGCAACCTCCCCCTGGCTACAACCACCCCTCAGGTAGTTGTAGACAGCAATAAGGTCACCCCTGAGCCTCCTCTTCTCCAGGCTAAACAATCCCAGCTCCCTCAGCCTCTCCTCGTAGGGCTGTGCTCAAGGCCTCTCACCAGCCTCGTTGCCCTTCTCTGGACACACTCAAGCATCTCAATGTCCCTCCTAAACTGGGGGGCCCAGAACTGAACACAGTACTCAAGGTGTGGTCTAACCAGTGCAGAGTACAGGGGCAGAATGACCTCCCTGCTCCTGCTGACCACACCATTCCTGATGCAGGCCAAGATGCCACTGGCTCTCTTGGCCACCTGGGCACACTGCTGGCTCATGTTCAGGTGGGTATCAATCATCACCCCCAGATCCCTCTCTGTCTGGCTGCTCTCCAGCCACTCCAACCCCAGCTTATATCTCTGCATGGGGTTGTTGTAGCCAAAGTGCAGCACCCTGCACTTGGAGCTATTGAACCCCATCCCATTGGACTTTGCCCATCTGTCCAGGTGGTCAAGGTCCCGCTGCAGAGCCCTTCTGCCCTCCAACCCAGCCACATCTGCCCCCAGCTTGGTGTCATCTGCAAACTTGCTGATGACTGACTCCATGCCCTCATCCAGATCATCTATGAAGATGTTAAAGAGGATGGGGCCCAGCACTGATCCCTGAGGGACACCACTAGTGACAGCCGCCAGCTGGATGTGGCACCATTCACCACCACTCTCTGGGTCTGGCCCTCCAGCCAGTTCCTAACCCAGCACAGAGTGTTGCCATCCAAGCCATGGGCTGACAGCTTAGCCAGCAGTTTGCTGTGGGGGACAGGGTCAAAGGCCTTGCTGAAGTCCAGATAGACCACATCCACAGGCCTCCCCACATCCACCAAGCGGGTCACCTGATCATAGAAGGAGATCAGGTTGGAGAGGCAGGATCTGCCCTTCCTAAACCCATGCTGGCTGGACCTGAGCCCTTTGCCATCCCTTAGGTGCGCTCTTATCACCCCCAAGAGAACCTGCTCCATCAGTTTCCCTGGCACTGAGGTCAGGCTGACAGGTCTGTAGTTCCCAGGTTCCTCCATCCGACCCTTCTTGTGGATGGGGACCACGTTGGCAGTTTCCAGTCTCCTGGGACCTCTCTGGTGAGCCAGGACTGCTGGAAAATGATGGAGAGCAGCTTGGCCAGCTCAGCTGCCAGCTCTCTCAGCACCCTGGGATGGATCCCATCTGGTCCCATGGACTTGTGGGTGTCCAGGTGGCTCAGCAGGTCCTGAACTAATTCCTCATGAATTTCCAGGGGAACACACCGCTCCCCGACCCCATCCCCCAGTTCAAGAGGCCACTTGCCCTGAACTCCTCCCTCCTTGCTGTTGAAAACTGAGGTGAAGAAGACATTCAGGACCTCAGCCTTTTCCTCATCATCAGTTATAGTGTTCCCCTCACACAAGTGTGTCATACACTTAATTGCTTAAGGAAGATATAACTAGAGAAAACTCTAGCTATCATGCCTGTATTTCCACCTCCCACACCCTGAATAAAGTGATGCCAAATCTATAAAATCATGAACTTTATGAGGACTACATGTGAGCTCTGGAGTTTAACACCAAGTGAAGATGTGATCCTCAGTCTTACTGTGGCAATATGCAAATATACAAGTAAGGAATACATGAGGAGTAACAGGTTTGTATGTCATAATGACCTTTTCTTAGAAGAAGAAAACCCCTCTCTCATGCTGGCTGTCCCTACATAGACAGAGGGGCATGCAAACCTTTATCTTACTTCCACCGACACATGTGTTTATAGTGAGGGAGAGTTGGAGAGTCCACCTCGTAGAGTGACACCCTCTGACAACTCCATTGTATTCATATTTCAGTTTCCATTCACTTAAACAAAATAGTAATGCAAAAATATTCTTAGCATGAAAAGAAGCCCACTCTCCATGCTGTGTAAGCCACAGGCTAAATACAAGTCATGTGAATGATGGAATATTCAAAGTAGAAAAGTCTTTTGCATTAGATTTATGTTAAGCAACATCCTAGGCCAAGTCTTCCCTGACCTGCTTGAGCAAATAACTATCTTGTATAGGCAGATTGTGACTTGTGTTTGCTACTGGCAATGTTTTGGCTAGTAAATATTTTGTTTTCCTTAGCTTTTCTGTTCATATTTATCTGTGTGTGTGCACATGCAGGTTGATGCTTGAAAAAACAAGGCAAACATAAGACAAAGACTGTGTGGTGGGTTGGTTTAGATCCTAATTGATTGGAATTTACTCATAGAGTAAATTAATCAAGCAAACTCAGAACTTGGAAGCAAGATGTTATATTTACAAAAGTGAACTAAATGTGAAAGGTATAAAAGGCAATGAACATATACAGGGTATAGTGGCATATATTTAGAACTCAGAAACAATGCAATGACCCCCCTGTACTGCAATGACCCCTGGACAAGGGAAAAGCAAATAACTCTTCCCCCACCCCATTTTTTTTTTTTTTAAGAAAGAGAGAAAAAAGAAGCAAGCAAGCCCTGCTGCTACTTAGCCATAACAAGAATCTCAGCCAAGGTCAGCAAAGCTATGCAAAAGCACCAGCCAGCAGCAGCCAGAGTGAAGAAGAGAAAAGGAAGAAAGAATAGTTTGTGCAGCAAACTATATCTTAATCAGCAATCCAATGGAATGGTGGAGCCAATCTCTTTTTGCTGGTTAGCAGCAATAAGACAAGAAGCAATAGCTGCAAATTGGAACATAGAAGGTTTCACCTCAACTCGAGGAGAAACTTTTTTACAGTGAGGGTGATGGAGCACTAGAACAGGCTGCCCAGGGAGGCTGTGGAGTCTTCTTCTCTGGAGACTTTCAAAACCTGCCTGGATGTGTTTCTGTGTGAACTACCCGGGAGCAGCCTCATGAAGAATGAGACTTTGAAACAGGACTCCTTGGGAGCAGTCTCATGAAGAACGAGACCTTGAAATAGGGCTCCTTCTCCCAGAACCAGAAAGTTCACTGTGTTCTTCCTGTTCAGCCCAGGTGGCCAAGAGAGCCAATGGCATCCTGGCCTGCATCAGGAATGGTGTGGTCAGCAGGAGCAGGGAGGTCATTCTGCCCCTGTACTCTGCACTGGTTAGACCACACCTTGAGTACTGTGTTCAGTTCTGGGCCCCCCAGTTTAGGAGGGACATTGAGATGCTTGAGCGTGTCCAGAGAAGGGCGACGAGGCTGGGGAGAGGCCTTGAGCACAGCCCTACGAGGAGAGGCTGAGGGAGCTGGGATTGTTTAGCCTGGAGAAGAGGAGGCTCAGGGGTGACCTTATTGCTGTCTACAACTACCTGAGGGGTGGTTGTGGCCAGGAGGAGGTTGCTCTCTTCTCTCAGGTGGCCAGCACCAGAACAAGAGGACACAGCCTCAGGCTGCGCCAGGGGAGATTTAGGCTCGAGGTGAGGAGAAAGTTCTTCACTGAGAGAGTCATTGGGCACTGGAATGGGCTGCCTGGGGAGGTGGTGGAGTCGCCGTCCCTGGGGCTGTTCAAGGCAGGATTGGACGTGGCACTTGGTGCCATGGTCTAGCCTTGAGCTGTGTGGTAAAGGGTTGGACTTGATGATCTATGAGGTCTCTTCCAACCCCAATGATACTGTGATACTGTGATACTGTGATACCCTAGGAGATCCTGCTTCAGCAAGGAGGTTGGACTCACTGATCTCTGGAGGTCTCTTCCAACTTCTAAAGTTTTGTGATATAGACCTATCCATTATTGTTCTGTACCCACTCCCTTGCTTTATTTACATTTTACTCAAATATCTCCAGAAAGTTTGTATTCTTGTTTATAATTAAGGACTAGGCTAGAGTACCAGCTTCAAACTACCACAGGCTGATGTTTTAAAAAGGTTATTTTAAGTTTTAAAACCTGTCTGGATGAGGATATCATACACCTGTGACAAAGACAATTTTTATTACTCTCATAAGGAATTGATGTTAAAACAACGGTGGCTTCTTTTTAATTGAAATAGTTGCCTGGTTTGAACAACTCCACATATTGTTAACAAAAGATGGAGATAAATGGAATAAATTGCTAATTGTTTACATAGAGTCATTTACATCTAAATGAGCATTCATAAGGAATGACCTTACTGATACGACCTTTATATGATATAGATTCTTTATTGGTGATTGTCACTGTGTAGTCTGCTGGTTTACAATTTCCTTTTTGATTTTTTTTTAATACCATATGCAGAAGACCAGATGTTTGAATAGATGTGTGATATTATTAAGCTTTGGGACTGTGAAAGTGTTTTTCAGTCAAGGCAGCGCAGATAAATGGGCTGCAGGGAAAGCATCAGAGAGGGCTATCATTACTCCATGAGTGCTGGCAGAAGCTGATTATTGAAACAGAGTTGCTCCCTGGAAGTTTGGGCCAGGTTCTGGTAACTGGAAAGAGTGATGATTACTGTAGGATTTCTTGTAAATGACTAAACTTTGTAGATAAAGCAATTATAAAGGTACCATATGTGCTGCTAGCACAATAGTAATTTCTTACCCACTTGGGATAGTAATATGAGGCTTTGGATAACCCCTGTTATTCACAGGGAAAGTAGATTTTGCTGATTCAGATTTTTGCTGCATTCTTTACAAAAAAGAGGAATTTTAATGTGGGGAAACCTTGCTGTAGATCAAAATTCGCTTTCAACTGCCTTGTGATTTGAGTACAGAAACCTGATTTTTCTTGTATCAATTAATGAATACAGTTAAAAAGATCAGGTATCCTCTCCTTAGTAACGGACATCATCTCAGGTGTTCATCCTAATCTGGAATTTTTGCTTCCATTTATATTGTAGGAATTTGGTTAAAATCAATATGGCTATCAATTTTATTATTTTATTTGATCCATCTGGTAAACTTACACCTTACACTTAACACAGCTATAAACTGAGCAGCAAAGTTAACTAAAGCATGCAAGCAAATGTGAACTAAAGGACAAAATTAGCCTTCAAATTCACTGCTCTTCTGGGTAACACTCTGGAAATGGTATGGTTAGACAACTATCCACAAAACATCTTCTGTAGTTGATTAAAGTTGATCTTTGCCAGGAAAAGTGACTCTAAATTCTCTGAGGCATGAGGCATCTCTCTTGGCAACCATGAGCTGTGGTACCTGCACTCTGACAGAACATTAGAGAGTCAACATGCATTGCTCCTCCCCTACTGCCTACCCTCATTTCCACTGGAAGATTTGTAAGAAACTCAAGGAAGAATCTGTGGTGGCCTCCATCAATCCCTTCTTCTGGACATTGAAGGATTGAGACATTGGGACACAGCAGAAGGCATTGCATTTGCACTGCAGCTTATGTGTAGCTTCTCTGGCTGATGAATGATATTTGAGTTAAGCATAGAACAACAGCACCTGGAGAATTTTAGAAAAGGTCACACCTCCAAGAGAGGATTCAAACTTCTTAGTCAACTGGACAGGCAGAAACAGTCCTGGATACTGCTGCTAGCAGCATCCCTAAACAATGTGGGATTCAAGCAGGAGACTTTCACATTTGGCAGTAATTTTTTGGAGGGGACTTAAAATGTACCCCTTGTGCTCTGCACTGTGCCATCCTCTCTGCAGAGAGTTGCACACTGAGTGGGGATGGCTTTTTTCTGTGCATTCAGAAAAATACCAAGACCTTATAACCTTATTGGTGTCATGAGGAATGGAAGTGGTCCAGAGCTAATAATTTATTACAACTGTTTTTGTAGATGATGCAAGTTCCACCTTGTAGGTAAAACTTGCAGGAAGTCTGATGGTATCAAGGTGGACCATGGGGAGGGAGATCACAGAGAAGGAGTTTCCTTCTCAGCTCTCCTGGATTTTGTTCTCAAAGATTTAAAACAGGTTTTGCCTGGATAAACTGAGTGGCTTTTCCCAACTCCATCATTTAAGTCTATGGTGCCCAAACTGAATGGCCTTTATCATTAGTCTTTAAGTCTTTTAATGTAGTGATTAAACATGACAGGGATTAAGTCCCTGTCCAATAGCAGCTCACCTGGGTGCGTTCTTGGTTAAAAGCAAAGCATAAAGCCAAATGCTCTTAAGCACCCAGGCATACTGCTGTTTCAAAACATAGCAAGCCCCATCATGTCTTGTGATTAGGAAGCATTAATTTTTTAATTGAAGGTAGAGTGGAACAAGAAGCTGATACAAAGAAGGTCTGTCACAGGAAAAGAATAGATTGTGGACCAAGGTTATAACAGGAATTGAAGGACTTTATCCTAAGTATTTATTAAATATTTGTATATGTCTATCTCTCTATCTATCTATCTGTCTATCTATCTGTCTATCTATCTATCTATCTGTCTATCTGTCTGTCTGTCTGTCTTTGTTATGGTTTGGTTGTGTTTATGAGGTACATAGTCTAATGGAAAAAGAAATTATAACTACATAATCTCCTCGAGTATCTAGGTAAGGAACTAAGTTATGCATATAAGGCAAATCAGATGGAGTTTGACACAGAACCCATTACGTAATAAAAACATTCTTTTGGTTGCCAAGTCACCTCAAAATCTCCCAGGAAATGTCAGGAAGAAAGTACCTGTGTGAGCCATGGAGCCTATCAGCACACAGCATATTTATTCTTGCCAAATTTATGCCTTAGTATTTTTTTTTGTCATCATTTTATGTGGTTCTTAAGGTTAAAGCATTATTTAAACCCTGATCTGGAGACAATGCAATTTATTTCTTCATTGGCCTGTACTTCACTGGTGCTAATTACTATAGCAACGGAGTGCTTCACATGGCTTTATTCTCATGGCATCTCAGTGAGATGAATAGGTAGAATTGCTATACTTTACCAATTAACAACAGGAAGTTTGAGGTAAACATGAAGTTCCTTCATTTATTGAGAGAAAATGCCATTTTGAGAAGATTAAATGGCCTGCTAATGCTTTTTGGTTTTAGTTGGGAGGTGTGGTTGTGTTAGTCTGGAAGTGTGAGGCTTTGGGGTTTTGTTACAGGAAATTAAAATGAAAATGTTTTCTTTCCATGTACTTGAATTTAAGATGAACATGTTTGGGTTTTTTGAATTGGCTCCAAATATTTGATTTGAAATCCTTTCTCTTAAAAAGAAGTGAAATTGGTCAGTGGGACAGAGTTCTTAACATGTTGTATCTCTAATGCTTATTTTCTTTACAGGGGTTACATGATGCTGTGTACCATGGCAGATGGAATCAAGATTGAGAAACATTTGGGTTTCTAAAATGCAAAGAAAACACGTGGATTTATCATACTGTTGATACCTGTGAACGTGCCAACAGACAGATTCAAAATGTGAGTTTCCCTGCAGGCCTGATGCCAGGTATGCAATGAAGAAGACAGCAGAGAGCAACTGCCAGCTGTCCTGTACAGTGTGGCTGAGGCTTTTGGGAGGGCTAGGATGCTTTGTCAGAAACTTTTAGAGGCATTTCTGGACAGAAAAGGAAAAAGGGAGAGCCTTAATGCCTCCCAGCTCTTGAGCAAAGCAGCTTTCACTTTACTCTTTCTACTTATTCTTTGCATGATGCTTTGAACCTCTTGCTCTCTCCTATGCCACATTTTCACCTTTCTTCACATTCCCCATCACTTCTGTGCTTCTGTGTTTTATTTCTATATCACTCTTCCTACTGTCTTGCTTACCATCATTCTATGCTTTGCTTTTGTGTTTTCACTACTCAGCCCCAGTTTTCACTTTCTACTCCCCCTGCATGTTGTTTTCCTCATGGTCTTGCTAGTCTTCAAGCCTGTGTCTCCTATTTTCCCCTCCTGATCTTCTTTATCTTTACCCACTTAATCTGTTGGTCCTCATCCACTCCCTGATTCCAGCAAACCCCGCCAGACTATGCTGATCCTCGTTCACTTCACATCTAAATCATGTATCTTTTTACAGGGTACTTGGATGGTGCGTGGCTCTGCAGTTTTGGCCACTGCTCAGGCTGAACCCTAACCCTAGAGCTGTAGAAGTGCATCTTGGGGCAAAAGGAAGCAGATCTAGCACTGCTGCTCAGTTTGAATACCTTATTGGGGATGAGGGAGCTGTGGACATCACTAAGGCTGCTCACAGATAAGGAAGATATGTAGAACAAGATACTTTGGCAGGCCGGGGGAGCATGCCGGAGGCACAGGGGTAACAGTGGTAGCATGAGTAGCAGTCATGGGGCTGAGGTAGGAGACTGCCCTGTTCCTCCAAATTGGCCTTTTAGGCAGTTCTGTTGTTGCCAGCTCCTCTCCCAGGGTTTATTTTTCCCATCCCAACTAAGGGAGCAAGAGTTAGCACAGAAGGTGTCAGCTGGGCATGGCCAAAGTCTTTGGCATGCCAGTGTGACCCAGCTGCCACCACCTGCCTCCTTCACTCTCCCTGACATGGTGCCTTCTATGCATGGGACTGTCTCTTCACTCAAGCAAAAAGGCAGGATGAAGTGGGTGCCATTTAGACCCTGTTTTCTTTTTCTTGGTGCACAGTGGTGTGTCTGGGTAAGATTTCATGGAGAGCAGGGAAGGATATGCTAGACCTTCACAAAATCCCTTTACATGAACTGCTGAAAAGAAGCTGCCCTCTGACTGGAAGAGATTTTTCTACAAGCAAGATTATTTGAAGCAGTGTGTGTGAGCAGAGGTGGTCAGAGAAGTCTTCCAGTTTAGCTGCCACCTATCCTTAATTTAGAGGTGGAGAAGTGCTGGATAAACAGAAAACTGCTGCATAAAATGAGGACAAAGCATGCTGAAATGGAAAAGGCTGTGCTGTAACAAGGAAAGACACATCTACATGGCAAAGAAACTGCAGTCAGTGCTTACTGCTGGATTTACCTGTACCTTATTTCTGAAAACTGCTCATCTGTAGGAGTAGTACAGCTGAGTTAACTTTAAAGAAACAAAGACCTTGCCCAAAGGTATTCTCCATCCCAGAAAAGTGAACTGAAAATAGAAAACATATGGGGAAATCTGATTTTTAACAATTTTTTTTAAAAAAACAGGCTTTTACCATGTATTTTAAACAGTTTCAAGGATGGTGAAATCCGCTGGCGTGATTTAGCTGTATCCAGAAAGCTGATGCAATACATATCAGTAGGGAATTGCCTAACACATCTGGGCAGAGTTCCTGCTGGTGGTGTCTGCTGGATATCTTTGCAATGTCACAGGCGGTATGTGGGTGTTTTGAGGCCCCTCTCTGAGCCTGTCATTTCTGTTTCCTTGTTTGCTGATGGTCACCAGCTGGATTCTGGCTGTGGAGCTGGACTATCCCACCAAATCAGCATGTATGTTTGAGCCTATGGTGCTTCAGACCCCCAGGAAGTTCAGGTAGAATTGGTAAAGGTCTTTCTGATAAGTCCATTTCGTGTATTTTGCTGATATCTGTATTTGTTTGGGGCTGAGAGGGTCTCAAAAGAGGATTTAAGCTCCCTTGCACTGAGTTTCCCAGGCAGAATAAATATGAGCATTTGAGCATTGAAAAGTGTTTGTGTCATACCCTCCACAGAGAGAAGTAGGAGGTAAAGACAGCAGGTGCCTTGAATGCTGCTGCAGTGATGGTTGTTGCAGTAAGCAAAGGTCCCAGGAAGCCTATAAGCTTATAAAAACCCTTTTCAGCTAAAATAAATAACTGCAGCTTCCTTCTCACAGCCAACTAGAGATTTACTCATTTTGTACTCATTTTAGGATCCTTCCGAAGTGCTTACAGCCTCTTCTGAACTCCTCTGCATGCATAATCCTCAGCTCCTGCTAAGTGTCTTTATAGTCCAAAAAGAATTTATATCTTCAAGCTTTCAAATATCACTGTTGCTGATGGGGAATCCCTGCTGCTTCCACCTCAACTTTCTCTGCTGCTCTCCAACTTGCTGGTGAGGATTAGGCTCAACTGCAGTTGACTTTGCTGTCTCACTCCCTGCCATGGGGTGCCAAGCACTATGCAGTGACACAACAGCTTTTCCCCACGTCCCTCCATTTGCTCTCATTGCTGCCACTCCCTGCAGTTTCTGCCTAGTGCATGGAGGTGGTAAGGCTTTAAATTTTTGTTGGAAGCTGTCTTGTTGAAGAAGGTCTGAATTGTGCAGTGAGGTGAAGGAGCAGGCAATGTGCCAAGGGGTCAGCCAAAAACTCCCAAGTGGAACAATGTCAATCTCGTTTCCCTCCAATTTTTGAGCTGGCAGTGTGTCCTGCTAGGTCTAGCCCTCCAGCTGGGCTTACTGCAGTTGTGCATTTTGAAATGTATTTATGTGTTTATTAAAATTATTAAAAGTTAAATTTATTTTTAGGAATGAAGTGTTAAAATGTTCTTTGCTATTTATAGAGTATGAACTTTCTTATTCAGAGCTGAATTCTTTGTTGTCAAAATGTGAATTTAACCTTGAGATACTGAAACCCTGATTTAGAATCTCCAACCAGGCTGCAAATGATTCTTTTACAAACTGTCACATTAAAGCACTTCTCTTTCTTCCACTGAATCGTAGTGGACCTCACCAAGATTGAAGGGTGTATCAAATCAATGGTTACTAATAGTCTGTGTTAGTGTGTGTGTGTGTGTGTGAAGGAAATCACTATGAAAATGATGTAAGGATGTGCATCCATGTGTGTTATGTGTGTTATGCTAGTTTTGATTCAGAAGTGGAAGCGATTGCAGCTAACACTGACAAAATACAAGTACAATGTTTACTCATGTTCATCCTCATAGAATCATAGAATCAACCAGGTTGGAAGAGACCTCCAAGATCATCCAGTCCAACCTAGCACCCAGCCCTAGCCAGTCAAATAGACCATGACACCAATTGCCTTATCCAGTCTCCTCATGAAGACCTTCAGGTACGGTGCCTCCACCACCTCCCTGGGCAGCCCATTCCAATGGCAAATCACTCACTCTGTGAAGAACTTCCTCCCAACATCCAGCCCATACTTTCCCTGGCACAACTTGTGACTGTGTCCCCTTGCTCTATTGCTGGTTGCCTGGGAGAAGAGGCCACCCCCCATCTGGCTACAATGTCCCTTCAGGTAGTTGTAGACAGCAATGAGGTCACCCCTGAGCCTCCTCTTCTCTAGGCTAAACAACCCCAGCTCCCTCAGCCTCTCCTCATGAGTCTAAAGAACTGTGATAGGACTCTACTAGTTGTTGATTTTCAAATTCTCAATGAAGTTATAATCTCACTTAACTTTCTACTAATTTCAATGCATATGAGCTATTGAGCTATTCATGTGTGTAAAACCTAAGGTCTGACTTTTCTCTGGTCTATTTGAAGCATGGTCGCTTGTTATTGGTACAATTCTTGCTGCCAGTCTTAGGTGCTGATGCTAAATTTTAATGGTTTTGAAGGGTCTCTATGGAAAACAAAAAGGATTCTGCAATAACATGAATGACTCACGTTCTCTCTAATTGGTACATTATAATGTACCCTCTTCTTATTTTCCTTCTCATTTTCATAAGTGCCTTTTATGTTGTCCAAATGACTTGGTAAATTTACATTCTGGCTTAACTGGTCTATTCTATTTTCAAAAAGTCAGATTGTGTTGCTTTGGCAAAGCAGATTCAATTCTTTCAGATGAGAGGGATTTCTACTGAAATTTTAGTTTGCAAGTTACACAGTCCCCTAATTGCTGAGCACCTTTTATTGACACAGATGCAAAGCTGTCCAGCTGGAGGAGTTGCTACTTGTAAAGTACAGGTGGGTAAGAATGTTTTTTTTCCCCCTTTAGTATTTTTGTATGTCCAAGACTAAGTCCAAGTCTTTGGCTGGGGTGCTTGCAGGGTGAGCCTAAGGATAAGTGGTGGTGGAAGCAATCTTACCCTGCTTTTTATTTCACACATGCTCATGGTTTGCCTCAATTGCTTTGGTCTTCCCTGGATTAAGATTTTAACTCAAGCTGCCTATCTCAGATGAACTTTAAAAAACCTAGGAAAGCACATAATCTTGTTACAGGGAACACAGATGCAGATCCAAGTGATTTGAGAGCACCTGTGCAATTCCATCTGATACCATTGCAGAGGCTGAAACTATCAGACTCATCTTATTTTTTTTTCTGTTTTATGTTTACCCTGTATCCCACTGGCATCAGCAAAGAACTTCACATGCTTGCTCTTTCTGGTTTATTGTCTTCCATCATCTGTTCAAAAAGTTTGATGTGCTCTGAGCTGCTTAAAGTCTTTTGACTTCACTCTGTTTTTTTCTTTTTTTTTCTGTTTCTTTTTTTTTTCTTTTGCTCTTCTCTCTTTTTTTTTTTTTTTTTTTTTAACTGAAATCCTTGTACCTGTTTCTGATTGGCTTGAGAAGTCTTATGCAGATACAACTGGATTGTGAAAGGTCTGTGAATAAATATTTTAGCTGGTTAAAATTCCCTGCCTGATACTGGACAGCAAAATATCTCTGTATGTATTTGAATGCTAATGAGATGGTTTGGGTGTTCCCCAACCCCCCACACTTTAGAAGTCACCCAGACTAGACTCAGCCAGCTCTGGGAATATAAATGAAGCTATTTATTTACAGCTAGCATAATATACAAGCAGATATTTACAATATATATACAGTTATATACAGAAATACACAAGGTAAAAGGTGATACAGAAGCACAACTCCCCTCCCAGAAACCTGAGTCCCCAGGAGGGGCTCTCAACCACTCCTCACCTTCCCCCCACCCCTCTCAACCTTACCCCAGTCCTAAGGAAGAATGGAGATTCAGCTGGGGGGTTAGGAAGCAAAGTGGATTAGTCCAAAATGGAGGGTGAGGTTAGAGAGATGCAGCTCAGTCACAGCCCAAGACAGAGTGAGAGAAAATGGCGAGAGTGTTATCTAATGTTTTCGTTTCTTCTTCAGCAAGACTCTGAGGGGAGTAGACATCACCACGGTTTTCCTTTCACAGCCTATGATCTAGTTCTTCTCACCAGAACATTCTACCCTGCTTCAAACTAGCACAGCTAACCATTCTAAGCACTGGTTCAAAGGTTGTCTTAATGCAAAACCTTCTGATATTTGTCCATGTACTGCAAGAGACCCTTCATAGAACACATCAGATTGACAGTGTTCTCAACCAGATTAATTTCTGTCCACACGTGTTGAGGGACTGAAGGAAAAAGGGCTATGAAATTCTTCACAGGGTGTACTTGGCTATTTTCCCCTGCTACTCTGCCTACTTGTCCCCTTTGGCTGTGCTTAGAGAATGAAATATTGCACAGGAATGGAGACTATCTCAGAGACTGCATGGCCTTCAAAACAATATCTTGTCCTTTATAGAAGAACGAAATCCTAGCAGATAAGGATGTACATGTCTTTAAGGGAAAGAGAAACTATCAGCAGGTTAATTACTTGATAGGCATGGGTGGGGGTATCAAGTGAATCTTTGTACTTGAGCTTTTAGGAAATGCTATCCAAGATAAAATTGGTTGTATGAAACATATCACACTTAATTATGCAAGCAAAGTAGCTGTAGTTAACCCTGCTAGCTGGAGAGGATGCCATGTTGTGATGGTTTGGGTGTTTCCTGCCCCCCCCCACTTTAGAAATCACCCAGACTAGACTCAGCCAGCTCTGGGAATATGAATGAAGCTATTTATTTACAGCTAGCACAATATACAAGCAGATATTTACAGTATATACAGTTATAGACAGAAATACACAAGGTAAAAGGTGATACAGAAACACAACTCCCCTCCCAGAAACCTGAGTCCCCAGGAGGGGCTCTCAACCACCCCTGCACCTTCCCCCCTGCCCCTCTCAACCTTACCCCAGTCCCAAGGAAGAATAGAGGTTCAGCCAAGAGATTAAGAAGCAAGGGTGGGTTAGTCCAAATGTAGGGTGTGTTAGTGAGATGCAGCTCAGCCAGCAGCCCAAGCAAGAGTGAGAGAAAATGGCGAGAGTGTTATCTAATGTTTTCATTTCTTCTTCCCATACTTCTCAGCGAGACAGTGAGGGAAGTAGACATCACCATTGTTTTCCTTTCACAGCCTGTAATCTATTTCTTCTCACCAAAACATTCTACCCTGCTTCAAACTAGCACACGTTAGAAGAACAGGTGAAGGAAAATGAGTTAAAATAACACACACACAATAAAAACACCCAAAAAAACCTGTGGGGCAGAATTAGTGCCAGAAACTGCCATTTGCATTTTAAATGCAAGTCATAGCTGACTTAAGAACCTTTACTACATTGTAAGAGACAAAACATCTCTAAAAACCTGATGAAACAAGAAGGTGGAACATTTCTGCAATACTGAAAACTTGTGTCTGCTCTATACCATCTGTTTTCCGTCACAAACATTTGTTACTAGGTGAGATGTTTGGCCTGCCTCAAGTCCATCAGTAGAAAGAGTGACTCCTGCTTGTCAAGTTGTACAGGACCCCTGCTTGTTCATAAAACCCCCTAGAGCAATGCAATTGGCCTTACTGGACTTAGTTTAACACAGAGCATCCTGAAAGAAGCAAGATACGGCACATATGCCAAAACTGGACTTGTTTTTCTATTTTGTATCCTCAAAAAATCCAAGTAAGATCCAGTTTTAGCCATGCCACTAAGAAAAAAACATGGAATTAACATGCTTGTTCTTACAGTGTGTTTCAGTTATAGCAACAGCACAGGAAAACTGTCAATAAAATCAATAAATTGAATGAGTGTGAGTGAGTTACTGTATGTTTCATACAGGGGTGAAAATGAGATCAGCTAGGGAAATACAGGCTATCTTTGTTCCTCCCTAGGATAAAAGACACCACCTCCAGTCGGGCAGTTGCCATCTGCTTCTACCCTTGATGCTTCCTGGGTTACTCATGCCTCTTCTGCTTCATGCAGGTAGTCACATTTTCTCTCAGTGGCTTGTGTTAGTCTAATCATCTTTCCTAAAAAGCTTCTCTCTGTTTTTCTCTGCTAGTTTCTAAGTGGGAGCATCACTTTCAGAAAGTTTATCTGTTTAGGAACTGAACTGAACCGTGGTGCTGTTTTTCATTTTCGTGCTCTTGCAAACTGCCTCTCTTTTAATCTACTTGTGGACACATTTAGCTTCTCTCAGCTTTTTCCTCTTTGCTGGTGCAGTAGAACAAGACCTCCCACTCCATAACCATCTATTCCTACATCAAAGTCTAAAGGCTTAGAGCTGAAAGGAAATGTGCAAGAGAGTTGGACCTACAGCACCATGCTCTGCAGTCCCCCTTACCAGGAGATGAACCCATAAACAAGGGAGAATGGATCTAGGTCTCTGCCAGAAGGAGCAAGGGAAAACCCTTCCAGCCATCCTCACCTCCTCAGTTGCCCTTGCACAACAGATATAGGGCACTAGAGGCTGAAGGTGAGGTGGTCTTGGAGGAGGCAGAAGCATCACTGTCTAGGGCGGTGACTGAAGTAAGTCAGTTGTCCCCTCGCATCAGAACGAGTACCCAAAAGAAAAAGAGGAGGGTAATTGTTATTAGTGATTCCCTTCTGAAGGGAACAGAGGCCCCATATGCCAGCCAGACCCCTCCCACAGGGAAGTCTGCTGCCTCCCTGGGACTCGTGTCAGGGATGTTACCAGGCGGCTGCCTACTGTAGTGAAGCCCTCTGATTACTGTCCCTTGTTAGTTATACAGGCATATGATAACAGAGGGCTAAAAGCTATCAAAAGGGACTTTGAGACACTGGGAAAAGCAGCTGAGGGAGCAGGGGCACAGGTAGTCTTTTCATCTATACCCTTAGTCACAGATTGGCATGCAGAGAGGAATAAGAAATCTACTTGATTAACAAGTGGCTCAGGGGCTGGTGCCACCAACATAACTTTGGGGAACTTTATATGGCCACAGGTCTGCAAGCAACAGATGGAGTACAACTGACTCAGAGGGGGAGAAGGACCTTGGCACATGAGCTGGCTGGGCTTGTTGAGAGGGCTTTAAACTAGAGTGCAAGGGAGTGGGTTAAACACAACCGCACTAGAGACAAACTGAAGGAGGCTGAGGGTGGTAGGCCAGAGATAGAGCTAAAACCAGCAGCCCAGCTGAAGTATATGTATACTAATGTACCACAGCATGGGTAACAAACAAGAGAAGCTGGAAGCCTTGATGCAGGAGGAAAACTACAATGTTGTTGCCATCACAGAAACATGGTGAGATGACTCACACTATTGGAGTGCTGTAATCAATGGCTACAAACTCTTCAGGAGACAGACAAGGGAGAAGGGGTGGAGGAATGGCTCTGTATATTAGGGATGCTCTGGATGCCATGGAAGTAGAGATTAAGGATGATCAAGTTGAGTCCCTATGGGTGAGAATTAAGGCCAAAAGGGCTGACATCCTGACAAGGAGCTTCTGAAGGAATTAAAGATAAAAAAGAGGGTGCATCACCTTTGGAAAAAAGGGGAGGTATCCCAGGAAGAGTTCAAGGATGCTGCTAGGTCTCGTAGGAAAAAAAATAGAGAGGCAAAAGCCCATTTAGAACTTAAGCTGGCCACTGCTGTTAAGGAGAATAAAAACTGTTTCTATAAATATGTGAATGGCAAGAGAAGGGCCAAGGACAAGCTCCAGTCCTTACTAGATAGAGGGGGGAATATAGTGACAAAGGATGAGGAAAAGGCAGAGGTGCTTAACACCTTCTTTGCCTCAATCTTCAATAGTGGGACAGGTTGTCTCCAGGACAGCTGGACTCCTGAAGTGGCAGATGGAGTCAGGGACCAGTATAGTCCCCCTCTAACCCACGAGGTAGAAGTAGGGGACCTGCTGAATCACTTGGATCCTCACAAGTCCATGGGACTGGATGAGATCAATCCAGGCTGCTGAGAGAGCTGGCAGATGAGCTGGCCAAGCCACTCTTCATCATTTATCAACAGTCCTGGCTCACTGGAGAGGTCCCCAAAGACTGGAAGCTGGCCAATGTGATGCCCATCCACAAGAAGGGCTGAAAGGAGGAACCAGGAAATTACAGACCTGTGAGCCTGACCTCAGTGCCAGGCAAGGTGATGGAACAGGTCATCTTGGGTGCCATTACAAAGCACCTACAGGATAGCCAAGGGATCAGGCCCAGCCAGTATGGGTTTAGGAAGGGCAGGTCCTGCCTGACCAACCTGATCTCCTTTTATGATCAGGTGACCTGCCTGGTGAATGTGGGGCAGGCTGTGGATGTAGTCTACCTGGACCCATGACACCATCTGCCACTACAAGCTCCCATAAAAACTCATGGCTTGGACAGATTCACTCTGTGCTGGGTCAAGAACTGGCTGGAAGGCTGGGCCCAGAGAGTGGTGGTGAATGGTGCCACATGCAGTTGGCAGCTGTCACTAGTGGTGTTCCCCAGGGATCAGTGCTGGGCCCAGTCCTGTTCAATATCTTTATTGATGACCTGGATGAGGGGATTGAGTCCAGCATCAGTAAGTTTGCAGATGACACCAAGCTAGGAGCAGGTGTTGATCTGTTGGAGGGTAGGAGAGCCCTGCAGAGGGACCTGGACAGGCTGGATGGGTGGGCAGAGGCCAATGGGATGAGATTTAACAAGGCCAAGTGCAGGGTTCTGCACTTTGGCCACAACAACCCCAAGCAGCTCTATAGGCTGGGGACTGAGCGGCTGGAGATCAACCAGGAGGAAAGGGACCTGGGGGTGCTGATAGATAGTAAGCTGAAGATGAGCCAGCAGTGTGCCCAGGTGGCCAAGAGAGCCAATGGCATCCTGGCCTGCATCAGGAACAGTGTGGCCAGTAGGACAAGGGAGGTTCTTCTTCCCCTGTACTCAGCACTGGTCAGGCCACACCTTGAGTACTGTGTCCAGTTCTGGGCCCCTCAATTCAAGAGAGATGTTGAGGTACTGGAACATGTCCAGAGAAGGTCGACAAAGCTGGTGAGGGGCCTGGAACACAAACCCTATGAGGAGAGGCTGAGGGAGCTGGGGTTGTTTAGCCTGGAGAAGAGGAGGCTCAGGGGTGAGATCTCATTGCTGTCTACAACTACCTGAAGAGAGGTTGTAGCCAGGTGGGGGGGGTTGGTCTCTTCTGCCTGGCAACCAATAATAGAACAGTCTCAAGTTGTGCTGGGGGAAGTATAGGCTGGATGTTAGGAAGTTCTTCACAGAGAGAGTGATTGGCATTGGAATGGGCTGCCCAGGGAGGTGGTGGAGGCACCGTCCCTGGAGGTGTTCAAGAAAAGCCTGGATGAGGCACTTAGTGCCATGGTCTAGTTGACTGGATAGGGCTGAGGGATAGGTTGGATTGGATGATCTTGGAGGTCTCTTCCAATCTGCTTGATTCTATGATTCTGTGATCTGCTCTAACATCCTCTCTGTGATAGTGGAAAGTGCCAGGTCCTCCAGTGAAAGGTCTGGGAAATGTTGGAACAAGACTGTTTAAAAGAATCTCCTTTGAGGGGAAGAAGTTTGCCCTTGCCCACCTTAAAAAACTGCTTTGTGTTCTGCAGCTTATAGTGAGGGATAAGCTCCATTAAGATCAAATCACAACTTTACTTTTAGCATCTAGCATATTCTATTTTTTCTATGCATATTTCCTTTCCCTTTTAATTAATGAAAATACTGGCCTCTATTGCCTCTGGTGGGAAGGAATTGCATGAAACAGTTGTATGCTGCAGGAAGGAATTGCCTTTCAACCTTTGCTTTTTATTTTCAGCAGATTCCCCCCTGCTTGTATGTGATGGGAAATGAAGAGGACCTGCTTTCTTTGGTGCCAGTCATGATTTTTGAACACCTTTATTTTTCCCCTTTCCTAAGGTGAACAGCTTTGATCTTGCTGTTCATCTAGAAGATTTTTATGCCTCTAATTATTTCCATTGTCATTCCTGAAATAGTTTCATTTCTGCTTTGTCTTTCTCAAGGTGTCCACAGCTGATCACATCTGCTAACCTGGGGTGACAAAAAGTATATTCAGTGTTGCTCTCTGTTTCTCTATTCCATTCTTTTTCCTCACAAACTATTCCTTTTTTTAGCATTGCAAGATATCTCTGAGAAAATGCCTGTAGTGACACCTGAGTGTTTTTCTGATTCCTGACAGTTGAATTTAGAAGCCAGGAGATATGTTTCATATTCTTCCTCTCAGAAGGCACCATTTTCTGTTTGAAAAGGCTACATTCATCTGTGATGACATCTTGCTTTGCTGGTATGTCATCCAATCTCCTCACTTGGTTTACTTTGCTTTTCTCCATTTTCACTCTTCCGTTTCCTTATTAATTTTCAAACTTTCTCAGAAAATAGAAGTATTTTGTCACTTAACTGCCCAAACCTGTTTTGTACCTGCATTTATTTCCTCTCCAAATCTCGAGTTTATCTGCACTTGTTGCGAGGTAACTTCAGTTATACTGTACCCTGTAGCATTGCTCATTTTTTAAAACATTTTAAATCCAGGCCTGATGAAAGCATTATCATGATTTATTAGTAAGTCTGAAAATCTTTGGCTTGACTGGTCTGTACTTGTGGTGAAACCACTTCATCAAGTAGGAAAAATCACTAAGGTTCACTCAGAAGCAGAGGCGTTGATCAGTTCATCAGTCATACAAGATGCAGAAGGCCACAATGCAGCAAATAATTGGTTGTGAGCCTTTATTTTTCATTAGACATACTGACCTACAAACAGGGGGAACAGTGTGGCTATTTATTTTGTGATTATATCACCCACCACAGGGGCAATCTGCCTCATCACTTGCAAGATTGCAAGATGATTGAGAACTAGTTTAAAAAATGAAAATGCTTATGCAGGAATTGCTTAAGCAATTCTCATGACTTAAAAATAGCAACAGATCAAAAACTGTAATTATGAATTTTAAAAACATTTGGGAAAAAATAAAACACCACCACCACCAAAAAAACACCAGCAAAACAAAACACAAACCCCAGTTTCTTCTCTCTGAATTGCTGGATTCTGGCTTTGGGACTCTGTTTCCAGGGCAACAGTTGATAACATAACAAACACTGAAGGAGTACACAAGAGAATTCGCTCTTCTATTTTAAGTGGGAGCTATGTCCCTCTGTTATTGCTAAGGAAATGAGGAGTAGTTTGCACTGAAAATTTTTTATTACTCATCACTGCACAAAGTACAAAGAGCCTGTGTAATTTGTTACCTAATATTTGCCAAGAGATGGAGCTGCAGAGTCAGACACCTTCCAAATCTGAACGTCGTTAAATCAGGAGTGATACTATAAAACCCTTGGCAGCAGCAGCAGCCTGTAACCTCTCATATTAAGGCATGCTTACTCTTCCCCCAGTGATGATGGGCTTAAGTTGGGCACTTAGCCAAGTCTGTCCAGTTTATTGCAATTTATTTCATTAAGCCATGGTTCAGAAAAGCCAAGAAACAAGTTATATCAGTCTTGGTGGATCCTGGCCTCTGCTCAGATAATGTTACAGAAATGTTCAACAGTCCTGTAGTTGAGCAGTAACAGGATGAAAACAGCTGCCCTCTTGAACTTACCTTAAAATGTCCCTTCTCTACATTTACCCCTGTCAAATGCCAGCTGGGTGGTGTGGCTTATACTCAGCAGGTAATTTTCTGGGGCTACTTTCACCAATTTAGGTATTGTTCAAAACCTCCTCTCAGTTTATAAGCACCTACAGTGTGAGACAGAAGATAGTAAAGAGATTCTGAAGCTGATGGAGGTGTGAGCTTTTCAATCTGCTAAGTATCCTGTCCCGTGTGGATTTACCAGCTTAGCTCTGGAAGACATAAACCTGTGTTAGTACAGAGCAAAGCCAAGTATTTTCGGAGCAGACCTTGAGTTCAACCCCAGGTTAATGCAGTGATCTGGCATCTCCAAGCCAACTCCCATCCACATCATGCTTCTGTCTTTCCCATCCCAGCAGCCCAATCAGTGGAACAGGTCTATAATTGACTGTACTTGCCTAAAACAAGATGGGATTGCCTGGAGCTGCTTTGGGACTAGGTCCAAGCACGGGGAGCCCACTGAGCTAACAGGGCTCCCATTCTTGTAAAAGCCCTGAAGGTTTATCAGAACAGACCGTAGTTCCTTCAAAACAAGTCACTCCAGTCTCTGGGTAATCCCACAACACATTTGCCACATCAGTTTTCATGCAAAAGAAGAGCCTGGAAAGCATAAGAATGAAATTACCCAATTAACCTCTTCATCAGTCAACATATTTCTCTGTTTTAAAATCTGTGTTCTGCTTCTTTTGCTTCATTCAGATGCCTCATGCTTACTGATTCTTTCAGTGGGAAGCAGTAGGTTATCATGGCATAAATTCTCTCTCACTTGCATTCCTGGATGAGGAAGGAAGGGAGAGAGGGAGGTAAGTGAAGGGAGGTTAGTCTGTATACAAACTTTAGGTCTGCGCAAAGCAGTTTTGAATCTTTCTTATGATAAAGGTTTGATTCTTTGTGAAAAGAATCTAAGTGGTGCATCAGTAAAAGAGACTCAAAATGACATAGGCTAGAAGAAAAGCCACTTGCCTATTGTCTAAACTGAACTGAGGAAAAGTCCTTTTTCCTCCCTGTTTTTTCATGGGAAAAGGTTGACCTGGGTTATATGTGCAGAACTCCAGCAAAACATCTTCTCTGAGAATACTGGCCAGAGGGAAGGGTTCAAATACTTTTGGGGATAAGAATCAGGCAGCATGTGCCTAGTTGGTATTTCCTTTTGGGTATAGGAGGCAACTGCTGGTTGATTTCTGAAATCGCTGTGTGTGCTGGTTTGAAGCAAGCTGGAATGTTTTGGTAAAAGAACTAGATGACAGGCAGTGAAATGAAAACAATTGTGTCTCCTTCGCTCACAGTCTCGCTGAGAGCTCTGGGAAGAAGAAAGACTTTTTCTCCATTTTGTTTTTCTTCTTCTGCCTTTGCCTTCAGACCTAGTCACATCTCATTAACCTTGCTCCCACTAACCTTGCTCCCTAACCTCTTGGCTGCACCTCTCTTCTTCCTGAGAACTGGGGTAAGGTTGAGAGGGCCGGGGGAAGGTGTTGGGGTGGTTTGAAAGCCTCTCCTGGGGACTCAGGTTTCTGGGAGGGGAGTTGTGCTTTTGTATTGTTTATCCTTTGTATATTTCTGTATATAATTGTATATAACTGTATATATTGTAAATAGCTGCTTGTAAATTCTGCTAGCTGTAAATAAATTGCTTCATCTATATTCCCAGGGGCCGTCTGAGTGAGCTGGGGCAAATACAAAGTGTGGGGGGGTGGGTAAGAGCCCAAACCATCACACTGTTCTTCTCCTGAATTTTATTCTGTGATTGACCCCAGATGGCAGATAGCCTCAGAATCAGCATGGCAACCTCAAGCTCTCTTTGGAGTTTTAGACTACATAGACTGTGGTGAAATATTTTTTAATATGACTTCCCAGTGCAAAGCCTATCAGTCAATCTTGTTTGGTGACTGAATAGAGTAGGAAATGTTAAAAATAGTACAGGAGGGAAATTGACTATTATCCGTGCTTGTAGGTGGCAAGTGTGTTGGGGAGGGGAAATTAATTGCTGTGAGATTATATTCTCCAAAATTAATATTGTTTATCAATTTTACTATTCAGAACTCTGCCACCCATGACCACTCATTTTAATAATATTTCAGTTCTTACATGGTTATGGAAACATTCTATGGATAATATCTACATCTAATATAACCACCAAAACATATAAACATTAATTGAACTGGAAGAGAAGATTCCCACGGTCAATATGCCGCTTGCCCGGTAGATGGGCCCAAGCTCTTTCTGCTCTATGGCAGAAGGCAGCAGAGCATTACAAAGAGGTGTTTAAGCATTCACTCACAAATTATTGCTATTACCCTCGTGGGGGCTAGCCACAGTCCAGAAAGAGCGCAAAAGCTTTCAGGGGACTCTGTCCTGTTGGACATTAAGGCTTGAATCTTCCTGGCTTCTGGGGAAAGGATGCAGACAGTCTCTGACCTTCTTCTCCTGGCTTCTTCTGGATGATCTGGGTATATGTCCAGGAATTCTAAGCAGGACCTTCAGGTGCAGAGGCAGATGTGGTGCAGCCTCAGCACAATGTCACACTGGCCACACAGGTCGATGGCATGCAGGCATCCAGGGTCTGCTCCTGGTAACTCACGGCAGTGGAGTTTAGCAGGCAAGCAATAAGGCAGTGTGCAATGGCAGCAGGGCTGGGCACAGCAGAGACAGCAGGCAAAGAGCAGGGATCCAAAGCAGGGAAGCAAAGGCAGGTTGTTCACCTGTGTATCTCCTTTTATCAATTAATTGCCATTTGGACACAAGAATAGCCAATCAGGATGGCAGTTAGCCAAACCACACCATATCAGGCAAAGCCACAGGCTCACTTTTCCCTAATGTGGGAAAAGCACAGGCCTTGCACTAGGCAGGCACAAGCCAAGTGTGTGTACCTTACACCACAGGACCCTGGGCAGGCCAGACTCTATGGCTACAGGTTCTTTTGTGTCCCATTTCCCGCACTTGCCTCTCTGGTGGAGCAGAAAAGCATGCCTAGGCAAGGCAGGACATGTATAAGCCTATTTTGGGCCTATCAGGCCTACCACAACAAGGTGGCTGGTCAAAATACATGTGACTTTTGGCCATATGTAGATCCAAACCAGCATAACACACATTGGCTCTTGCTGTGATATCAAAGGAAAGAAGAGCATAATTTAAGAGACAAAAAAAACCTATTTGCTGAAAAATTGACTTTTGATAATGATTTATTGAAATACCTGTGGGTTTTATTTTCAGTAAGATAAATAAACTATGATTTTTTTTAACCCACTTGAGACGTGTGTGACCTATAGGTCCATATGCTCCACTGGAGCAGTGACTCCCAGTTTTCCTAGCCATGTCTCTGAGCTGAACAAATCACCCTGGATCCTGCACTGGGATGGTGGGTCTACTAGCTTGGGCAGTGGGCTATGGTTCAGGTGTAATATGCTTCTTGTCACTTCTGAAGCCCACATCCCTGGACAGAAACTCTAGCTCTAGGTAAGCCCTGGTGTGATGGTTTGGGCTCTTACCCACCCCCCCCCACTTTTGGAATTGCCCCAGCTAACTCAGACTGGCTCCAGGAATATAAATGAAGCTATTTATTTACAAGCAGCAAATATACAAGCAGCTATTTACAATATATACAGTTAGATACAGAAATATACAAAGGATAAACAATACAGAAGCACAACTCCCCTCCCAGAAACCTGAGTCCCCAGGAGGGGCTCTCAAACCACCCCAACACCTCCCCTTGCCCTCTCAACCTTACCCCAGTTCCCAGGAAGAATAGAGGTGCAGCCAAGAGGTTAAGAAGGAAGGTTAGTGGCAGTGGGGTTAAGGAGATGTGACTAGGTCTGAAGGCAAAGGCAGAATGAAAGACAAAATGGAGAATATTATCAAATGTTTTCCTTCTTCTTCCCAGAACTCTCAGCGGGACTGTGAGCGAAGAGACACAACCATGTTTACTTTTTCACTGCCCATTATCTAGTTCTTTTACCAAAACATTCCAGCTTGCTTCAAACTAGCACACCTGGTAACTCACTGAATCTCTATGTCTCCTTGTGTTGGTAGGTGTACATAGCAATAATGAATAAACATAATTATATGTTTTGCCTTAGCTTAGAGATGTTCTGCTTTATACAGGTAAGCAACAACTTCTTACTATTCCTGGTTTAGAGATGTGGTTACTGACAGAGTTGATAAGTGACTCAACATAGAGCTCACTAAATTTGTCAGAAAGCCCTTAGAGACTTCATGTAGCATTGCAGAGAGATGCCAATATATATATCTGTGCATGTATGAGATGGTAAAAATACAGCTTATTTAGCATTTTGCTCTGTGAAAGACTTGGGAAATTTGGTCCTATCACCTGTGCATACTTCTCTGAGTTTCCATGCACTGAAGGGCAGACAAACTACATGTATGTAAGCTGAGCTTGATTTTAATTAAACAATTGAAAGCAATATTTTTGCACTGCACAGGTAGTTGTTATCCCAAGTGGTGTAACTACATGCATATACTTTGTTTATTAAAGTGAGTCTTTTAAAATGCTGTAGCTAACTAAACACCTTTCATTGGAGCAACTCTGCTCTCTATGTTGTAAAACTGCTTTCTCCCAGTGCAAAACTTGTCCCAACACTCACTTGCCACCTGAGGCCACTCTAGAACTTGTAAATGATCTTCTCTGCCTTAACCAGGAGCTAAATGGGTCTGACAGTTAAAACACACCAACTTTCAACAGAAGAAATAGGGCTCAATGGTTACTTCTGCAGTTAATTCTCAAGACTAGACAAAACCTTTAATCCCTATTTAAACAACAGCTTTGCTCTCTGTCTACTTGTAGGCATTAAGCTGATGTTTATGCTTAATGTGTATCAGGTCAAGCAAACATCTCATGGACTTGCCAGTTTTGCTTCTCTGGTAAGCCATAAAGTAATGTGATTCAGACCTTAGGAGTTTAAAAAGGCATCAGATACTGGGACTGTTTGAGCTCCTGATACAATGATTCAATGTCAGTTACTGTGGCTTGAGTATGCACCACATTATTTGACAAACAATTTCTCTGTCTATGGTTGACTGCTATCAAACACAGGAGTGGAAAGTGGGAATCGAAAAACATCGCATTTTGACTTTTAAGGTAGAAGTACTAAAGGAGTAATTTAGGGTGACTGGGCAATAGATGGCAGTGGTAACGTGCTTCTCTTCAGCTGGCCAGGCATCTTCCAGCGAGGCACGCTTCTGATAAAACACCATTATTTGAATCCAGGTTATTTCATGTACACATTTCAGAGTTTGTATAATTCAGTATGTACAGGGGTGGTCTTTCAGACATAGCAAGGCTTAGAAGCAGCCCCCCTGCAAGGCTCTCCAGCTGTGCCTAAAAGGGAAGAAAAACCTTCAGTACTAGCTGGTTTGATGGCTACATAGCACTTCCTAGTAGAGATTAAATGACTGACAGTAGTTTTTACAGTACACAATAGCCTCTGATGTCCTGTTTATGATGGCTTTGACATGAAGGAGAGATATGGGCAATAATGTGGAGACCTGTAGCTGATACTAGTAGAGAGAGATGGACTCAGATCCTTCCTACCTCATGACTGTCAGGTTATTGAGATTCAGAATTTAATGTTTGCCTTTAAAAACACTTATTTACTTCCTCTTCATCCCAAGTATATGATTACAGTGGTGACTGTAGTCTGCATTGCAAAAAGTCAGTTATCATTGGCTCATATCTAAGACATCAGAAAATCTTGCTGGCCAAATATAAAGATGACTAACACCTCTATAGGTATGGAAATCTAATTTCTGCCTTGGCATTTTGGGCATTCCTTCAGGATAATATGATTCCTTCAGGATTTTCTAGGGTAATTGTGTAAGCAGTTTTTCCTTTGAGAGGCTTGGGATAAACATAACAGCTCTTGGGAGATTTGGAGTTGGCTCTATTATTGACATTTGTTGGGGTGAGCAGTTTGAAAGACCCACAGGGATTGCCTTTCCTTTCAGATATTTTCTCAGACATTAGCCTCATTGCTGTTAGGTATAAGATTTATCATAGTATATGGGCACTAGTTCAGGGGTCTCTTCATTCACCAGTGTGAAGTGAGTTGGGTGACTGCTGTCCTCCTGTTGGTAATGCCAAGTCCTGGAAAACAAACATAAAGCCCTTCAGCTCCTGGAGCTGTCATTTAGTGATAGTTTCACAAGCAGCACATTCAGCCTTCCTTCTGAGCTCATGGCTCAAGCTGTTCATCTGAGCCTCCTGAACTGTGTTGATATGGCAACAGGCTGCCAGATTTTACATCGAGAACAGTGCCGCAGCTCTTTGTTCTAACAATTTATTGTTGTTGATTCAAGGTATCTGGAGAACTTTCTTCACTGCTTCCCTTACGTCTCTGGACCTTCAAATTGAATCGACTTCTTTGGACAAAACCATCAGCCTATTTCCTTTCCTGTTGTATGCCTCTCTGAAACACTCCCTCCTGTGCAAAGTACTATGGAGATGTTTTGTTACTATATTCCTTCTCCATCTAATGAGGAGTGGAGGTTGTCCTTGCCTCTTCTTTTGCCATTAATATATTTGTAGAAACATTTTTGATTCTCCTTAACAGCAGTGGCCAGCCTAAGTTCTAAATGGGCTTTTGCCTCTCTGTTTTTTTCCCTACAAGACCTAGCAACATCCCTGAACCCTTCCTGGGATACCTTCCCATTTTTTCCCAAAGGTGATACACCTTCTATTTTATCTTTAATTCCTTCAGATTTCCTAGCCCAGTCTGGTTGCCTCACTTGTCGCCTCATCTTCCAGCACAATGGGACAACACTTGGGTACTCTGTATGTATATTTTAGCAATGCAAAGTGTTGCAATTGATGGACAATTAAGCTAACTCCAGAGGAAATCTGCCTAGTTCCTTATGAGCTCACAAGGTCAGGCTTCTGGTCAGTTTTCCTAAGGCAGCCCTGCTTTTCTGATAGCTTTTGAGTTTTATATTCTTAAAAAAAAAATTAAGTGAGATAACAGATCTGAGGCTCTTTGGCACAGATCGGACAGGGGGGCACTAGAAGAGGTGCCTGTTAGCTGGGCATCTGAGATACATCTGTGCTTGTAGGGGTTGGGGCATGTGTCTGAGCACTCTCTACAGCGTTTGGCTGGGTTAGTCCAGATGCTGGCATGCTTTTTGGCCAGTACTAAGTACCAACTGCAGACTCTGGGTTCTGAGGAGGGTGGTGTATACCAATGACCATTCCTGCCAGGCAGTCTGGGTATTACCGCGCTGTTTTTGAGTGGAAGAAATTGCCGCACAGGGGACAGCTGGATTCTCTGATTTGTCCTCAGTGTCAGCCCCTGGCCTGTTGTGGTGGTCTGGCCCTGGCTGGAAGCCAAATGCCCACTGAAGCTGCTCTAGATGGACAGAGGAGAGGGGAATATATAACAAAATCCAGTTATAAGATAGAAGCAATTTAATAATAATATTAATAAACACAAGGTATAGACTGTGTGGAAGCAAAACCAGAGAGAGATGTTAATCCCTACTTCCCATCAGCATGGTCAGCCTCAGGAAGCAGGGCTCTCTATGTGTAATGGTTCCTCTGGAAGACAGACACTGTGGATGAATATCCCCAGACTTCCTTCTTTCACTTCATTCTTAGATCTGAGCTGATGTCATATGGCATGGAATATCCCTTTGGCCAGACTGGGTCAGCTGGCTTGGCTGTATTCCCTCAGACTCTTGGGGCTGGGAGATGTTGGAAAAGCACAGCCTGTGTGCTTGGCTTAGCAGTAGCCAAAACACTGCTGTGTATTGAGCTCTCAGCTACAGCACTGCAAACCACAGCACTGGAAAGATGCTTTGAGGAGAATTACCTCCAGCTCAGCCCAAACCCAGTACACCTGTTCTATTTCACTAGCACAAACAAACTGGTAGGTGACTGCTAAGTCATTAAATGTGCTCTGGTTGCTCCAGGGCAGGACGTTCCCGTAACAGGTCAGGCTATGCAAAGTAGTCTTGCTCAGGTGGCTGGAGGCTGGCTGCCTTCAGGGCAGTCTGGAGGCAGCCCCATGGCATAGCTGGGGATCATGTGATGTCCTCTGTCTCAGTGACTGTTATTTGTGCTGCTATAACAATTATTGCTCTTGTGATGATGATGTGTGACTTTTTGAACTTCTGATCTCCACATCAAATTGAAAGCTTTGCTGTAACATACCTCAGCGATGCTTTAATGGCAGGAAAGTGAGAATGCAAGCTTTGTGCTCAGGGATGTGGTATCAAATCCTGTGGGAGTGCATGAGGGTCAAGAGTAGGCTGTGGAGCAACTGCTTTCAAACTGCCTAGTGGGAGCTGCCATTGGACTCTGTTGTCACCCAAAGCTGGGAGCAAACTAACATATATCCACTGTGGAAGATTATAAGAATCCAGGGATGAACTGGAGAACTGTTACTTGAGAGCAGAGGTACCCTCAGGGTTTAAACTACTGGTCGAGAGGCTCCAGCTCTGCAACTTATGTCCTCAGAGACTTCAGGACTGACACACAGAGGTGCAACACTGTTTCTCCTGTCCCCAGGATTTACTTAAGTGTGCTGGAGTCTTCTCTGAAGAGTGACAACTGTCCTAACTTGCTCATTGGGAGCCACGGGACCATAAAGACCAGTATAATGGAAGAGCAGCAAGCAGGTATTTCTCAGTTTCCTGACTGAAGAGCATTGCATACCTTAGTACAGTCTCTTCTTATGGGATGTCTGAAATGGCATGGCTGCACCCTAAAAGCATTTGCGAGGGCTCATCATGGATCTTTCCTGCTTGGATACCATCTTGACATTCTAGTTAGCTCAATTCAGTGTGCAAGAAATGCATGAAAACCTTTTTCCTAAAAGAACATAAATGCTTTCAAATCATTTGACCATTTACATAAGTTATTTCTTTTACTTTAAGAGGTTTGGAAAGTTTGGGAGTATAAAATGGTTCAGTGAAACAAAACTCAGGGATATGTTTTTTTCAGAATGAGCAGTTGTACAGTTTTAGTGGATTTTTTCCTTTTAGTTAAAACCAAGCCATTTTCAGGACAAGTTACATGCTAAATCTGAAACAATTAACCTTAGATGAGACTGCTACAGGAAGTCAAAAGAGGGAGTAAACCTTGCTGCTGTAGTTCTTAAGTGCAATATCCTTGTTCATCTTTTAATTGATGGCAAAGCCAATACTTGTATATTCAGAACGTTTCAGTTGGTGCTATGCTTAAGTCATTACTGGATCTTAAAGTGGAAAAATAAATTTGGCCTTGAAGAAGCTGCCCTGCTTCCTGAGATTTTGTTGTCACTCTGATATTATTTTCACTTAGAAAAATAAAGCACAAGTAGAACAGTTGCTGTTTGCTTGCTGTTGTGATCCCATATATATTCTCTGGTTTATATGTGTGATAGTGTGCCATCTTAGCATGGAAGGAGCTAGCAATCTGTATGTTTATTAGTCAGGGGCCTCAGCCTTATGTTTTTGCTGGAGCTGTTACATGCCATGAGGTGTTTCATGCCATGAGCTGTTTCATGGTTAGCTTCATTCCCATATCTGAGGAGCCGTCGCTCATGGGAGTGCGACTCCAGAACCAAACATGAGTGATAACACTGCTGAATTTCCCAGTAAGATTTGTTACTTTCGGGGTTTTTTTTTCCCCTTAAGGATTATCTAAAGACAATATAATTTTGAAAAACATGTTTAATATGTTAACTAAGAAGTTTTAGTATTTTAGACCAGGTGAAACTTGTGCCATTAACTGGTTGACATCAAGTTTGGTGTTAAAAAATAAAGAGCAGGCTCTAAGTATTGCAATGCCAATATACTTTTAAAAGACCTTAAAATAAATAAACAAATAAATAAATAAATACACACACAATAATAATGAGACAATAAATACACACACAATAATAATGAGACAATATCTTCTTTTATGATTCATAAAATAAATATTCCTTGAAATACACAGCAAAACCATCCACCCAGTCATTAGAAGAAGTGTACTAGGTGCACTAGTTGCAAAACTGTAAGCAGTCACAGAACTTACAATATGAGAAATAAACCTATCAACCTAAGTCCTGTTACTGGACTCCACTGTGAAAAAGGGAAAGGGAAGTGACATAGTTTGGTTTATGCTACTCAAAATTTATCTTGATTCCCATCACTGAAGGCAAGATCTATAGGAATTTTTTTTACAGCCTTGGATTGATAGATGATGTTACACAAGAGTGCCATCTGACATTCACTTTTTAATGATGGGATTTCCTGAAAGAAAATGGAATTGTTTCAAGTTTTATTCTACATTTATTTTATGGCACTGCATTGGACAAATACAGTGCAATTGCTTCTTATTGTTTTACTGATGAGAGGTTATTATTGAAATGAAACTCATTTTTTTTTTTACTGTCAGTGAATAGTTAACAGTTCTAAAAAGGACTTATCTTGGGAATAGCTATTGTCATAGACATAGAAATTGCATTAAGATGAAGTAGTTGCCTCATCCACCAGAAACATGATACAATTAATAGGCTGATTTTTAAAATCTCTTTCACATAGATAATAAACTAAAAAATGTAATCTTCCTGCATTTTCACTTTTTTTCTATTTTGTTGTAGAAGTGATCACTCACTACTAGGAAGAAGAAATTCTTAGCATATACATTTCTAGTTATTACGAATTTGTATTTCATTACTTAAGTGTGAAAGCACTTCTAAAAGAGAATTATTTTTTAAGAATATCTGGCAGGTGTTTCTGACTTCTGCCCCAGCTGTGGTAAGGATATGTATTAATCATGTTTAGTTATGATTCTGGAGATCTCAGAGTTGGAAAGCCACGAGAACATCCAGACACTTGGACACCTGAGTGGGAGTGGAGGATAATAGTCCCTTGTTTCATTATGTACAGATAGCCACAACTCACACTTATGTGTATACTTTTGCCTTTAGCTTAGTAGTCTTTTTCACCATGCAGCTCAAGGTCACTCTGAATCACATACTATGAAAACTGTTGAAAAGTATATAGGCTGTTGCAACAGGAACATTTCCCCAGCTAAGTACCATCTGCTTCTGAACACTGGAAGTCAAATCCACCAGTTGAACTGCTTGCAGACAGCAGAAACAAGATACCGACCTGTGACTGGAGGGGACTGCTTGATGCTTCTGCTTCTTTCTGGTCCTTTGGTGAAACCATACAATCTTCCAGTCCTAAGGAAAATAGGAGCTTACCTAATCTTGATTGTGGTTTTTGTTTTGTTTTGTTTTTTACTGTTTGATCTGCTTAGAAGTAGCTAGAATTAAAGCAAATGCTTGAGTACCTGTTATTTCATTTTAAGAGAGAATCTAACTGGCTTTTTACTGGATGGAGTTTGAACACATAAAGTGAGTGATAGTGGCAAAGAGATCGGTCAGATTTCCCTGTACTTGGTGAATTCAAACAATCATCTTTAATGAGGCCCTTCCCTTTCCCATTACCAGGTCTTAGGTGCTCATACCAATGCAGTTCCTTGTGCCTGCTGTTTCTTCTGAACAACATGGAGAGTGTTTGCCATTTCTTTAGTACATCCTGTGTACTTTGTCCTCTTAGTTTAAGTGGGAAAAAATATTTTGATGTCAACAACAGAAGAACTTCACACTGACGGAGGCTGCAGAAGAGAGAAGGAAAACAATAACTTGTTAGTGGAAAAGCCAAGATTAACTTACCTAATTTCCCTTTATTCAGTGTGCTCAGAAAGGGTTAATATTTCTAATAGGAGTTGTACAGAGGGAGTAAGCCACTGTAAGACTGCAGCTCATTATCTAACTTCTCCTTCTGGGAAGGATAAAATCCTTGTGTTTCAGAAGGCCATAATGCTGAGTATAATACACAAAGAGGCAATGCTGAGGTGCTTGTAGCTGTGAAGACTGTGGCATCACCACGACTGTGCTGCAACTATACTAGCTGGATCTGGTGGGAAGCTTTCTTTCAGTACTTTAAAGGCTTAGTCTGCATTACTTATGACCATCTGGGAGAGTGCAACTCCTTGGGAGCAACGAAGGTGTCCATAGGCAGGATTCACATCAAGCTACTATTAGGGATAATACTCAAGAGACAAGGTATTCTTAGTACAGTGAACTGTGCATATGGAGACTTGGTGAGTACACACAGACCTTACATATTTTAAAAAAGCTTTGAGCTTTCACTTCAAGCAGGAAGCCTCTTGAGTGCTTATCAGTAGTAGAGTAACTGAGATTTAGAGCAGAGAGGCGAGCCTGTTACAATCCCAGCACATGTATTTCTATTCCTAGTTTCTGGACATCAAACATGCTGAAGCAGGACATAAAATAGAACATGACCAAGCTGTATTAAAAGTTAGACGTAATTAGAATTCCGCAAATAGCACAGCTGCCTCACATAAATCCTTAGAGGTCACTCCTTTCACAACACAGCCTGGAGAGGCTGGCTAGGGGGTTCTATTTAGGAGCTGCTAATTATGACAGAGGTAGATAAACATTTAGTCTTTGTATCACACCGTGTTTCAGAAGTGCAGCATTTTAACCTTTCACTTCACTTTCCTGATGGTGTTGTTTTGGGTTTTCTTCTTGTGCATGGTCATGTTTATTGCTTCCTTTTCTCTCTGGTCCTTTGGTGAAGTTAATCCTGCTCTACGAAGGAGTAAAACTTGACACTTTTACTCTCTGCTCACCAGTTTATGGTGCTCAATCTTCATAAAGTTGCTAGAATGAAAGGAAATACCAGAATATCTCTTGTTTCAGTATAAGAAAGAGTTGACCCTGTCTAGCTTGAAAATGTGAAGAAGGTATGTATGTATATGCATATGCATATCTATCTATCTAGGCTGCCCGGGGAGGTGGTGGAGTCACCATCCCTGGAGGTGTTCAAGAAAAGACTGGATGAGGCACTTAGTGCCATGGCCTAGTTGATTGGCTAGGGCTGGGTGCTAGGTTGGACTGGATGATCTTGGAGGTGTCTTCCGACCTGGTTGATTCTATGATTCTATATATAATAATGTCACAAAAAGAAGAAAGACCTCCTCAGGCTATTTTTTGGACCTTCTTTTTTTGATCCTTACTTCAAGACTTTGACTGCTTGGCAGAACTGCTATTGCTAGTATGCCAGATTCAACCACACCCAAAGACATGCATACATATGCAGTTCCTTGGGGGTCAGATTCTCAGTCTTCTTGGTGCAGGGCTGTTTAGCAATCATTCTGCTTGCTTTAAACTCCAGCTTTTGCCTAGCAGATGCATGGTGATTGCTTCACAGCAAGAGAAGTTCGTCCTGCCTGTGCAAAAACAAGTATTTACTAGTACTTTCTTAACCTCTTTGTTATTTTGTCTTTTCCTTGTAAGTTCTCATCAGAATTTCCCCTCTATCAGTGCATGAGGGCACAAGAGCTATTTGACACTCCCTGCAGTATCTCCAGCTCTCTGTCCCAGCTTTCTTTCTCAGTACTGTGAGCTGGGTGTTTACTGTTCTGAGTAAACTGGTGATTCATATGTATGTGCTCAGCTATGTGGGAAGAGTCACAGAGGAGTAATATGAAAATGAAGGTTTTTTTCCAGTGAATCTTTTCCAAGGTTTTACTTCGATTGCCTTGGAAATCTTTTATTTCCATCTCTAAATTGCAAAGTCAGATGGGTTTCTTTTTATTTATTTCCCCCCCACACCTTGCTATAAATTATACTTTCATGTCTACTTTCAGGTGGAAAGTATCCTGTCAAGTTAAGAAAATAAAAATCAAGCTTTCAGACTGTCACTTCAGAGTCTTTCTCTTTCCCAGAGTCTCCAAATCTTCCTCTCCCTTCCATCTCTCTGCCTCTCCTGACGTATCTCACTTGCTTCCCATTTGCTTCTTCCCAGCTTTGAATGTTTCACCCCACCTTGTGGTGTCTGCTCTGCTGCAGATCTTTCTCAGTAGATTGAGGATGTTTCTCAGCTTTCTTGAGACAGCCCCAGGTTTTTGGAGGTTTTTTTTTTTGTTGTTGTTTTTTTTTTTCCCCTGATAAACAGAGCAAGAAAGTAGGTTGTCTTATGCAATCATGTCATCAAGTCACAAGGCCTGGGGGCCACAATGGGCAGAATCATTCAGACTTCCCCAGAAAATTCTCACTTAGAATGAAAGTTTTACCTGTATCCTCCACAAGACCTGAGCTTCATGAGCAACATGTTATGCAGGGAACCTAACAAACACGGGAAGCAGATGAACAGCATCATGGAGATAGAGCATAATTCTGGATACGTCACCTATATACCTATCTGGACAAAGTGGATGTGTGCTGGAAAAGCTTCTGTTCCTCAAAGGCTGGCAGCAGCATAATGCCCAAGTCCTCCATCAGAAAGCTTATGGGGGATTGCTTTTTTCTTCCTTCTCTGTGTTAGGGAGCATCTGCCACTTGCTTCAACCTATGGGGACCAGGGTATGCCACCCATCTTTGGCCAGGGACACAGTGAGTGAATGCTCTCAGATGTGGGAGGGATCTGCAGAGTGGCAGTCACCCATATGGCACACACACACACAATCTGCCATTGCTTTTCCTCTTTTGGCCCATGATTTATGGCCCAGCAAACAGCTCCAGCTTCACACCCTAAGGTTTGTAAGGCATTAATTGGTTTTGCATAAGGAAGTATAAATTAGTTGCTGAGTTACACACTTGGTAAAACCTTCTCCTCTCTTTGAACGGTATATTTGTTTTGGGCCATGTTTCCTTGGGCAGCAGGCACATACAAAAGAGGGAAAGAAACGTGATTCCTGAAAATATTTTAAAAGGGTGGTGTTAGCAGAGCGCGCAGGGAGGAGAGGTTGGGCCATGGGAGTACCGGATCAGAAATCTTAGCTGGGGTTGTGACGGGTGGAGCTGAACCTTGTGGTGGGAGGACAGGGAGTGCAGGGGCCTTTGGAGAGGAAAACCTAGATGATGGATGTTCTGCAGTGTGAGCAGGACAGCTTGAGCTGAGGGCAAATTTGAGCTTAGCTGTTGGTGTCATGTGTTGCGGCAGCAAAGTGAGTTCAGATGCACCATGTTTTCCTTTTCTTCTAGCTGAGGATGATTGCTTCTTCCACCACTGTATTTCAATGCCTGGAGGAGCAGTCCAGTTTGAGGAGTAGCCCAGCTCGGTCAGCTGCCCAGTTTCTGTGCGGCAGGATGTGTTTAGACTCAAGCCATAAGCGATTTTACTTTTTGGGCTTCTTAAGTTGCACAATGACCAGTATGATCTGATACGCTTATTGTGTTATAAATAACAGGAGAAATGGGATCAGAAAAATTAAATGATACATACAAGAATATTTCTGATGCCTCTTGCTGGGCTCACACCTGTACATCTCATTTCTTGAGCACTTTGGGAAAAAAAAGGGGAAATTGGGACAGAGAGTTCTTGCAAAATCACCTAATGACTTCACAGAATAAGAGGGCTGATAACCATAATGAAGATCCTATATGGTGACTGGATCTTGCTTTCACACATCTTAACTGCATAATGGTATTCTGGAAAGGTGTATTGCTGATGCCTCAAAGATGCCAGGGAACTGTATAGCTTGCCACACAGTGCTTCACTCATAATCACAGAATCACAGAATTAACCAGGTTGGAAAAGGCCTTTGTGATCATCAAGCCCAACCTAAAAATAGCTTATTGTTTTTTTCCCTAACGTAGAACTCTTTCTCTGAGGGGGAAATTTTAAGGTGTAATTTTGTGCCGTTTGTAGAGGACATTAGACATGTGCCGCACTCTGTCACCTCGGTGCCTGGAGTAACACAGCCCTCACTGCAGCTGACAGTTCTGCTGAGGTGTTTCAAATAAGCCCTATTGTCAATGTAATATAATAAAACGGGAGGCAGTGAGGAAATCAGAGGAGTGCTGAGTGGGAGAGAGATGGAGGGCTGAAATGCTCAGCAGCAAGAGATGGATAGAAGCTCCAGCTGCTTAGCTGCTGTGTGCCACCGTTCCAGGCGCCACACAGAGAGGCAACAGTTAGCACTTGAAAAAGCACTGAAGCCCAGATGCAAGCCTAGTGAGTTTCACCAATTCGTCACTGATAAGTCACACAGGTAATTACTGCATAGGCTCGGCTGTGCCTGTTTAGAATGCACAGCGTGCAGCTGATGAACCCTGAGGGTGGTAAAAGAGCCCCGTCTGCTCTGTCCTCCCCGTCAGGCAGGGGACAGGAAGGGAAGGATGAATATAGGAGTTCAGGGAGCGCAGGAGTGCTGGGCACTTTGGCAGCTCAGTCCTTCTCCCAGCAGGTGTCACTGTTCACCCATTAAATAAAGCCACTTCCAGGCAGGAAAGGGCCCTTGGAAAAAGCCGCCGCAGGCTATTACTTAAAAATGAAATACGTCACCCTAGGAGAACATTTCCACTCGGGAATAAGAACGAGAGTGGTTTCTTTTTGTAACTGTGGCAGAGGACAGAGATTTGCTGTTAACTCGGAGAGGAGTGTTACCGTGGGAGCAATGACTGCAGCAACCCCCTGGTCCCACACACCTTACCCTGTACACAGCTTTAAGGTGGGCTGCAGCAGTGAACAGGCACCTGTAAGGGTGGAGGAGGCAAGCTTTAGCTGGTCTCACTAATGTTCCTGTGCTACAGGTTTTAGTAGGAGTTAATCATGACTAAGAATTTTGTGATTTAATCATGGCAATTTTGTGGGATTAAATCACTACTAGCCCTGCTCACACTTTATTGATTCAATATATAGGTCCTTATGATAGTATATAGATACAAAATGAATGTATTCATATTAAATATCAAAGGAGTTGAACATTTTTCCCCTTAGTATGTAAATTAGCCATGAGCAGTTTGAAAGCAGGTAATTTTTACTAGAAGCAAGTTAAATCCTTATTCTCTTTAAAAGATTTTCGGGGATGTTCTTCAGTCTGGAGAAAAGCCATAGGAGGCTTTTATTTTCCATGCAGTGTGGCAGAGATGTGCCTGGCACTCAGCTGAAGTATCACTGCAGAGATATGCAGATACTACGATAAAGGAGCTCAGACACCAGATGACAGGCGAGCAGAAATGCTGCACTGCATGCAGGAGAAAATGGGTATCCAGGGCTCTTGGTGGCCTAATGACAGGGATGTAAATGAGATAATGGACATGTTCAATGTAGGACTTCAGAAATATCCACAGCTGTACAGTCACAAATTTAATTCTTAATGATTCTGCATTTTAAAACAAATGAGAAAGTGTACACGAAGACAAAAGTAATCATCTTACTGCTGGGATATCATTAACTTGTAACATGCTGACTTTGGTAGGGGCAAAGAGAACAGACAGTGAAGGGGCAAAGCTGCACACTACCCTTGCTTATCTCAGCCCCCTCAGAGTGCAGAACACTTGTGGTGTTACAAAATGCCTTAAAGATGGGCTTCTCCTTCTCTGGAGACTTTCTAGACTCATCTGAATGTGTTCTGGTGTGACCTGCACTAGATTATATGGTCCTATTCTGGCAGGGGGATTAGACTATGGAGATGATCTATGGAGGTCCCTTCCTTTCCCTAACATCCTGTGATCCTGTGATTCTTTTCCATTCAAAACTCCTGGCTTTTCCTGCCAGCCTAACCTTGCTTGTCTGCTCATACTCGGGCTTTCATAACCACCAGCAGGCTCCAGCTGAGAGGTGTAAACTGTTTCCTCTGCTGTCCTATGGGAAATCTGATGCTGAACCCCTCCCCCTGCCTCTTGATCCAATTGAGTTTTCAGACTGAATTATTCATAGACATTTAGTCTTGTGCCAGCATTGTCATCTGGGGTGAGTAGCTCCTCTGCCCTCCAGCATGTGTTTCTAGGAAAACAATTGCATTGCTCTCTTGTCACTCCTCCGTGGGATGTTGGGATAAACAGCCTGGATCTTTACTTATTAGGCTGGCTTCCCACTGCTGGCTCTCCTGGCAGTCCCGCAGGGATGAGGACGTTTTCTGCTTCTCCTTGTGAAGAGGAGTGAGCAGAACTGGGGTGCTGTGCTGGGAGAGGCTCATTGGCACCCTGTACATTACTTTTGCCAGACACTTTTCAATTCCTCCTGATTTCTGAAGGCAAGAGCCTATGTTCAGACTGAAGGGCACTGCTAAGATACTCCCAGAGATAGTCCCAAGCTTGATTCCCATGGGAACCTCACCAATGAATCCCTCTTAGCCTGAGAGCTATCTTTATGGAGCCACTTCAATCTCCCTTCCAGGTAATGTTTAATCTACTCAGCATGTCCTGCCAGTAAACTTAGTTTCCAACTTCATGGAACAGAAATGACAGTGACTCTCCGTGGAAAGTGGGATGTGCAAAACATACCTGTGGGTAGCTAGGGTCTGGCATCCGGAAGATAACGGGATGTACGGAAAGACAGGGGCCCCTCTCCTTAATGCCATAACCAATAATATTTAGTAGTGATGTAAGCAGATGGAAATGATGTATAACTTCACACTATGTAACCCAGCACTGGACACGAATAAAAGCCATTTGTTCTCCACCGCATCGGTGTGTGTGAGCCGTGGTCACAAGTGGCCAAGAACTGGTCACTGTCTCGTTCCTGAACCAGGTCGCTGCTTGCCCCCACAAGGGCAACACATACCATGGGTGATACTTTTTTCTTTGCTCATGAAGTCTCAGTATAAAAACAATTGCTTTAATCCAAATAGTTGTTTGGTACCCAAACCCTCTGTTCATTCCTGGGCCTGGGTTCCTGCCATGGCCTTTGACCTTCCCTGTAGCACATACATTGTTTCCATTGACTTTGGAAGGAATGGGAAGTGTGTGTTAGAGAAAATATTTGAGGTAGATCATTCTGGAGCTGAGGAGGACATTACCTTTAGACACTGATGAAGGAGAAGGAAACAAAGTGGGACAAGAGGCCAGAGCCAAGTCCCTGCAAGTTGGTGTCAGGTGGAGAGAGGCGATGCCGTAGATGGGCTTCGGATCCAGGGTAACTCTTCTCCTACAGATGTCACTCTGGATAGTGGATCACTGCCAACTCCAACTGCATGCGGGCACAAAGAGCCCAAACCAAGATACTCATGAGCAGCCCAAGTCACCACTTCAAAGGTCTTCTTGGAAAGTAACTGGGTATTATCCTAAGCTTCTAGAGTGATCAGGCACTCTTTCATCATCTAACTCTTTCTGTACCTGAAATCAGGTTGCCACACCTCCTGGTTCTCAGCTCAGCCAAGAGCTGTTATAAATTGCCCCTCATAAAATGCAAAATGCTTGTCTGGCAGACTTAGAGAAGACATATACTGTTTGTTGGGTTTTGCTGTGACTAAAATACCCTGCAGCAAATAGATCAGCCCCTGGAGAGAACCTAGTTGGGGAGAGAAATTTATCAGTGTCGAGGGTATAAATTAGGTATGGTGCAGACCTGAACTATGAAGAAAGGGAAGCTCAGCATCTGCACATCATGCTGGTGCTGTGTGTGCTACTCTGGAAGTGCTGGGTAGTATTTGGCTTCCCAGAGAGGCTGGACTGTGATTTGCTATTGGGCACTGTGGCCTCAGTGTCACTCAAAATAAAGCATCACAAACATAGGCATTCACAATGTTGTCAGATAGTGTGCTGATAGCATTTAACTAAAGACACAGCATGGACTTCAGCTTCATCTGCAAAGTTTAGTGATTTATAGTTAGATATGTACATGAGGACATCAAGCTGTGAACCAAATGTCCAAGTTATTTTCAGTGGAGTTCAAGGGCTTTATTCAGGCCCCTCGGTACGGGTATCTGAGATACCTTCACTGGCAGATATAGCATGAAAGCAGTGAGAGAGGCAAGCTAGAATGAAGCTTGCAGAAATGAGAGACTTCAGCTGGAGTGGCAGCTGAAGACATTTCAAATGGTCCTACTGGCCTTAGCAGTAATCTCATTCTAACTCACTTTCAGGTACTTGGATGGAGTACCATCCATCTCCTCCACAGAATACAGTGAAACACGGTCACTGCTGCATCTTATAAAACCCCCTTTCTGGGTACCTACTTGAATAAAGCCAGTGGTTGTGAGTTAAATTTCTCCAGAGTGCTGCAGGCTGTGATAATGGGTCAGGCTGGAAGCAGTCTGTTAGTGCACGCACAGAGCAACTGCTCATCCTCATCCCTTTCTCTTGAAATAACCCAAGGGAAAGGTATCAGAGCTGTTACTGGTGGAAAGCTTGTGGTTTTCTAAATTATACTGTTCAATGAAAAATGTCACCTCCTCACAGCAAAATACAGACTTTTATTGTCAAAAGGCAGGTTCTAGAGAATGACCACACAGCCAGAGTGCAAGGACTTCTTCATGTGTGGTGCTGGGTTGTCCTGTGGGATGGATCATCTTAGCTGTTTTTTCACACCATTGCAGAAGCAGAAACAAGAGGCTGCTGCTGGATCAGTGCTGCCATGTAACACAGCAATACTTGCAGCCAAACTTTTAGAGAAAAATATCTTTATTTTTTGCAAGTCAAACATTTCCATAGAAATATCCATAAAACCTTTACATTTTTTTATATTTTGATCAAGAAAAGAGTTTCTTTCTGGCCAGCCTTAGGGAGGACCATGCTGGTCAAGGTAAGAACTACAGTTCAGAGGTGTTCAGCAGAGGGCAGAAGGCAGGAGCAATGGTGCATTGCAGACAGCAGTGGTCACTGGCATGTAACCTGGAGTTCAAGAGAGGCCTTACTAACACTAGGTGGAGGGGGGAGCCCAGAGGTTGGCCTTGCATTGGAGGCAAGACAGCATCTTTTAATAAGTGGCTGCAAGGAGAGCTGAAATGAAGTAATGAAGAGGAGAAATGCCTTTTGAGAGGCATTTGGAAAAGTGAATGATGGGGTTCACAAAGCAACTTCCTGCAAGACTACACACAAATTTTAAAGATACAGATATGAAGGAGACTGAGAAAATCAAGACAAAGGTACTAAATGAAACAAAAAAAATTGCTGAACTCTTCTTGCCCTTCCTCTGTAGGATCATTAATAGGATTTTTCTCCTTTCTTTACCACCTGTCTTGGTGAAATATCTATGAAGTACAGCTGAGACTACTAATGCATCAGTCCAGTGGAAATTGCCCAATGCATTCAGAAGCTGCTTAGAAAAAACAGACACACAGGGAGACTGTCTGATTTTGTTAAGCTTATTTTCTTCAGTGCACAGGCTAATAGCAACCCTGCAATGTTCATGTGAATAGATGGCTCCCGCTGGGCCTTCCATGGGACTAGGCTGTGCTTTTGGATGCTAAGAAGTCAAACGAGGTCACAGTCTCTCCAGGTAATAGTTTAAAAGTTTTTTTTCTACGAAGGGTGTGAAGTGTCAGAGAAAGGCCATGCATTGTTCAGGGACAGATTGGGGGAGTTAATGCCCCTTGCTCTCCTGCTGTGACTGCTGTGGCATGGTATAAGAAAAAATCTGATTGTGTGATATTCAGTCTTACAAATATGTGAACCCTTAGGTATACCAAAATAATCAGAAATGGAAGGATACCTAAAATACTTAAAAGTGCACAGTGCTGCTACTGAAATTCTGCCTTTCAAAATTGTCATAGTAGCGACACAAAAGCTTTGCCCAGCCTTTAACACCAGCAGATAGTAACAGCTGCATGACCTCAGTAATTATGCAAACAACACTCTAATGAAGGAAACTCGATTTAACTTTCCCCCGGTTAGAAATTCAGTGCTAACAAAAAAGCCTCTCTGTGTTAACTTTTAAAAAAGGACTACTGTTTGAACCAAAGAAAACAGAAAACAGAACTGCAGCTATGACTCCACTGTCTTAGTGACCTTTTACCCTGCCTCGGTGCTTTTAACAGGCTGTGCAGTAAAAATCTGGGCAGACTTACTAAAAATGTGCGATTTATTAATTTTTTCCATCTAGAGGAATCCACATTCACACAGTTCTTTACCACATCATGCGATAGGTTTTAATTTTGAACCACAAATGCTGGTTAATTCAATGCACGGCAGTAGAAAAAGTGGAGATTTGACCCTTTCAAAACTGCAACAACATGCACTTTGCCTGGAATCCTCCTTCTTCCACAGACAAGGGCAAACTTTGCTTTTCACCATAGGCTCTGAAATTCAATATATGTATCAGGATAGGAGTATGCCCCAGATAAGAACTTTCTTGGCAGAAAACCTAGGCTTAGCTGAATGCATATTATCACAGTATCGCAGTATCACAGTATCATCAGGGTTGGAAGAGACCTCACAGATCATCAAGTCCAACCCTTTACCACAGAGCTCAAGGCTAGACCATGGCACCAAGTGCCACGTCCAACCTTGCCTTGAACAGCTCCAGGGACGGCGACTCCACCACCTCCCCAGGCAGCCCATTCCAGTGTCCAATGACTCTCTCAGTGAAGAACTTTCTCCTCACCTCCAGCCTAAATCTCCCCTGGCGCAGCCTGAGGCTGTGTCCTCTCATTCTGACGCTGGCCACCTGAGAGAAGATTGAATTATTGAACCCAAAAAGTTGATCTGTTCTAGGTAACTCTTCCTCCAGAAAATCCTTTCTGGTGTTCCTGATAGTGAGAAACATCTTCCTTAACATAGGAAATACCATACTAGAAAAGCTTAGTATTTCAAATTCGTTTCTGAACTTCTTAAATAGGCTGTATGGCAGAGGTGTCCATGAAAGGATTTCTGCAGTTTGGATACCTTCCAGCAGAATTCAGTGAACTTTAAGAAATTGTAAATTCATTAATGCATGGCCCCAAACAGAAAAGCTGCCCTGAATCTCTATAAATGGCAAAAATTATGATCTTACAGGATAGGTTTTGACTGCACTCTGGCTGTAACCACATCTGCTGTGGCTACACATGAAACTGATCAATGATAGGAGGATGTGGTCCTGTGTCCGCTCCCAGTAGTCCTGTGCCATGGGAGGTGCTATGTCAGGAAGGGGCTTCAGAGCAGTGTTCCTTCGGCATTTAAAGCTGGTGACAGAAAAGAAAGAGAGGATTGAGATGGCCACCTTTTGGTACCTTGACCCTGCGTTACTATATCCCAGCTTTCAACACATGCAAAGCCCGCACTGCTTGTTTTAAGGGCCACGCATGTGTCACGGTCTGGAGTACAGAGGTTAACAATATCTCTGCCCAGAGGAGTGAGATTTGTTCTTACATATTTCTGTCTTGTGAAATTAAGGTACGAGCAAGAGCATGTATCACTGCCAGAGTATTTATTAAAAATGATGAAGTGAAAGAGAGGAAGAGAGAGCTTGGGAGAGAGAAAGAGAGAGAAAAATGGAGAAAGAGAGGAGAAGAGCAGGGAAGGGATTTTATTACCACCCCCCACACACCCCCAAGATGCTTTCTCTGGCTGGAGGAGGGCCAGGAAAGGGTGCTGCTGCCTTTGGCTTGCAGGAGATATTCCCGGGTTCATCCTTGACTGCAGGTGGGGAGGGGAGGGAGAGTCTCCAAAGTCTAAGCCTTATCAGTTTTGTGTTGCCCAGTGATGTTTTTCTTCAGGAGTTCTGTCAAGCAGGCATGGCTTAGAGCGCGACATGGGTGGTGGCAGTGGAGAGAGGGTTCCTGGGCTGCGGCTGCTGCTTCCAGGCTGGATGTGGATGTCGATGTTTTCTCCCACTCACATGCTCCCCACCGCTGGTGTGGGCACAGCGCCTTGCATGCATGTTTTCGCAGCGCTCCCCGGCCGAATTGTCGCCTGACTGCCAGGTGTGTTATCAGCGGACAGCACTGCCTCATCCGGCAGGTCGTTTAGAACAGGTGTTGCACGTCCCAGGCGTCCTTGTGCCTGCAGGGCTCCGGCGCCGGCAGGGGGCTTTTGCCCTTCCCTTCAATACACATCCTTGGGCATTTCAGGCAAAAACACCCGAGCAGCTGTTTGCTGGGGAGGGGGGAAGAGCAAAGGCGGTCTTTGTTGAGTTACTTGAACAGGGAGGGACGGTTTAGACTTTCGCAGCACGTTTGCATGAAATCTCTGTTTTACTGGTAGGAGGAGAAATTATGGATCGCCTAATTCTCACCCTGGCACTGCTCACCAGTGGTGGCAATTGCAGCTTCTTGTTGCTTCTGTGTACAGTTTGATATTGGCATTTCTCATCCAACGTGTCTCTGGATTGGTTTTAATTTGCTTTGTTTTCTTTTGTTCACATAAATATAAGATTTCTCCTTTGTTTAGGACAGTTTCTAAGCTTTCTGAATGAGTCCATCTGATCATATCCCTGCATGTTGCTCACTTTGTGCTTTGTCTTCCAGATTCTTTTTTGACTGGGCAGTGGATGTTGGTCAGATTCTGTCATTTTTCTCAGTTAGAGGTAGTCATTATTCAAGTTTTGGTGACAGAGTGTTGTCTTAGACAAGCAGGGTCATAGTATGGGCTCCCAGTATTTGGTGTTTCCCATATAGAACTCTTACCAGTAAAAAAGACAAAATCACTCTTAGGTCCTTGTCGTCAAACACTCTCTAAATCTCTGTGATATTTTCCTTTACTTTTTATTTAGCAGTTAAAATGCCATCTTCTGTGATTTATGTCTTTCAGTGTTTGCCACCAGCCTTTAAGTATATCATAGTGTGCTAGTTTGAAGCAGGCTAGAATGTTTTGGTGAGAAGAACTAGACTAGAGACTGTGGAAAGAAAACAGTGGTGGTGTCTGCTTCGCTCATAGGCTTGCTGAGATGTATGAAAACATAAGTCAAAACACAGATAACACACTCGGCATCACTCTCGCTGGGGCTGCTGGCTGAGCTGCACCTCTCTAACCTCACCCTCCATTTTGGACTAATCCACTTTGCTTCCTAATCCCCTGGCTGAACCTCCATTCTTCCTTGGGACTGGGGTGAGGTTGAGAGGGGTAGGGGGAAGATGCAGGGGCGGTTGAGAGCCCCTCCTGGGGACTCAGGTTTCTGGGAGGGGAGTTGTGTTTCTGTATTACCTTTTACCTTGTATATTTCTGTATATAACTGTATATGCTGTAAATATCTGCTTGTATATTGTGCCAGCTGTAAATAATAAGCTTCATTCATATTTCCAGAGCCGGCTGAGCCTAGTCTGGGTGATTTCTAATGTGTGTGTGGGGGGGGGGGCAGGGAACACCCAAACCATCACACATAGCAAAAATTTATCAACATTTCCAACAGTTCCCTGTTGGAAGTGAGGTTTTCTGTGAAAAATTAGAAATTGTTACATCGTGCAATAGCCTCTCACTAATAAATTTTGCACCCAGGCATATTTACCACCTCTTTAGCCTGAAAATTATTATCATGCTTCTTAATGTGGCAGCGTTAATAATAAAAATAAGAAAGAATATGAGGAAAAAAACCCCCACTTTTCAAAATATGACTTTGTTCCAGTGTACAGGATTTTGTCAGCTATTTCCAGTCTGTAAATGCACATTTATTTGTCTTTGAGAGGGCCATAAGAGACACACGATTAAGAAGATTTTTAATGGTTAGCTTCCATTATGCGACTGTTGTAGCAGTGCAGTGTGCCCTCAGTGCGGTGCTCTCAGTTTGAGCTGCTGCTTTTCCTCTGTCTGTGTGATGCTTTGGGCATTAACCCGCCCCCCCACACTTTGTAGGTACCCAGCTAACTCAGATGGCCTCTGGGAATATAAATGAAGCTATTTATTTTACAGCAGCAAATATACAAGCAGATATTTACAATATATACTGTTATATACAGAAATATACAAAGGATAAACAATACAGAAGCACAACTCCCCTCCCAGAAACCTGAGTCCCCAGGAGGGGCTCTCAAACCACCCCAACACCTTCCCCGGCCCCTCTCAACCTTACCCCAGTTCCCATGAAGAATAGAGGTGCAGCCAAGAGGTTAGGGATCAAGGTTAGTGGGAGCAAGGTTAATGAGATGCAGCTTCATCAAAGCCCAGAAGCAAAGTGAGACACAAAATGGAGAATGTTATACTTCTTCTTCCCAGAGCTCTCAGCGTGACTGTGAGTGAAGAGACACAACCATGTTTACTTTTTCACTGCCCATTATCTAGTTCTTTTACCAAAACATTCCAGCTTGCTTCAAACTAGCACAGTCTGTCCACGTGTAATTTCTTTGCACATTGCAGAGCTGAGTATTAGCCAGGTTCAGAGGAGAGTAGCTATAATTTAAGACTCTCATGCTTTCATTTGGTACTCATTAAGATGAAATTAAGATGAGAATATAGTTGCTTAGAGGACTTGACACACCTGGAGTGAGACAAGGTGCTGCCGCCCTGGCAGACCGTTTCTGTCATTGATGGAGAGTGACAAGCAAACTCAAAAGGGAAATCAGCCAAAGTAAGGCCTGAATGGCTTCCAGAAGTGCCTCTCTGGTGGCTACAGGGCAACCTCGGCATACTTTGTTTCTTTAGCGTGGCTGTTATAAGTGAGGTGAAACCATGTCTTGCATTCCATGACTTTCAGACCTGTCACCTGTTCAGCCTTTCCCCCTTGGTGCTGGTATTCCACCTGGCTTCAGCTAGGCCTTGCTGTTTTGAAAACAGTACCAGTCTTTGATAAGCTTGTACTAAGACCAGAGTCCTGAGTGCTTACTATATCTGAGAGGAGACTTTTATCCCCCTCTTTCCAGGGAAAGGCTCTAGATTTTGTCTCATCTGTGACTCCCCAGTGCAACATCACATCTGAGCATGTAAAGTGGAGGGAGAGCTTCTGAGGTCTTATCTGGCAAGCTGGCTACATCCAATGCACAACATCTGACTGCCTTTACAGCTCTGCAGGTACTCATGCTTCCGTAACAAAAGAGGAATTGGTGACAGCCTGTAAGGTTTAAGCCTTTCCATACAGTTTTTCCAGTCAGATATCCATTCAAAACTAAAAGTATTGTCAACTCATAACTACTGCTGCACAAAGAAATGACAGAAAAACAGTACACATACACTTCTGAGTGTACTATGTGAGCCAAGAAGAGCTGTTACCCCAAAAGACTAATAGCAGATCTTTCCCAACTTTTATGTGTCCGTGACAGAGGATGTGCTCATCTCAGCTGTGGAACTTGTTCTCTTTATTGCCTAAATTGCAAATGAATTAATTGATGCTGGAAGGGTGATGTTAGATTTGTTGTAGGTGTATAGTTGTCTTTAATAGTCTTTATAGAACATACAGAAGGGTTTTTAGTGTATTTTTTCCCCCTGTTGATTGTTTTTTATTCACTTTTCTTTTGTAATGCAGCCAATTATATTCTTCCAGCTCTTACTGGGTCTGGCTGAGATGAAGTTAGCTTTCCTTCACACCAGTGTATATGATGCTCTGGGTTTTGCATCTGTACTGATATGACACCAGCATTTTGGCTGCTGCTGAGCATTGACTGCACATCAAGGCTGTCTCTCCACAAACATCTCATCCATAAAAGGGCAGTAGATTGGGGGGTGGGGGGCAAGAGATTGGGCAAGAGAGAGCTGGCCAAAGGAATATTCTGTGCAATATGACATTGTACTCAACAGTAAAAGCTGAAGGAAGTGGGGAGAGTGAGGAGACATGATGGTTATGACAGTTATGCTTCCAAGCAATTGTTACTTATACTGAGGCCCTGCTTCCTAGGGAGTGAATGCTACCTGCCTGCTTCTCTTATTTAACTGTCTTTATCTGAACCCATGAGGTTTTCTGTCTTATTTTTTCCTCCTATTCTGCTGAGGAGAGGGATTGAGAGTGCATTTGGGTGGATGTCTGGCAGTCAGCCATGGTGAGCCCACCACATCTCAGCACAGCATTCTGCCAACAGCCTAAAGGATTACAGCCTTTGTGTGACTTTGTGATTGGGTATTTGGGAGTCCGACCACTGTTTTCTCAGTGATGAATTTATGTTTTACCATAAACTGTGCTGGGCTTCAGTGGGGGCTGTGAGGACAGTGAGAGCAGGATGAGCCTTAAAAGGGATGGGCAAGAGAAATGAAAAACAAAATGAGGAAGAGAAATGAAAAAAAAAAGAAGCCAAAAGCAAAGACAAATGCTGCTTGTGAGTAGAAATAACAGGCAGTCAATTCAGGACTTCTTCTGCTTTAAAAAGATGTTAGTTACTCTACCTCCCCGGCAGTGCTAGACCTGCAGCTGAAACTGCTCGAGGGCTGTTGGCTTTCCCAGTTGCCCATGCCAGCATTTGCACAGCTGGTAGGTACTGCTGCGTCAGTTCTATCTTTGACCAAAATATATACTCCTTACACAGGAACCAGAAAGCAGAGAAGAGCCTCCAGGAGGGGGCTGTGGGAACAGAGCCTCAAGCTGGCGTTTTTTAATGACATGGTCTATGAATAGGCTGAGAAATAAGATCGTTAAACCTATTCTTGTAGGGATTTGCTGTTACACATTTTTTCTTTCTCAGTTTCCACAGAGTTTTCAGTGGCTCACCTGAAGACATTCCTCCTTCAATAGCATTGTTTGACATCAGAAAGCTGGTCTTTTCCTTGTCTCTTTCCAGGACCAAGCCAAAGGTAGCTGGAATTGGGTGGGGGAACATGTGCTCACCAGGTTTTCCTGTGGGCCATTCAGATGTTAGGAAGAGCTACCCTCAGTAATGCTTGGTTGCTAATAGATGCCATTCCTTTATGATACTGAGTCACACAGCAGGCCGTCCTTATTCATTGATCAGAGTAACAAAGCTGTTTGGACATCTAAAGAGACCACCAGAGGCCTTTTGGGCTTTATCAAAATTTCTCAATAGGGTGAGATCATAGATGGCCTGCGTCTAGCCCTGTGCTGCAAGGGGCTGTACTGAAGGAGATGGTGCTACAGGAGGATCTTGCTTCAGGTGAAACCAGAGGTGCCAGCAACCATTGCTGCTGGGCCAAGAGCAGCTCTCAGGTGGGAGGTGATGTTCAGCACTGCAGGCAGAAGCTACATGTCCAGGTGCTTGGCTCAGATAGCAGTGCTGGCTGTTGCCTGTGCGCTCCCAGCAGTGCCCTGTGCTTCACTATCTTCTTATTTGAATACTACAATTTTGGGAATTCTGCCTACCTCAGTCACACAGCTTAAACCTATTATGGCTCTACAACTTAGGGCAAGAGGCATCTACTGCCTTTGTGTTATTGAATTGGACTGGATGATCTTGCAGGTCTCTTCCAACCTGGTTGATTCAAGCAATGTCTTCATGCAAGACTCTATCTATCTATCTATCTATCTATCTAAATGGTTCTGAAGCAGGCTTTTGACCTTCATGTCCAGCATAAGCATCTAGCTGCTAGGACACAAAGCCAAATACCCTCCTTTCTTCCTGATGAATCTTTTCTAGAAAAAACAGAGAGTGTGGAGAGCAGACATTTCCTTAGCACCACTGCCCCCATAGGGGCCCTCCCAAGGGGATTAGAAGGTGAGAGGTGGGCTGATTTTCCAAAGGAGGGAAAACCTCATCCTTTTAGGGGCTAATTAGCAATATTTGTACACCTGTTGAAGCTGTCTCAGTTTTGTATTCATTTGATTAGCTACAAAATCACTTTCAAGTTTTAAAATTGTGGACATAAAAAGAAGAAAGAAAATCAGAACAAATTCTTAGGCTTATAAAGGAGAATTTTGATTTAAACAAAATTCAATCATTGAGAAAAAAATAAAGGTATAAAGCTACAGAGATGATGTGTCTGATTATTCATATATTGTTACCTTTATTAAGCTGACATCAGATGGTACACTCTAGCTGCTGTTTCAGAAGCACTACTCTTGGGGAAGTATTTTTTATCCATGAAATTATTGGTTTTCCATGGGCTTTGTATTTTTCTTCTGCCGTTCTTCTGTCAGAAGCTTGTGTTGTCAGCAGTTTCCTTTGTCTTCCTTTGAGTGTTTTTCTTCTTCATTATATGCTCAATCCACACTTTTTAATTTCTTATAAATGTACATAAATACATTGCCCTGGTAACAGTTTGATAGTTTAATGCTTCATTAATTTAATATGCAAGAGGCTCTGCTATTTTCCAGCCTTTTAAAACTAGTAAAAATAAATAACTGTATAACCAGGAATAACAACAAATGGTATAACTGCTTGTTCTTGGCCTTTTTGTTAAACTACATAGCTCTGTGATTTCCATGGAAATCTGTATCAGATAATACATGAAGTGTCACATAAGTAGAATGAGTGATTTACAGAAATTCAATTGCTCCCATAGTCATAAAGCTGTACTGTCAGATTTAGTGGTAAACCTGGCTTTTACCACCTCTAAAATCTTAAATTCTCAGATGCATACTTTGCTTGCTTAACTGCAATTTCCTTTGGACTCTGCAGTTTTGCCTACTGTGATATCTGATAAATCTGACTCTGTTGAACTGCAGAGGTTATAATCCTGTAAAACTGTGTGGCCTCAGCAAAAGCACAGTAGTGAAAACTAGGAGAACTGGATGATTCAGACACAAAATGGAATTTTACTATGTATGCTAAAAATAATATAAGTGCATTGCCTGGGACAAGGACTCCCAGATAAGCTGAAGCAGCAAAGCAGAAATCTTCATTCAGTGATCAGAGATGTGGAAGTGCTTGCAGAGAAAATTCTGTTGAAACTAGTCACTGATGGAGGTTTCTCTGGCCCCAGAGCTCCCTGATGCTTTTCTGAAGTTTCAGGGTCTTTCACTAAGCTTCCTATTGGCAGAGCATCCCCTTGGAGGGCTTTAAGCCTTCATGTATAATTCCTCACCTTATGTGGACCTGCTCTCTATTTTTTTGTATCCCCTTCTCATCACACACTCTTTCACTTTATCCCCCTGGATTTCCCCAGCTTTTAACTCAGAGACCTCAAGGTCATTTTGCCAGTGGGGCAAAGCCAATGTGCATCAATGCAACCCAGTGCTGGTCCCCTCCAGTTGAACAAGTTGCTTCTGTTCCCATTATATACTGATTTGCCTTGGGTTTTCTTTGAGTTATGTGGAGCAGTCCTGTGGCTATGCTTGTGAGTGTTCTCCTTCACAGTGTCTGGGGAAACAGAGGCCATGCAGAAACCTACCAGAGTGATGCCTTTGGAGTGTCAATTTGGTGCCTGTGTTGCTGGCTTTGTGGAACAGCACAAGTGTTTGTGGGCACATAGGCAGCTGTGGTAATGCAGATGGGCTAGGGACAGCCAAGCTTGGGTTTACCTTGTCTTTTCTGTCTTTTTATGCAGCTAAATCTGAGGTCTGTGATCCCTGTGAGATTACTGTGTCTTTGTTTCTGGAGAAAATGATCAGATGACTCCAAAGAAAACCCTAGGATCAATATACATGTGTGTTTGCCTCCTTCTCTGACATTGGCGGAAGTAACAGATTCATAATGATTCAGTAGGCTGATATTCATGGATTTTCAGGTAGCTGAATGTCAGAAAATTGAGTCCCTATCCTCAATGAGCTGTGAACTGGACCCCCAAATTATGAGTATGGAAATCATAGGGATTGTAAATGCACTATGATGAGAGCTACCATAGCGGTTTCATCAGTATCCTGTGTATGCTTTTGCCAGTGACCAGCAGCTGATACTAAGAGCAGATATAGAGGATATATAGGGTATTACCTGGCATGCTTTTCCAGCTTCATTCTCTGTGGTTGAGGGATTTTCTCAGTAAGTAGGGGCAGAGAGATCATCATGTTTAACAGCCTTTGGTGGTGTTTCATGAACTGATCTAATCCCCTGTTGAAATGATTGCTATTTCGGCGCTTTGCATTATCCTGTGTCACAGAGATCAGTGATACAATTATGTACTGGGTGAAAAAGTTCTTCCTATTCTTTGTTTCAAACCTGCTCCCAGGTCATGCCATTCTTCCCAGATAAATAACAAGTATGGAACAGACTTTCTCTATTTGCTTGAGCAACAGTGCTTTGATTGTGAAGCCCTGTGTTATATATCACTTCAGTCACATAATTTCCAAAGTGAGCCCCTAGTCTGTTTAGCCATCTCCTCATACAGAAGTCATACTATCCAGCTGTCCCACCAGCACTGCTCCTGATTATATTATATTCTTTTTGAGATTACATGAGCAGAGTGGTACTCACTAGTCAATGAATATATGCTCTGGGGATTCATGCAATGGTATAATAGTATTTTCTGGCATTTTTCCTCCCCTTCCTCTATTCTTTTGCAAGTAATTCCCAAAATGCCTTCTTAACCACTGTGGAACATTGAGTTACTTCCAGAGAAGTAACGCATGGTTTCAGGAATTAGTTCCTGACTGATTATGCCTTCTTTAGACTCTATTAAATAGAGTTTATGTTTTTCCCTATGTGCATTATTTTGCAGTTACTGGGACTGAAATTTGTCTGCCATCATTTCCATGTTGTGTAAGCCCTCTGCAGCTCTGCACTATCAGCTTAACTTCACCTTTTCCTTGCAGAAGGGTCTGACTCTGACTATCTCTGTGCACCCTGTGTGAATTTTTTTGTTGCTTCAGTTACTCCCTTTCCCATTTCTAGGTTATAAGCAAATATGCTATTTAATACAAGTCTCTCAAATCCTCATTGGATTCTGCTGGGAAATTCGCTTTGCTCCGAACTTGGACTGTATCTATACCCTTTGTGTTGTATCTTCTCAGTAGTTGCTAATTCAGGACAGTGTGTTCCCACATATATCCTGACAGCTCAGTCTTTGGTGAAGAGTTTGTTCAAAGTCTTTTGAAAATCCAGATATGTACACCTCCAATATACTATCCCTTTTCTTGCATATTAATGTCTCATTTACTTGGCAGAATATTTCTCATCTTATGTGAGCTCTACAAGGATTCCTGTGAGTCTGTTTAAGGGTCTGAGGCCTGTTACTTGCAAATAAACACCAGAGAAGACCTTTGTATGTCTATTTACTGGACAAGTTTAAGTCAACTCACACCAGCTGACTTTCAATTTAGGTAATTATATCAATGCAGTTTATTTGGCCAAGGCCAGAGAGAGATTCCACTTCCCATTCACTGTCTGATAATGGTTGGGGTTTTTTTTGGTTGTGGGTGTTTGTTTGTTTGTTTGTTGTTTGTTTTGTTTTAATCAGAGGTGATTTCCTAATGAGGAGAACGAGGCAATGGATATTTCCAAGCCCTCCTGCATCATATTACCACTGAGCAACTCACCTAGTGGTAAAGGCTGTGTCTGAAGAAGTGGTACCTGGACCCTGACCTCTCTACCCATTGACCTGAGAAGTAAGCACCTTCAGCCCATGCCAAAGATGCCATTAGGAGCACACAAGACACAGTCTTTTCATTTAATAAAAGGGTAGGTAGCAAGCTTTGGCAAGCCTTGTAACAAAAGGTGGTTGCATAAATACTTCAGTTTTGTGTCTGTTGTGCAAGCATAGAGTACTTTAGAGTCTACATTAAAGACTACGTATTTGTGTTTATGTGTCAGAATGATGTTCGCTTTGGATAGATCTCTGTGCCACACTTCCAAAACTTGAATGACCCTTGGTCTGCCAAGTGCCAGACAGGAATGCAATTGAGGACGGCTTCTGTTAGAAAGACTCCTCATCTATTCATTGCTTATCTGTTTTTCCTATTATTCAAATTGGTAATTATCTAATTTTATTTATGGATGATATGCATAGATTTTAGATGGATGTGTGTTGAAGGAAATCCTAAATCAAAGCAATTATTGGGATGAATATTCATCTGAAGCAGTAGATTTTGCCCTTCTTTAAAAACAGAAGCCCAGACTTAATTTGGAACATGACCACTCAGGAAAGGGCTCATATTGGGTCATATCTTGAGTTTTGTAGGCAGAGCAGGACAATCTTTTACTGTATGGCTGTGCTAGTTTGAAGCAAGCTAGAATGTTTTGGTGAGAAAAACTAGATGATAGGCTGTGAAAGGAAAACAATGGTTATGTCTACTCCCCTCAGAGTCTCGCTGAAGAAGAATGTAAACATTAGATAACACTTTCACCATTTTCTCTTCACTCTTGGGCTGGGTTCTGGCTGAGCTGCATCTCCCTAACCTCACCTGCCACTCACCTTTGCTTCTTAACCTCTTGGCTGAACCTCTATTCTTCCTTAGGACTGGGGTAAGGTTGAGAGGGGCAGGGGGAAGGTGCAGGGGTGGTTGAGAGCCCCTCCTGGGGACTCAGTTTTCTGGGAGGGGAGTTGTGTTTCTGTATTACTTTTACCTTGTATATTTCTGTCTATAACTGTATATACTGTAAATATCTGCTTGTATATTGTGCTAGCTGTAAATAAATAGCTTCATTCATATTCCCAGAGCTGGCTGAGTCTAGTCTGGGTACCTTCTAAAGTGCGGGGCAGCGGGTAACATCCAAACCACCACAATGGCTGTTCTGTTTAGTTCATATAAGGTAGATGATAGCCAGACCTGAAAAAAGTCTGTGCTCAGTACCATCAGCCTCAGCTCTGGGCTACTCTCTGTGTGAAAGCTGTGAGGTGGAAAGAGAGGCAGAGGCACCCCCACAGCCTGCTCCAGTGAGGAGATGATGTTCCCTTGCTGCTTGGTACCTCATTTTCCATTGAACTGATGGTCCATATGTTCAGGCTATCAGTTTGCTTCACTAGTGCCCTCCTCAAAAACTCTGTTACTGAGACTGTCTTAGGGAGCTGCAGATGATAAAACAACTGTTCCCAGTTGTGGTCTCTGAAGTAATATGTTTAAATTTAGAAGACATTTATATAATAGCATTGTTTATTAATATAGGAAGAAGACTGTACATTGAAGCTTATAGTTATATGTGGTGGTTTGGCCCTGACCGGGGGCCAAATGCTGACCAAAGCCACTCTATCACTCCCCTTCTTAAAGGGACAGGGGAGAATATAACAAAAACCAGTTATAAGATAGAAGCAATTTAATAATGACAATAAGCAAAGCAATAGACCACACGGAAACAAAAGCGGAGAGAGAATCTCTACTTCCCATCAGCAGATGATGTTCAGTCTCAGGAAGCAGGGTGGTTACTTTTGGAGAACAAATGCCATGGACAAATATTCCCCTAACTTCCTTCTTTCACTTTGTTATGCCAAAACTGACATCATATGCCATGGAACATTCCTTTGGCTAGTCTGGGTCAGCTGGCTTGGTTGTTTCCTCTTAGTGTCTTGGATGGGGAGATGTTGGAATGAACCCAGCCTGGGTGCTCAGCTCAGCAGTAGCCAAAACACTGCTGTGTTATCAACACCCAGCTATAGCACTTCAAAACACAGCATTATCAAGATGTTTTCAGGAGAATTAACCCCAGCTCCTCTCAGCCCAAACCTACTACATAATAGCATGCATAAAATTGATATATATTTCCTCAAAATGTTGTAACAAACAGGCTGAAGCCAAGAATAAAGCTGTTGAAAAGTTTGTAGAACCAGCTATGCAGAAGAAAATGAAAGGGAAAAAGTAACTTTTTCATGTTCTTATTGGACATGGAGTACCAAGTGGTGTCCAAGCAGAGGTGAAAAGCAAGCAAGCTTTGAACATCCTGGCTGGGCTTGGAGTAGAGAAATGATCTGAATGCTCCCTTGTGCTGCTCTGTTCACTGTCTCTCAGGGAAAGGGCAGCTGGGAGGGACGAGGAAAAGATGGCATGAGGAGACAGGAGCAATCTCAAAAGAAAAGAGAACTCTGTTTGGGAGATGTTGTTGTTTAACCTAGAACAAAAAACCCTAGAAAATAGCTGCTATGGAGGAGGGTCTTATTACTAAATCTGCTCTTGTGGAGGCAATTTCTCTTTTTATTACATTGTTCCATGTTTGCCTATAAATATCTTAAAGTAAGTATTTTATTCTTAAATCCTAACTCGTGTTCAATGTGACTTGGTGGACAGTAGGGCATGCCCCTGTAGGTCTGATACAGGTAAACCCAGGGACTGGAAGCCCTGACTAAGGGTCCAGGTCCCTCTGGCATCAGGGAACATCAAGGTTGCTCCTCTTGCCATTGGATTAGCATGGCTCTGTGTTAAAAGTTGGAATCACAGTGGGTTAGAAAGAGGAAATGTGTTTTAAAACAAAAAAAATAGAAAGAGTTTTGGTAAGGAGGAAAATACTTTAGCTCTGAAAGTCTCCAGGGACTTTCATGCACCGGTAGACTCTTGTGGACTTCAAAAACTGTCTCAATTTTGTGATCTGGTCAAAATTCTTTCAGAGAGCTTTCTTCACTGATCCCCCAGGATATTTAGAAACAGACTCCACTGTGCCAGATCTCAGAGTCTGGGGAAGCAGAAAATGAAGGCTTCCAGATCTGCAGTGAACATATCAGAGATAATGTAAAGTACCAGCAGAACTTCTCCTTCTCTCAGGAATTTTAGAAATAGATGACACAGAGAAACTCACCCTTTGTGTTAGCTCATTATTACAGGTATTTTGGGTCACAGGAACTGCCTATGTGAAGTAATTAATTGCAGCTGAGTCTGATAAATATTAGTCTGAGACACTTCCAGCTCATACTGGAATTTTGAACTTAATTGATGGTTGCAAAATGCACCGTTCCTGTTGATAAGGCCAAACTTCACCTGTACTTGCTCCTATGGTGCTTACTGCTCTTCATGTTTAAAGATGATTGTTATCACTGGGGTATGTTTATGTTTCAAAGCATTTGAAGAGATTGGTTTCATGGAGATTAGCATTATTGTTAGAAGGGTGCTTATTTTACTAATCTCTATTATGCAACTGTTCGTTCTTGATTATTAATAGTAATTTCCTTTTGATAGAAACACTTCCACAGCAACCAATTATAGTGCTTTGTGCAAACACAGGATTATGAATTCCAGTGGGGAATAAACAACAAGAGCAGTGGAATTTTAAAAACAAAGAGCTTGTTTTCATGCAAATGCCTGCGTGCTGAAAAATGAGGAAAATTACATGCTGGAGAAGCAGAAGTTGCTTCCAATTAGAATGTTTTTCAACAATTTCCATAAAGCACCTAAATTAAGAACTTAGCACTTGCTGAAGCAGTGCATCTCATCTGTGTTCTCCCTCCAGCAGCAGCCAATGTCAGAAACATGTAATCACAGCCCCTACCCAGATGCAGTTTCACTGAACAGACTCATAGGATGTCAGGTGTGGTCCGGTCTGCCTCCCTGGGCACTAGTCCATCCATTTCCATGCAGAGTAGTTTACTGAGCTGACACAGCTGACAGAGCATGCCCTGACTTTACGATTGGTTTCCTGACTCAAATACTGTCAGTCTTCAGCAGTGCCATGGAATCAAATAGTGGCTCTATTCTGCAAACACTTACATGATTAATACTATACACTTGCCTAGTATTTTTGTGTCTTATGATAAGCAGAGGACAAGGAATTTACAGAACCTGGTACATGGTTGCTCTTCACTCTGAGAAGGGTAAAGAACTTTGCAGTTTATTTCAAACAGCTGATAAAAGTTGGTCTTAAACTGGAATTTCACATACATTGAGAATGGCATTAAGAATAGCATGAAAGAGAGAGAAAAGAAATGCAGCTCAGAGCTCCCCAGCAAAAGTGGGTTATCTATGTTTGGATTCTTGTTCTTGTATCTCTCAGCAAGCCTATGAGTGAGGGAGACATCATTCTGTTTTCCTTTTCACAGCCTGTAATCCAGTTCTTCTCATCAAAACCTTCTAGCTAGGCTGAAACTAGCACAATTAGGCATGTTAAAGACTTCAGAATAGAATAAGACATACTTAAATTTTTTTTAAAACTGTTTCTTTAGGTTTTCACAGTATCACAGTATCATCAGGGTTGGAAGAGACCTCACAGATCATCAAGTCCAACCCTTTACCACAGAGCTCAAGGCTAGACCATGGCACCAAGTGCCACGTCCAACCTTGCCTTGAACAGCTCCAGGGACGGCGACTCCACCACCTCCCCGGGCAGCCCATTCCAGTGTCCAATGACTCTCTCAGTGAAGAACTTTCTCCTCACCTCGAGCCTAAATTTCCCCTGGCGCAGCCTGAGGCTGTGTCCTCTCGTTCTGGTGCTGGCCACCTGAGAGAAGAGGGCCACAGCCACCCTTCAGGTAGTTATAGACAGCAATAAGGTCACCCCTGAGTCTGCTCTTCTCCAGGCTAAACAATCCCAGCTCCCTCAGCCTCTCCTTGTAGGGCTTGTGCTCAAGGCCTCTCACCAGCCTCATTGCCCTTCTCTGGACACACTCAAGCATTTCAATGTCCCTCCTAAACTGGGGGGCCCAGAACTGAACACAGTACTCAAGGTGTGGTCTAACCAGTGCAGAGTACAGGGGCAGAATGACCTCAGTGCTCTTGCTGACCACACCATTCCTGATGCAGGCCAGGATGCCATTGGCTCTCTTGGCCACCTGGGCACACTGCTGGCTCATGTTCAGGCAGGTATCAATCAGCACCCCCAGATCCCTCTCTGTCTGGCTGCTCTCCAGCCACTCCGACCCCAGCCTGTATCTCTGCATGGGGTTGTTGTGGCCAAAGTGCAGCACCCTGCACTTGGAGCTATTGAACCCCATCCCATTGGACTCTGCCCATCTGTCCAGGTGGTCAAGGTCTCGCTGCAGAGCCCTTCTGACCTCCAACCCAGCCACATCTGCCCCCAGCTTAGTGTCATCTGCAAACTTGCTGATGACTGACTCGATGCCCTCATCCAGATCATCAATGAAGATGTTAAAGAGGATGGGGCCCAGCACTGATCCCTGAGGGACACCACTAGTGACAGCCACCAGCTGGATGTGGCACCATTCACCACCACTCTCTGGGCTCGTCCCTCCAGCCAGTTCCTAACCCAGCACAGAGTGTTGCCATCCAAGGCATGGGCTGACAGCTTAGCCAGCAGTTTGCTGTGGGGGACAGTGTCAAAGGCCTTGCTGAAGTCCAGATAGACCACATCCACAGGCCTCCCCACATCCACCAAGCGGCTCACCTGATCATAGAAGGAGATCAGGTTGGAGAGGCAGGATCTGCCCTTCCTAAATCCATGTTGGATGGACCTGAGCCCTTGGCCATCCCTCAGGTGTGCAGTTATTGCCCCCATGATAACCTGCTCCATCAGTTTCCCTGGCACTGAGGTCAGGCTGAGGGGTCTGTAGTTCCCAGGTTCCTCCATCCAACCCTTCTTGTGGATGGGGACCACGTTGGCCATTTTCCAGTCTCCTGGGACCTCTCTGGTGAGCCAGGACTGTTGGAAAATGATGGAGAGTGGCTTGGCCAGCTCAGCTGCCAGCTCTCTCAGCACCCTGGGATGGATCCCATCTGGTCCCATGGACTTGTGGGTGTCCAGGTGTGGGTGTTTTGTTTTATAGGTCATGAAATTTCCACTGCCTTACATTTAGAGTTTATAATTCCTATAGTGGATTTTTTTCCCCTGAACAAATACAGCCTTTTACCCTACATCTACAATGATTGCTTCGAATAAAATCTTCTTTCTGTCTGCAAAAATAATTTCAAGAGTAAAGAATAACCTGCTAGTGTATGCTTTAAATAAGCTTAATTTTGTTGATATTATATATGATTATTTAGAAAGAACATTTCGTCCCCTAAATTGACTGTGAGGGACCTTGGTCACCTGACAAAAAGTGGACTTGAGGTTACCTCATGGTAGAAAAAAGAAAGTATAACATTCTCACAGGTCTGTTTGAAAGACACAGATAAATCCAAAAGAATCATAGAATCATAGAACCAAGCAGGTTGGAAGATGTGATGGTTTGGGGGTTGCCCCGCCCCCCCACACTTTTGAATTTGCCCCAGCAAACTCAGATGGACCCTGGGAATATAGATGAAGCAATTTATTTACAGCTAGCAGAATTTACAAGCAGCTCTTTACAATATATACAGTTATATACAATTATATACAGAAATATACAAAGGATAAACAATACAAAAGCACAACTCCCCTCCCAGAAACCTGAGACCCCAGGAGGGGCTTTCAAACCACCCCAACACCTCCCCCCGGCCCTCTCAACCTTACCCCAGTTCTCAGGAAGAAGAGAGGTGCAGCCAAGAGGTTAGGGAGCAAGGTTAGTGGGAGCAGGGTTAATGAGATGTGACCAGGTCTAAGGCAAAAGCAAGAGAGAGAGACAAAATGGAGAAAGAGTCTTTCTTCTTCCCAGAGTTCTCAGCTTGACTGTGAGAGAAGTTGACATCAATTGTTTTCATTTCACTGCCCCTTATCTAGTTCTGTTACCAAAACATTCTAGCTTGCTTCAAACTAGCACAGAAGAGACCTCCAACATCATCCAGGCCAATCTATCCCCCAGCCCTATCCAACTAGACCATGGCACTAAGTGCCTCATCCAGTCTTTTCTTGAACACCTCCAGGGATGGCGACTGCACCACCTCCCTGGGCAGCCCATTCCAATGCCAATCACTCTCTCTGTGAAGAACTTCCTCCTAACACCCAGTCTATACCTCCCCCGGCACAACTTGAGACTGTGTCCCCTTGTTCTGTTGCTGGTTGTCTGGGAGAGGAGACCTACCCCCACCTGGCTACAGCCTCCTTTTAGGTAGTTGTAGACAAGAACTACCTCCATCCTCCAAAGGTCAGCTGTGCTCGTGACATCCTGAGAGATGCTCTTCTTCTGAGATGAATTTCCCTCAATTTCAAAAAGCAGTTTAGAGTGGTGAGACAAAGCAGGGGTGGCATAGCGTACAGATAATTTCTTCACTGGACTGGATCTGTGCATTTTTAATGTTGTCTAAAGCAAATGGCTTAAAAAAAGAGACCCAAAATGCCACTTTGTCAGGAGTTGTGCACTCTCAGTTATATGGCTGGAAGTACAAGCCTCCTGGAGGGCTATCCGTGAATGGCTCAACCAGTCCTGTGAGAAGAACTGTTATAGGAAAAGGTGGCCATAAGGTGTGGCAGAGGCTGGTGAGGAAATGCCTGGGATCTGGTTATTGCTCCTGGAGTGCCTCCCTTTGCCAGGGTGTGACACAGCTCATTGCACCCCTGAATAAACCCAGAAAGGTGAGCCTGAAGCAATGCCTGGATGTTGCTGCATCTCAAAGCACAGGTGATGCAGATGAAAGCAGAGGCAGAATATGGTCAGTCTGGGGGTCTACCAGGGATAAGACACTTTGAACTTATAAACACTGTGCTGTTGTACAGTTGTGACCTGAAAAAAATCTCATGGGTTCCATTTATCCCATGACTGAAGTCAGCATGCTTGACCACTCAGTTTGATGCCCTACAAATAGCAATGTCACAGCTGCCTCTTAGCTGCCTGGATTTTATTAACCTGTGTGTTTTGCTTAGCTGTCCAAAGAGATTCAAGGAGCTTAAAAAACAGAACAACCAATCTGGCTGTAAAATAACTATGTCTTAACCTGTCAACTCTGTCCCTGCAGGGGCAGACTTGAAGTTTTATAGCCATCTCTGTCTTATCAAGTGACTCCAGCAGCAATAATGGAAATGTAGAGGTGCTTTCCCCGCAAAAGCTCCATGAAGGATTCCTTTGCAATCGTTGTATTTTATCCTATTTGATAGTCTCTGCTTTTCTCTGCTAGGATGGCTCCACTTGTCCCATGAGGAAGCCCCTGGTCCTGCACTAGCTGAAGTGAGGGGCGTTTTCAGTACTTGTTGCAACAAGAGCAGATGCAGACTCGCAGAGAGTTTTGTTTGGGGATTTTGCCATTCACTGGGACTTGCCTTGGGTGCTGTGCTGCTTTTGTCTTGATGGAACTGCTTTAGTGGTGCACATGGTCCCTTCCATTTCATACAGGGCAGCATTGTCAGTAAGGTCAACTCTTCTTGTTCTGGGACGTCAGGGGAGAAAACGCTGACTTAGGATCAGGACTAGTCCCTAGGGACAGATACTTTATTATGATTTGCAAGCCCAGCACACACCTGCAGATTGTGCCTTAGCAGCAAGCAGAGAGTGTGGCAGAAGTATAAAGCCAATGGTACATTTTTCCTTTATTCTTTTCTTTCTTTATGTTTTTCCTATGAGTCTTTTAAAATAGGATACTGATTTTAAGCAGGAGTTTGTTTGGATTCCTTCACTGGAAGGCACTGCATTGTGAAAGCCTGTAGCTACGGAGCAGGTTAATGCTTTTTTCTACCTCTACTGCTGTTCTGCAAGTGACCCTAGCAGTCCTGTGTCAACCTCTTCATGAAACCGTTTGCTTCTGAGTGCAGCTTTAAACTTTTTTCTTCTATTCACTCATTGGAAAAAACCCTGACTGCACTACAGCTCTGTTTCTGGAAGCTTCTGGCAGTTTGGCTGTGGTGATGGCTTGAAGGGCAGGCTCACAGGACTGAAAGCCACCTCATTTTCTTCTTCACCCATGGCTTGTGTGGAAGCAGGGAAATATTTTATGTCAGGCATGAGCTGGGCTCTCAGGAAACCCGTAACTGCAGGAGAAGAGGATTCTATAAGTATAGTTTGACCTTTACAGTGTAGGTCTTTACCTACACATAGAGACTTTTGCAGACACTGCTGTCTAGTGATCAGTAAATTAGTCGCTGTTAGCCATAATGACACACTAAATCTGTGTCTTTTACTCACATGGGATACAGGGTGGGGGAATCATCTGCTGTCAAATGGCTTTTATTTCGTAGCAGTTTCTGTTGCTTTTCAACACATTTTTGTTGTAATATTTATGCTACTCTGTGGGCAGCAATTATTTGAACTTGAAGTTTCAGCAGCAGGAAAAAGATCAGATACTGGAGCTGGTCAGGAAAGCTGAAACTACAAAAAAAGAGCTTGATATTTTCCCACTGCTGTTATTTTTTGTTTTCTGATTCTGCTTTATCATTTAGTTCCTGACCTTCCAGCTCTCACCGGGGATAAACCTACTGACCTCATCAGCAGATGTATTTTTAGATGTATTGTTTCTAGCTAGAAGGTTGCATTGGAAAGGACTGTTAGCATGTGTTACCTTGAGTTTGTGCTTTTTATGATTCAGAACAGAGATAACTGCAGCCTCCAGTGCCTTTGAAGAGATGGCCTTGATCCTCTTCTGGTGCTCCTTTACAGACAGTCTTGACAGGTCAATGCTATCACTGTCAACAAAGCAGTCTTGAGTTTGGCTGCTTTTGATCTGTAACATATTTGCTGCTATTAACAACATTGCTAAATAAACAAAATGGTTACTCTGGATTTAACTCCCTATGAGACAGAAGAAATCCACGTTTAATAATTAGTATTTGCTATGCAGCATCACAGAGACATCAATCCTCAGAATACACACTGACCAATGACCACCTATCTTGTGGTTTACCTGTACACCTCTTACTCAAGTGATAGTGTTATAATACAAAGAGTGTCTGGAAAGCTGCGGTGCCAGTTCATTGTTGGACCTAATTTTTCAAATCAAAATGAATGTTGAGATATACATGTATAGAAAAAGAAGAAAAAAAAAAAGATGTAACAATTGAGTAAATGTTATAGTGGGTTTGTTTGTTTAACATGGTGGGATGGACTGCAGATAGTTACCCATACACCATGCTCTGCCCTTTTCTGCTGGCTTTGCTGACTGTAAAAGTGTGGCCGAGACAAATCAGATGGCTGTATCTGTCAGCTGTAGGTTAGGAGGTGTTTTGAGTGGAGGAGAACTCTTGACCATCAAGGCTGTTGCTTTGACAGGAATGATGTCTGCATGCCAGGCTCCCCTCTGGTAATGTAATTATGGCTGCAAAGCTAATGGGAAGTAGGAGTAATTTTTTTTAATACCAAAGCACAGTGAGAGGACAAAAATTGCAATGAAACCCAAAGAAATGGACACAAAAATCAATACCCATAATTTAGAAACTTAGGATGATCTGAGATTCAGTTATTTGTTGTAGCTAAATTTTCTCTATCCTAGGGTTAGTTATTTATGGTATTTTCAAGAGTAAAATAGAGCATTTGTGTGAAATAGAAGCTGCTTCAAACAAATGAGTGACAGTCCTCAAATAGTTAAATTGAATGTCACATTACAAAGTACACTGGCTGATGGCTATGAGACACGTGTGGCCAAACACCTTTCCCTCTCCCTCTTCAAGACACAGTCCCTGAATGACTCTGTAGTGAAGGGCCACATAGACCCAAACAGGCTTACATATGCCTTGTCTTGCCTGGACGTGTTTTCCTGCCCAAACATGTTTTTCTGCCCAAAGCAGAGGTAAACACATTGAAGGGACAAAAGGGGCACAATAGGCCTGGTGCCACAAAGTCTGGCCTGCCCCAGGCTCAGGTTGTATAACATGGTTGCATAAGCTTAGCGTGTGGCCCACCCATGGTATCCCCATATTTGGGGGTACCAGACTTGTGGACCCTTCCTAATTTGGCATGTTTTGGCTGACTGCCAGAAGCCTGTTGGACAATACTGTGGCCAAAGGACCACCAAGCTCAGCCCACATCTGATAAATAGGGCGATCCGGGTAAACAAGGGGCTCTCGCCACTCTCTCTGCTCACCTCTCCTTGCCTGCTGCCTGGGGCCACTATCTTTGCTCGCCTTCCGTGATCCTTTGTTGCACGGCACTCTGCACTGATCCAGCGGATGACCGAACAGGCGCTCCCGGCTGGCCGCCGCTCCAGCTCGCCACATCAGCCCGATTGTGCCCGCGGAATCTTCTCAGACAGTGTGCCCCAATTCGAATTGAACTATCAGCTCCACGGGAAATCAACCACGTGGCTTTCACAATATATATTTTGGGGACCACAGATACTGAGACTTCCAACTAGTGAGTATTTGAACTCTCTAGATTCAAGTTGCTAAGGGATTTTACTAACTTTACCAGCGGCACCTTATGCCGCAAGACTCTCTGATTAGAATGCTTCTAAAACCTCTACCAAGTCGCTTAATTCGGCTGTAAATAGATGGTGGAGTTGCCGTCCCTGGGGCACTTCAAGGCAAGGTTGGACGTGGCACTTGGTGCCATGGTCTAGCCTGGAGCTCTGTGGTGAAGGGTTGGACTTGATGATCTGTGAGGTCTCTTCCAACCCTGATGATACTGTGATACTGTGATACTGTGAAAATAGTTTCACCAACCATGTACAAAGGATTCATGTGGGTTAGCTGTACATAAGTTTGGGGGAAATTCTCCTTGTATATATTAATACATTATTCAATAACCTTCAAATCAGCCTCATATCTCACCCCAAACTCAGACTCAAACCGCTCTATAACAGACTCCATCACAGTGGTTTCAGGTGTGTAATGGAACAAAAAGAGACATGCTTTTGGTCCATGCAGTCAGACACTCCTCTCCTCCAGCTTTTCCAAGGTGCCTAAGTTTTAATGGCAAGGTTAGAGAGGATGTGGTACCACATCTTGTTCATCCAGCCCTGACCACCGGGAGCATCCCAGTATTATCCCTGCTTGAAAAAGCTGCTCTTGGAGAACAGCAGGGAGAAATAGGGTCTGCCTTGAATACAGAGGCATGCCCTACACACCTCGGCCAAGTATTAGCCCACCTTAGCTTTGAAAGAAAGAAGATCCCTGGGTCATATCTGCCTTGTCAGAACCAACTTGCTCTGTGGCCAGGACACCCACAGGGTCACTGGGAAAAATAGCATTATTTCATTAAATCATAGAATGGTTTAGGTTGGAAAGGACCTCAAAGATCATCCAGTTCCAACCCCCTGCCATAGACAGGGACACCTCCCATTAGAACAGTTTGCTCAAGGCCTCATCCAACCTGGCCTTGAAAACCATCAGGGAGGGAGTGTCCACAATCTCCCTGGGCAATCTATTCCAGTGTCTCACCACCCTTACTGTAAAGAACCTTTTCTTACCATCTAGTTTAAATCTCCCCTCTTTGAGTTTAAACCCATTACCCCTTGTCCTGTCATTACAAGACCTTGTAAATAGTCTCTCCCTGGCCTTCCTGTAGGTCCCCTTCAGACACTGGAAGCCTTCTTGAAGCCTTCTCTTCTCCAGGCTGAAAAACCCCAGCTCTTGTAGCCTGTCCTCACAGGAGAGGTGCTCCAGCCTTTTGATCATCTTCATGGCCCTCCTCTGGACTTGTTCTAACAGTTCAATGTCCTTCTTCTGTTTGGGGTCCCAGAACTGTGCAACTTTGCCTCCTTCTCATTGCCCTTGTTTGCTGCAGAGAAAAGTTCCCTCTGATGCTCTGTAGATGGTATTATTTATATGTATATGTATGTATATATATATATGTATCAAACACTTACTGCCTGTACCTGTATGGGTACCTATTGTGTAGCAAAAATAAACAGAGGAAGATAATTAATCCTGGAGCCCCAGTTCCCTCATGAAAAATCAATAGTTTTCCTCACTATGTTTCCAGGTAAGAGAAGAAAGGACAATATTCATTACGAGTGACAATCCCCTTCCCTGGAGCAGAAGCAGCAAAAAGATTTCCCTTTACATCCAGCAAAGAAAATACAGCAGTTTGCACCTGCTGATGCTGTTGCTATGGCGATTGAACTTCACGCTTATGTCAGAGGCAGCGAAGCCCTGGAAGTATGTACAGAGCAAACACAGCAGCAAGGGGCTCTGATGGGTGCTGTCAGGCAGCCTGGGACTTCACCTCACTGTTTCCCCATCTGAAAGACAGGTAATTTTAACTTCTGAACAATTTTGGAGTGAACCTCCATTGAGCAAAGCATGTTGGTTAGGAATCTTCTTGTCAATGGGTTGTGTTTGGGCTGCTTGGCCATGCCCTCTGGGCATGTGAGCCTTCAGGAACTGACAAAAGTCAGACTTCTGGGATTCAGTCAGCCCAGGATGCTCTGATGCCTTGTGCTGTACTGGAGCTGCCCCTTTTTACATCCTGTCCCCTCTGTTGGCCAAATGTATGGATTATGGTTAGGCAGTCATAGGCTGTTTTAAAGTGCTCACCATGATTTCCCTTGCTGGTGCCTACATCTTCCCAAGGTACCCTTGCAGGTTGTCTGAATCCACCCCAAACTGCCCAGGGGCCATTTGTCTGACAGTGCAGTAAGATGCAGGTTATCTGCATTGCTTCCCAAATGTCTCAAGCAAATAAACATTTTGGCTGAGGACTTCCACACCAGATTTAAATCCAGAATGACTTTTCATTGTTCACACACAATTATTGAGCTAGGAAGTATGTAAGGTGCTATGAACACCCAGAGCTCCTTCTTGGCTCAGCTACTACTTTATTATGAGAGCATTATATATGGGGATATAACAGATTGACCTTAATTGTTGTTCAGTGCCCCATCTTGCCAGATATTGCATATATCAAGAAGGACATACTTGCCCTGGAGAGAAATCTCTGATTATCCATGTATTTCTGGAAACAAGAGGTCTGTGATGTGGTGGGAGGTGCAGCTAGCAACTTTAGAGTGTGATGCATTCATTGGAAGAACTTTGGTTATACAAACCATTACTTCTGTTAAAAGACAATTTTCTTTGGAAAATAAACTGCCATATATTAGAAGAGGATAACTGACTTAAATTAAATACTAATCAAGCAAGCTCTGAAGCAGCATGCTAGAATCTTTAGCCTCCAGAACCTTGAAGAACTGGTTTTCTACTTCAGGAAATAAACAATAGATGATGGAAAAAAAAGTGATCTTCTTTAAGCTACTTACCCCTAACTCTGCTAGCCTCAAATTACCTTGGATGAGAGTCATCCCATTTAATGTCAGTCTTTGCATCTCATTTAGTATGTTTATTTCTTCTACTTTTTTTCTAAGTTACCTTTGTACTTAGTGGAGAAACACAACCATTTCTCTCATCTCAAGGCAGACACCTAACCTCGATCTACACATCTGACAAGTGCCTGTTTCTCTCTATTTCCCAGGTGGAGCTGGTGCCATGAGTGGGGATAAGGATGGTCTAAACTGAGCCTTTCTAAGTTTATATGCAACAGACCTCAGGTCATCAGAGTAGCAGCATGGCAGAAAGGTGGGCAAGACTGAAACCCTGTCATGATCACCTTGTATGCCCTGAAGGATTCAGGCTTCAATGCTTGTGGTAACTTAGCATGAGATAAACAAAAGGAATAAGCGAGAGCAGAGGTTGCTGAGCTCTGATTACCTGACTCCCCCAAATGCCACATAAAACGGGACAGTGTGTTCCGTTGGAGCATTTTCTTCTGTGTTGGTCCTGCCTAGTAATAGAGCTCTACATTGCATATGATCTCTTTCTCTTTCTGTGGGTCTCCACAAAAAAAACCCACAAAAAACTTCTAGTCTCTGATGGGGACTGTCACAGATCAAATAATAAACTGACCTGCTTATGTAATCACAACAAAATAAACTCCTTATATGGCAGGAAGAAGGTAACATGTGCAGTGACTAATGGGAGAGTCTTCCCTTCTCACCTTTAGCTTTGTATTTCAGTCAAACAGGTCACACAGAAATTTTGAATTAGCTCCCACAATGTGTCTTGGGAGCAGGGTTGAACCAGACACTAGGTTTAGTAAAGAATCAGTCAGGAATACGGCTCTGAAGGAACTTGAGTGGGACTGCCACTGCTAAACCTGTGGTGTCCTGGCATCAAAGTATGTACCAGATGAGGACAGAGAGGTGAACTCTATCACCCGTGCATGTTGAAGAGGGCAGGCAGGTCAGTGAGATATGTGCAATTGCATGGAGAGAGGGACAGGAATTTGGGAAAAAACAAATGTTTAACCTCCTACTGCACCCCCAAGGAAAGTGTTGCTTATGCCTCACCTTCCATCCATGCACTGCTTTCCCTTCAAAATGAACTTACTGTACTCTGCAGAGGCGGACAGTTTGCTGAATTTAATTTCACTCCTTCAATCTGCTTAATGAATAACAATGAGTTTGAAGGTTTTGCTGGATTCCAACCCTAAGCTGAAAGCTGCATTAACAGGTCTTCAAACCTTGCTTGATTTCGATTTTGCCTGAATCACCTGCTTTTTGCCTGTCTCTGCGTGGCTAACTTCTATGCTGCCAAAGCTAACCAGCCTCTCTGTTTTTCCTTAAAATTCAGGAACAAATAGTTCGAGTTTTCTTCAAAGAGATTTAGAACACTTAAAGTTACTGCATGGACAGATTTCACTCTTCTGGTAGTTACCATGACTCATTTCTGGATCTGATAATTGCTATATGCTGGTGAATTCATCACTTCAAAACAAAAAGAGATGTGGGTGTGTTTATGTGTTTATGCAGGGCAATAATGTGTACCAGCCATCAAAAAGTGTTTCTTCAGTGTACTACTGACTTTGACAATTTTCCAAATTGAAGCAGAGACCCTCTGTTCTACTAACAGAGGATCAAACACTTAAAGCCCAATCAAATGTTGATGACCTTTTGGAGCCTGTTCACCATTTGTGCTGGGCAGCTGAGCTCTGTTATCAGTGGCCAGGAAAGGGTAAAGGTGCCTGCAGAAAGGACCCAAATTCATCACTAGAGTGAAGATACAGTATTTGTAATGGAGAAGTCCACATTCTGGCAAGACCAGTTGTGGTCATTCAGGGTGAATCTGCAGTGAAGACACATGACCAGGGTAGAGGTAGAAATAGATTCTAAAGTAATCCTTCTTCCCTAAAGTAATTCTTATGATTTCTGGTTATTCTATCATTTAAATATGCTTAGATTATTTGATAAGTAAAATATTTTTTATTTGTAGAGTCTATAAATAGATATTTAGACTTGAAGTCTTGGGCTAGGCAGGACCAACATACTTAAGACATTTCCAATAGCACTAACTGTCTACAAAATCAACTTAATAGAACAGAATAGAATCATAGAATCAACCAGATTGGAGGAGACTTCCAAGATCACCCAGTCCAACCTAGCACCCAGCCCTATCCAGTCAACTAGACCATGGCACTAAAAGCCTCATCCAGTCTTTTCTTGAACACCTCCAGGGATGGTGACTGCACCACCTCCCTGAGCAGCCCATTCCAATGGCAAATCACTCTCTCTGGGAAGAACTTCCTCCTAACATTCAGCCTGTACAGTGGAGATGGCCATCCTGGGCATTTTTCATGGAGTGTGGGAAATTGGAATACCTGAAGGTCGTGAAGATGCTAGACTGCTTTCACTGAAGATCAAATCTTCTCTTAAGAGGTAGTCTAATCTTAAAAATCACAAATTAATTCCACTGAATTTGGGTAATTCTGAGAGAAAAATTTTTTTTTCAAGTGTTTCTCATACCCCAGACTGTAGAAGTGAAAATTTTCAAAACTGGCCTAGGCAGGACCTTGAACTATATTTTGGAGTTAACCTTGTGTGAAGCAGCAGTTTGGACTAGAGGTCTTCTTCAAGCTGAATTTCCCATTTTAATCTGTCAGGGATTCTCCCTAGACAGTTTCCATCTTTTCCAAAACACAGTGTCCATGCTCAGGCATTGAACTACAGCTCAGCTCTGAACAAAAGTTATTTTGGATGCTTTATAATCCTGTTCACACACTTCAGTATTATTTTCACATAACAATCATGCCTTATGTTCAGCCTATGATGGAGGCATCACAAACCTTACATAATTTCCTGCACGATTCCTACCAAGTTTTTCCCCACAAGAAGGTCTGTAGTTGGTTCTTGTTGTATACCTGAAGTAATTTGCATTTATCTCACTGACTTCTGTGCTATTATTTCAGCCTACATCTCCTGTCTGTAGAGGTAATTTTGAATTCTAGCCCTGTCTTTTGATGTATTTTCACATCAAAGTCCCCTCAAAGCTTTGTGTTCAGATTAAATAAGCAAGAGGTTATTAAATGCTTCCTGATAACTCTCTCTGTTGCATCTGCTTCTTTTAATAAGACGCAGAGGAAACACGAGCTACTTCTGAGCTACATTTTCACAGAGAAAATCCTCAGTTACGGCCACTCACAAACAAAGGCAATGTCATGCTCCAGATCATGAGGCATTTGAAACCCTACCAAGGTGAAGGGTCCTGAACCATGCCAGCTAACACATTATGAGACACAGATTCCCTGGCTGAAGGGCATTGGTATGGAAGGCGTGGCATGCCCTCAGGGAGATAAGCCTGGCACTTGCAGCACAATGCCAAGAAGTATGTATGAACACCTTCTGTTGAACTGCTGTGTTCCTTCAGAGAGCCATGCTGCCTGCCTCCTCGTGCTGCAGAGTGTCTTGGCTGGCTGTTTCTCAGGCCCATGGATTATAGAATCATAGAATCAACCAGGTTGGAAGAGACCTCCAAGATCATCCAGTCCAACCTATCACCCAGCCCTATCCAATCAACTAGACCATGGCACTAAGTGCCTCATCCAGTCTTTTCTTGAAGACCCCCAGGGACGGTGCCTCCACCACCTCCCTGGGCAGCCCATTCCAATGGGAAATCACTCTCTCTGTGAAGAACTTCTTCCTAATAGCCAGCCTATACCTACCCTGGCACAACTTGAGACTGTGTCCCCTTCTTCTATTGCTGGTTGCCTGGGAGAAGAGGCCACCCCCCACCTGGCTACAATGCCCCTTCAGGTAGTTGTAGACAGTAATAAGATCACCCCTGAGCCTCCTCTTCTCCAGGCTAAACAGGCCCAGCTCCCTCAGCCTCTCCTCATAGGATTTGTGCTCCAGGCCCCTCACCAGCTTTGTTGCCCTTCTCTGGACATGTTCCAGCACCTCAACATCTTTCTTGAATTGAGGGGCCTAATGTTTTTATTTCACCCACACAGAAGAGCACTTGTGCGTCCATTTAATATCAAGCAATATGCAGTTTGTGGTGCTAAGGGTCCTCAGTGCTAAGTCTCATTTTGACTGCTCTTTTGGTGCTTCTAGGAGCTGCCTTGCTCTCCCTGTTTTTCAAATATTATAGAGTCCCAAAATCTATACAGCACATTTATCAAGTGAACAAAATTTGTTCCACACTGATAGCTCTCTCTTGGAATGCAGCTCTGAAGCTAAATGTTTTTGCCATATGCAGATGTCATGCCCTATAACATTACCACAAGCCAGACTTGCAAATGACATGAGCCTGTCAAAGCAGGGGCAGGGGGAAGCTTATGTGGTTATCTCCAATTAGCTGGGTACACGAGAACTATTTCTTTATAAAGAACTTTCAGACTTTTAATTCCTTTTAATTGTTGGCTCCAGCTCTTCTCATCTGAATGGCTGGGCATAGTAAGTGACAAAGCAGATCTGTAACATTAGCTTTGCAAGGACCCAAGGGCTGGACCATCTCTGCAAAAAGCAATCTTTTGGAGAATACAAATAAATCTGCCATAGATTTGCATCATGTTGGCAAATACAGACAGCTCTATATAGGGGCTGTTTACTTCCCCAATGATAGAACTGGCTGTGAGCTGATTACCTTACTGCTGGTTGGGATTTTTGCACCAAACTCCCAGTTTCACGAAACTCCTTTGTTTTTCAGGCCCTTGTAACTTCATGAAGGTGTCTTTGCACAAGTATCAGTATTGGTTGCTGGACATGGGATAGGTTGTTGAAGAAAGCAGAATGGGTATTTCTTCCCCTTGGTATTGCTTCCCTGTTAGCCAGATAAGCTACTGCAGGTGGCAGAAACTTAGCTGCACAAGTAATATTTTGTAGTTAAGTAATTAAGTTAAATTGAAAATTTTGCTTACAGTACTGTGCCCCCCCCTGGCACAGTGCTTATTCACTTGCCATTTCTTCCTTCTTTGAGAGCTGGACTGGAGGAAAGCCTAGGGAAACAGATTCTCGTAACATGTCCTACCAGAAGTCCGAAATGGCAGCTCACATTAAAGGGTGTCCTGTGTAGACTCAGAGCAACTTTTTCATTGGAGTGATAGGCCTACTCCTTGCCCCCATGTACTCTCTTCCTTCTGATCCTCTGACAGGCTGTAGCTCATTCTGCTAGAGAAAAAGTCAGACCATTTCCACTCTCAGAGACTGCAGCAACAGGGCAAATTTCAAACACCTGTGTGAAAGACCTAACACTCCTATTTCTGCATTAGCTCAGTTCACTGTAGGAATCCGGTTTGGGTATCTAGCTACAGACTTAGATGCAGATTTCACAAAGACTTTATGTGGAAACTGTGACCTTTAAGCCTACATGACTGGTATCAGGTGTATTTTTTTACTTGGAAATCGTACCTTTTCTCTCAGAGATAAGAGTTTCTGAATAACTGATAAGGTACATTTACAACTCACTGTTTAAATGAGAAGGTGGTATGAATGGGTACAAATTCTGCTTTTTAGGGCTGAGCCATGTGCGAGGGTTTTCCTGGTTGGATCTCAGGGTAAAGCCTCCAAAGGATATCTCTACACTGCTGAGCTGATACGCAACAAAGCCTGCACCCATACTTGCACCCTTACTGACAATTCTCTGGAGGAGATACAGATCATCTACTATGTTCCGAATTGTAAGTGTCTTCATCCGAACTAATCACACTGGGCTCCCTTTTATAATCAATGGAGTGAAATAGGCAGTTTTAGGCTGTGAGTCATTTGACATATCTTAACATCTACTTTAGGATGAAGCGAATCATGCATGCTCTAGAGCTGTTCTTTCTAAATGTTTATTTTTTTTTTCCTCAAGACAGCTAGGGATATTAAACTGAGCAGAAATATCTACACAGCTCCCTCCTCTTTTGCCCTAGGCTGCATCCAGACCATAACAGCTCCTCTTCTGAATACATAAGTTTTGCTTCAACTTTTTCATGCACCTAATTTCTGGTCTGGTCACTGTGTTGCCATGACTTACAATGTGTCTACTGGTGAAGTACTTCAGGAATGATCTCACAACACTGTCTTCCAACATTCCTCCATCACTCTGCAAATGTTTCCTTCCTGTGCTGATAGAGAGCTGAGCAAGACATTGTAATATCTCCAGTGCCTTGTAGACCTCTGCAGCCTACAAGAAAGTTTTCTGTTTGATTACAGCTCTCTTCTACTCCTCCTTTGCTTCTACCACCATGGTTTCATGGTTTAACAGCTGTTCTCACAGTATCACAGTATCACAGTATCACCAAGGTTGGAAGAGACCTCACAGATCATCAAGTCCAACCCTTTACCACAGAGCTCAAGGCTAGACCATGGCACCAAGTGCCACGTCCAATCTTGCCTTGAACAGCCCCAGGGACGGCGACTCCACCACCTCCCCAGGCAGCCCATTCCAGTGTCCAATGACTCTCTCAGTGAAGAACTTTCTCCTCACCTCCAGCCTAAATTTCCCCTGGCACAGCCTGAGGCTGTGTCCTCTCGTTCTGGAGCTGGCCACCTGAGAGAAGAGAGCAACCTCCTCCTGGCCACAGCCACCCTTCAGGTAGTTGCAGACAGCAATAAGGTCACCCCTGAGCCTCCTCTTCTCCAGGCTAACCAATCCCAGCTCCCTCAGCCTCTCCTCGTAGGGCTGTGCTCGAGGCCTCTCACCAGCCTCATTGCCCTTCTCTGGACACGCTCAAGCATCTCAATGTCCCTCCTAAACTGGGGGGCCCAGAACTGAACACAGTACTCAAGGTGAGGTCTAACCAGTGCAGAGTACAGGGGCAGAATGACCTCCCTGCTCCTGCTGACCACACCATTCCTGATGCAGGCCAGGATGCCACTGGCTCTCTTGGCCACCTGAGCTGAACAGGAAGAACACAGTGAACTTTCTGGTTCTGGGAGAAGGAGCCCTATTTCAAGGTCTCATTCTTTATGAGGCTGCTCCCCAGGAGCCCTGTTTCAGGGTCTCATTCTTCATGGGGCTGCTCCCCAGGAGCCCTACAGAACTCCGGTGGAGCCATCTAGTGGCGAGCTCGTTTATTAGCACCGACACGGGATGGTGAGAGAGGCCTCTGGGGGCCTTTAGCGTTCCCAGCATAAGGTGAGAATTCCATTTTCTTGAACCTTGATAGAATTTCAAGTATATCTGCAATGCTGATTACCCATAGATATATCACTTCCATAATGCCACTGCCAAATTCCCCTGGCAGAGGAAGCTTGCATCACTACGGCATTTATCTGGGTACTGCAGGCTAACTGGATTTCAGATAGCAGTAATGACTTGTTTTTGCAATGATATGGCACTGGGGTGATAGCTGACTGGGATGAGCTCATGACAGAGAGCCACAGGTATTTGTTCCCTCCTGCAGAAATTCTGAAGCCAGGCTACAATCTTTGTGTGGTGTTTGAATTCGCTCGCTCCTGGGGAAATGCTTTGCAGGTGGGGCAAAGAGGCAATCACAGCGTGCAGATATGTGGTACCCTCTGCTCTTCCAGATCCCTGAGGATTCCTGAACATCCTAAAGTGTTTCTTTCCCCATCGGTCTCTCTGCATGAAGGCTTCAGCAGAAACTGGGAAGCTGGATTGTTTCACCCTGCTATGAGAGGCCTTTCTGAGTGGTGCAGAGGGCTATTGAACCATCACTCTGATGTGAGGCAGCAATTTCCATCTCTCGGAACTGCAGAGAGCAGAAGGATGTATCCATTGCTGCTGTGCCAACTGCTGAGCAAAGAAATCATCTTTCGCACCTTGAAAAGTCTTTGCTTTTACATCCACTGCACGAGGGTGTCTGCACTAGCTACCCAGACTGCACACTGACCCCACCAACTGCAATGAGGAGGGGTCAGTCTTGAGACATAAACTGACTTGGTGCAGATGGACAAAGGGATAATCACACAGGCTGAGTCAGAGAAGTGCTGTGCTGACAGGCACCTTCTTTTTCTCTAAACAGTAGAATTAGAAGGTGCAGAACATAGGATTACAAGGTTAACGTACCTGGCTTGGATTTTTCACTCATATCATGCAGGAGCTTTTGACATCTGACATCCTCTCCTAATACTCCTGTAACTTCCTGTACTTCTTACTGCTTGTTTGGTTGTTTGTTTCAAATATTTTTTTAAACTTAAAAAAATATTAATATTTTGTTTTCCTTTAAAGAAGATGGAAGCTGCTGTGATGTAAAACACTTCTGGAGGAAATGGAAGAAATAAAAGCAGGGGGACAGATTGCAGTCTGTTGCCAGTTTCAGAAAAAAAAATCAACAACCCAGCAGTTCTATTGCTAAAAAGGAATCTGCAGTGCAATATTAAAAGATAAATTTCATTGAGAAAGAGATTGCTTTAAGAGGGATGAATATTCTATTGCGCATATGAGACTGGTGTCCATCCAGACGAAAACAGGACCTTCTATTAGGTCATATGAGACATTTTCAGCAGTAGAAAATGTTACTCATTTACATTCCACCATTTTTTATTCTTGTAAATATTTTCTAGAGCAGAGAATGCTTTCAGGCTAAGAGAACCCATTCACTAGAATTGCTTTTCTCTTTGGTTTGTACATTGCAAGTATAGGCAAAGATGCAGTTCTGCTATCTGCTGAATCAGAGCAGTATTTAACAACAAAGATGGCCTGGCTGAAACAAATAGTCTCCTTTGCTGGGGAAGAGATAACGCAGTGAAAAAGTGGCAAAGCTCTAACAGAAGTCTCAGTCGTGAGAGATGGTTATCAGTCTGACACTGATCCACCATGGCCTTCAGTTCGAAAACTGTGAATCTAACTGTACTGTCAAGCACTTATTTAGGCACGATGCAAGAGCAAAACACCTTAGATCCCGCAGGGTTCAGGTCCAAATGATAAGAAGAAACAACTTGAGCACAGCTTCTGGGAATGACAGAGGTTTCTGAAATGCTAAGACAGCTGGAGAGGTAAAAAAATGTTGACCTCACCAAGTACCTGATTTACCTGCAGTTGGTGGGTGAGCCATTTTTTAAATGGATAATAACTAGTGGGGTAGTTTGTGCTAACCAGCTGGTATCCTGTTTTTCATCTTTACAAACAGGCTGGAAGCAATTATAGTTAATCTTATTGTACAAACTCTGTGGAAGACTGGGGAATCAAAAATATCACCTGGCACTTGCTGCATTTTCTCTCGCTCTTTCTTTTATTTATTCATTTATTTATTTTTAGGGGAGACTCAGAATATTCCTTATCTCCTTTTAAAGATTATCATCTTGAAGATTTCATTTTCCTGTGGATTCTGAAATTTTTCTTTCTGACTTGAGTGTTTCAGATGTGATGTCTTGAATTCCCTGACAGATCTGAAAACTATGACAGCAACAGTGACATTAAAAATCTGATAGTGTATTTTTCCAAGGATGCTTCTCACTGTCTGTTTCTTTGACTTTTAAATTCTCTGATTTTTACATTAATCCTTATCTTCATAAAACTGGAATGACAGCTGCAAAGAATTGCATGACTGCTCTATACCCGTGGAAGTCCATTTGAATTTTTCTAGACTGGCCATTTAAGTAAGCTGCTTTCAATGACCATTGGCTATTTATTGCTTTATAGACATTTAAACCTGAGCATTTTCAGTCAGACCTTAGTGCATGGCAGTTATTCCTCAAAAGTATCTAGTCTTGGACGCCTTGGGAGGACAATCAGAGTATTTTATCTGATCTCTAGCCAGTCACAGCTGAGAGGCTTCCCTTGGGGATGCTTCCTGGCACCATTTTCTTGTGATCAGCTCACTGAGAAGGATGGTTCTAAGCTTAACAATCCTCAAAAAACTTGTACAAATTCTGGAGATGTCTTCCATCTAATTCATCTTAGAAAGGTAGTGTCCTTTCCAAATTGAAAGCCAGGAGCCACTGCATGATGTGGAACAAAACAGATGCATGTTTCTTGGTTTTTTGGCTATTTTTTTCCAGGCAGTCACTCTGGAGAAAAAATACTAATTTGGGATTTAGTTTCTTTCTGCACATCTGTCTGTCATCCAGTGAGTCATGAACTGGTCAAAATCTGAGGGGATGTAGTGGCTGGAACTGCTTTTGGGACACCTTTTTCCCATGTTCAGGATCAACAAAAATGACCAATAATTGTCTCTGTGCCATGAGCATGCACACAGGTGTCCTGTGCCCGTTTTCCCTCAGGAGCCTGGGCAATATCTCCTGGTCAAGTCCATGACCGGTCCTGCATGTGCAGGAGGTTGTGATGGCTGGCAAAACATTGTTTTCCTCCTGGATATTGGCAGGCTCTTCAGGGAAAGGGCCAGTGCATGTGCAGATATCCCATGGTCTGTGGACTGCCAGCTGGACCACTATGCATGGAATATCATGGGGCTGATATTGGCCCATGAGCGCAGGCAGAAAGAGGTCATCCTTTCGTGGAAAACAGCAGAATGATAATTCTCTTGTTTCCTAATAAGGAGATTTTACAGAGAATTTTAGTTTAGCCAATTTATGCCTCACATTGCTATTTAATTGTTTTTGTCTCTTAATTAAGTTCATCTGCCAGAATTTACCCAGAGAACTGTATCTAAGAGCTTTTTTGCTGGCTACAAAGACTTGTGTGTGAGAACATTTGTTCGTGAATTTTTGGTTTTGCTCTGTTTGGATTTGTCAATCAGAGTCATCAAAGGTTTAGGACAGGACTTCTGGTTCACATAAGGAAGGCTTTGCAATACATAACTGACAAAGCTGAAGTTTGGATAATGACATCATGAGTTTCCACACACCTCTACCCCTCTAAAACCCCAAAGCACAACAGGTCAGAGGTGGATATGGATTTGCTGAGCTTCAAAATAGCTACCTTAGTGAACCTGAACCTAAATGCCATAACTCGAGATGATTCATCGTCTCGCAACAGAGTCATCCAAAGCTTGGCTTTGTGTCGTTGCAAGGCAAAACTCCACAGCTTTGACATCTCTTTGGTTTTGTTGTGCTTACACGGTTAATTTTTAAAAGGCAAAACAGATGCTATGTTGAGAAGATCTGTGTAAGGAAATTCAATGGCAAAAAGAAAAATATGATCTCTGGCTGAACTGGAACAAAAGGAACGCTACAGAAACCAAGAAACTGTTGTTTAACTTTTTATACACTGCAGTTGTCTAGCAGCTAATACTGTGCTCAACAGAGAGAATACACAGGAATGAGATGAACCACTTATGCCAGTAAGGGATCACTTTAAATTTTAATTTTTATTCTTTTCAGAAAAGTTTTGAGAAACTATATGAGTAACTTTCATTTGAAGTGGTTGCTCTTCCTTAGACTTTTGAGTCTTCTATGCAAAATACCCTGAAAAACCAAAAGCTTCCCCCCCCAAAAAAATATATTAACTGTTTAAATATACTGTGAAAACACTGTTATGAGATATGGCATGTCATAGAGAATCCAGCAGGTTGGAAGAGACCTCCAAGATCATCCAGTCCAACCTAGCACCCAGCCCTGTCCAGTCAATTAGACCATGGCACTAAGTGCCTCATCCAGGCTTTGCTTGAACACCTCCAGGGACGGTGACTCCGCCACCTCCCTGGGCAGCCCATTCCAATGGCAAATCACTCTCTCTGGCAAGAACTTCCTCCCAATATCTAGTCTGCACCTCCCATGGGACAGCTTGAGACTGAGTCCCCTTGTCTGGAAGAAGAGACTGACCCCTACCTGGCTACAACCTCCCTTCAGGTAGTTGTAGACAGCAATGAGTCACCCCTGAGCCTCCGCTTCTCCAGACTAAACACCCCCAGCTCCCTCAACCTCTCCTCATAGGGTTTGTGTTCCAGGCCCCTCACCAGCTTTGTTGCCCTTCTCTGGACACGTTCCAGCACCTCAACATCTCTCTTGAGTTGAGGGGCCCAGAACTGGACACAGCACTCAAGGTGTGGCCTGACCAGTGCTGAGTACAGGGCAAGAAGAACCTCCCTTGTCCTACTGGCCACACTGTTCCTGATGCAGGCCAGGATGCCATTGGCTCTCCTGGCCACCTGGGCACACTGCTGCCTCATGTTCAGCTACTATCTATCGGTACCCTCTGGCTCTCTGCCTGGCTGCTTTCCAGCCACTCTGTCCCCAGCCTGTAGCAGTGCCTGGGGCTGTTGTAGCCAAAGTGTAGAACCCTGCACATGGCCTTGTTAAATCTCATCCCATTAGCCTCTGCCCACTCATCCAGCCTGTTTAGGTCCCTCTCCTACCCTCCAACAGATCAACACCTGCTCCTAGCTTGGTGTCATCTGCAAACTTACTGATGCTGGACTCAATTCCCTCATCCAGATCATCAATGAAAATATTGAACAGGACTGGGCCCAGCACTGATCCCTGGGGAACACCACTAGTGACTGGCTGTCAACTGGATGTGGCACCATTCACCACCACTCTCTGGGCCCAGCCTTCCAGCCAGTTCTTGACCCATATCAGAGTGAATCTGTCCAAGCCATGAGCTGCCAGCTTGGCTAGGAGCTTGTTGTGGCAGACAGTGTCAAAGGCTTTGCTGAAGTCCAGGCAGACTATATCCACAGCCTGCCCTACATTCATCAGGCTGCCTTTGTATTTCGGTATTCATAGTGTTCACCTCATTTTATTTTCCCTCAGTCACAAAGAATTGTCTGCACCTATCTGGATTCAGAACTGCTGTCATTATTTATAAAATATCTGCCTCTTTCTTGTATTTACCTCCACAAATGATAGATAATGGAAGCCCAACATGATGGACAATGAGGCAGTTGCTACAGTGCAGCTTCTCAGTCTATGCCTACTGGGAGCTGACTAGTCCCAGAACATTTGGTCCAGATTTTCCTTAAGTGTTTCCAATAAATGTGTAAATTGTTCCAGACATTTGGGGTAGTGGAATATTTCTAATCCTGAACAGTCAAGACACAGATCTCCAGCAATCCTAAATAATAGGAAATTGTCAATCTTCCACTGTGGTTAGGTTTTGAAGAACTTAATCAGGAGACTGAAATCTCTAAGGTTCACAATGTCCATAGAACAGGAGGATTCAGCATGGCCATAGAGGTGGATTGCTGCATACATTTTCCAGCCACATGGTACTGGAGAACTTCTTCTACTCTTTATGCGTTTTCTTAGCCTTATAAATCCCCTGGGAATCATGGACATAAGGATGTTTTATA